>NC_044069.1:6316245-6549770 GCF_902167405.1 Gadus morhua
CTAAGGTCTGGGTGCCTCTGCTCTCTGTGGAGGGCTCCCCATGGGTCCTTCTGGGCAGCTCAGCAGGTCAACCAGCTGAGGCAGGGGGATCAACACACCGGGGCCAAAAACAAGAGGACCTGGCCGGGTGCTGGTGGAAGAAGTCCTGAGAATGAATAATAGAAGGAAACACGAGGAGACGAGTCGGAAAAAACAACTAAACTGGAGGTTTTGGTCAAGACTTCTAAGGTGTCTCTTGTGAAGGATCTTAGTGTGAGGTAGACCCTTTTAGCTTAGGTACAGTGAATTGATTTTAGATAAATGTCCTCGAGGAGTGAGTAGGGGTTGAAGTGTTTTGCCCGAGGATGCCTCCAGGTACACTGCAGACATGCCGGGATTGGATCCAAAACCTTTAGTCTGGGAGTCATAACCACTATTAGAGCCCGCTACGTCTCTGAGTCAGAGATGCCACGCATCAACAAGACACACATGGTTGCGTAGGGGGGTGCAGCTGAGTCCTTGGTTACTCCTTCGAGCGAGTCACTAATTAGCACTCTCTCAGAGACACACACACACACACACACACACTCAGACAAATCTGCGGGAGCCAAGTCTCAATTGCGGTTACCTAAGGCTCAGCCTGGCAAACAATTGATCATCAAGGACATTTGGTTCGCCTGCATGGGTTACTCATCCACTCTTTTGTGCTCTCAACACACACACACACAAAGACAAACACACACACAGACACAGTCACACACACCCACACACCAGCCCCCTCCCTCCCCAGACCTTTAACAGTTACGGCATCAATGGGCACGACAGACAGACACACGATACATGCAAGCCCCTGGACCATGAAGCGCTGAATAAAGGAAACGGAGCAAGGTTGGATGATGGATGAGTGGTGAGCGTAGGGGGGCTGGAGCAGGCAGGTATACGAGGGGTCGGTGGGGGGCTGGAGGGGTAGGGTGGAGGTTAAGGGAGGGGCGGGGGCAGTGTAGCAGCAAGGGTATTGGGTAACTCCCAGACGAAAAGGTACTGTTTTCAATCCCCCAATGTACACAGGGTTTCACAAATAGGCTCCCTTGGGTAAGATGCCTTAAAGCACCAACCTGCCTGCCTATTCAGTCCCCAGTGACAAGTATCTGAATTTGATATTTTGAATATAAAGATTGTGTCGTTTTGTAGCCAAAAGATGCTGGGTTTGATTGCCATTGCCTGCAGAAAACCTTTTAGGCCTTTTTAAGCGAGATGACCCAACTCTCTACCTGCTTCGTAAGGACTGGCCATCTGCCATACTGCTCATGGCCAGCCGTGTCTTTAATGACGACGAAACAACAGTCTTTTCTAATTAATACTTTTTTGTATGACTGTCCCATAAACAGAAGATCGGCTTATATTATTTTCTCTTAATTTATACTTCACTGGCCCAATAACCCTTCCCATTTGGGCTCAGTTACTTCTTTAAACAGTGCATCTGCAAGAAAGGGTATCAAAACGGATAGGGGAAAAGGGAGTCTGATTCTGAAAATAATTTTGTTAAAAGTGTCTCCTTAATAATTGTGTGGTGGGGGTAAGAAATTGTAGTGTGTTGGAAATAGCTCCCAGTAGAAAGGTTCTGAACTCGAACCCCTGCCTGCTCCTCAACGACTGCCATGCATCTGTATTTACTGCAAGTCCCTTGGGATAGAAGTGCCAGACCCCCTCAAGATCAAAACATCCCAGAATAAACACACACACAGTGGTGGTTGTCAAAGCAACGCCGAATCTGGGAAGGGGCCGCCGGGTCGCTGGTGGAGGTTTTACCGGCACTGCTGGAGTGGATATGGTGACTCATCATGGGAGTTGTTTTAATCAACGGGGCTGCAGCCTCCACCGTGTTCGTCCCTGGCATCGATCCCACGGGCCGGTGGAAGGGCCGCCCGCCAAATACAATGAGTTCTAATCGATCATGTTGTTTCACCGGCATGGAGCTGTCGTTTGAGAACGGGTAAAAGGGCGGTTGCAGCACTTGTGAGTCGGGACTTCAAACCACCTCGGGTTTCAAACCAGCAGATGCGTCCTAAATGGACGTTTGGTTATCGGGACCAAGAAGCAAGCTTCATATGGATTGGTCTGATCAACTTGCACGGCTATTTTTATCAAATAATCTATTTGTGTTTCAATCCGTGTGCAGCAGATGCAGCGAAAGAGTCATCTTTTCCCCATGACAGATGCCTGCGCCTTGACTCATAGCAAAATATTCAGGAAGCAGAAACACCACCCGGTCGTAACCATCAGGTCGGATCAGTTCTGCTGAAACCAGCCAACAACTATTCAAATAATCACAAAAAACCGAGTGCCACTGGGCAGGAACGTCCGTTCGTCCGTCCCCCCCCCCCCCCCCCACAATCTGACCTTATAAAAACTTTTTGAACAATAACATTTCAGGACAGCATGCTGGTAAAAGTGGCCGTCTGATACAGAGAGCCCGGTGGTTTCACAGCGGCCTGAGTCACCGCTCAGTCACTAAGGGCTCATTGCCAACCCGGTGGGCTGAAGGAATGTACTTTCTTCACGTCTTCCAAGAAGAAGAAGTAGCGACCACAGCACACCTCGGCCGGGCTGGGGTCATGCCAGTGAAGTGATGATGCAAGTCACATGGTGTCCGTCTGACATGTGAGCCACTATGAAAGAGTCCCTGTTTGGCCCCAGGCCCTTCTCTCTCTGACGCCGACGCTGGTGTGAGTGAGTTAAAGTTGTGACAGTGTGGACTGTCAGGGAGAGAGAGGGGTTCTTTGTTGTCGTTATTATAAGGCCCACGGACATTCATTCGTTTGGTTAATAGGGGACGTCTCTTTTTGTAGTGATGATGTAGATAAAGGCTAAGTGGACCACAGCTGGTGCTCACGGGGGTTGTGTTGTTAGGCTTTAATGCTGAACATGAACATGAAGCCATATATAGCCCTATAGGTCAATTCATAGTTTCGGCCATGACCTTTCCCAACGGAAACTATTAGTGTTGACATGGACACATTTGGACTTATGGTTGGTCACAGATCAAATACTGTAATGTTTCACATTTACGCGTCATTCCCTTGTGGAATATTGTAACAAACTAGAGGCATGTAAATAAATATCACTCGCACCTATGAAAAAAAAACGTGCATTTTGTTATATTAGCATTTTTTCCGTTTGACGTATAGTCTACAGTTGATCTATTTATATGTACAGTAAATAAACAGATACAAATCTTCTGGTGGGGTTTTCCATTAAACGAATGGCTTCTCGAAAATCGTCTTTATCTTTCCACTCCAATCTGCGGGGTGTCTCGCGTCACCTCTCGCCACCCCGCAGTCGCACGGCGGAAGCCAGTGAAGGAATCCCGTCCCGTGACATCACATTCGGCAGGCGTTGCCCCTGGTTACGAGTGATGTCAACGCAGTGTTTCAGCCCCTTCGGACCCGCCCACTCCGGTGTACCACGTGCTCCGTATATAACAGCTCGTCCGCCTCCTCCAGTGGGCACTGCAGCGGTATTCCCAACTCGACGTCAGACCGCGCTTATTGGGGGACCATTACGCGTGACCAAAACAAGGATTACATCTTCTATTCGGATACATCCATTATTTTTTTAATTGTCTCAACATGGCAGTGACCGAGGCAAGCTGTGACTTGACTTACTGCAAGATGAGGGGTTTTGCATCCGTACTTACTGGTGAGCTATATCGATGACACCGCGACTGGTATAGTTGTGAATGAGCGGCAGTGTGTGTGTGTGCGTGTGCGCGCGCGTGTGTGTGTGTGTGTGTGTGTGTGTGTGTGTGTGTGTGTGTGTGTGTGTGTGTGTGTGTGTGTGTGTGTGTGTGTGTGTGTGTGTGTGTGTGTGTGTGTGTGTGATCATGAATGAGTATTCCGCTGTTTCGGGTTTTATTTCAGTGTTTCATAAAGCGCGGTGACAGAGGGGATTGAAACGGGGGCTGAAGGGGGTTGAAACGGAACCGCAATACCTAACGGCACCGATTCTGTTTGATTACCATTTGACCTCCCCTATAGAGTTTTCGTTCATACAAAAAATACTAAATGGTCAAACTTGTCAACGGAACATAAGCGTTTTCATAATACTCGACTAATTCAGTGTGACTATGTTGGCATGCCAGGAAAAAATCCTTAAAGATTGAGGCGTTCAACGGTGATAGTGGCTAAAGGAATGGTTGCGTAACCGCTCAGCGGCCCATGCGCAAATGTAACGCAGCGGCACATAACGCACTCATATATTATACATTATGGGTTGCTATCGTCCCCACGGTCGTGTTTGAGCTATTTACCTTGCTGCTATACTGACAGTGTGTTTCGCACCGCACTGAGTAAGCAATGCGTGCCTTGACAAGCCACCGTATTGACGTAGGTGTGTGTGCGTGTGTGTGTTTCTGTGTGTGTTTGCGCGCGTGTGTTCCCTTCTTTGCCCACAGCCTTCATTAAGGAGAGAAAGATGGGACTCAACGACTTCATCCAGAGGCTGGTCTCATCGCCACACATCTGCCAACAGTGAGTAGGCATTCGAATACCACCTATATTTACCACGGACCAGGATCCAGTCTGTAAAAAAGAAAAAGTGAACTGAATAATCTAATGTCCGTGCGCTGTCATGGAGGGCGTGATTGCACACCGTGCTTTTATAGTTGTGTTTGCTCAGTGCGGGTACGTTGTGTATGCACAGTGGTCCTCGTTGCACGGAACCCGTTTGGCTGCACATTTTTCCCTGGAACCAAGCTCCTTATCGCGTCTCCGAGAAGGTGAAGAAAGCATTAAGGGAACCAGGAATAGCCGCTTTCATGACGAACTACTCCTCTGGCTCACTTGCGCCTAATCACCTTTTCTGCAGCCTAAATCCCCTCTGTCCTCGAGACGGGAATAAACCTGTAATTAAATTATTACCGCGGGATCACTGCGTTATCCCGCGAGAGCGGTGACCTCCTCCACGCTCGTAAGTGCGTTCGCATTGAACACCGACTAGGACACCCTCAACTCACACTATTCAGCATACCATAATAGTAACGATACAATTATAATAATAACAAGGTGATTATCTACCTTTGTTGGTGTTTTGGTTTGATCCGACCGAAAGCGTTCCCACGGCAGGTCAGCTTTATACGTCTGAGACGGGATAAGGACAGGTCCGTTCCCAGGCCGTGAGCCGGTTCATCCGCTGCAGTACACCCCAGGGGTTAATTCAATTAATAGGACGGGGGACTTTTCTTTAGATCATCAAGTCTGTTCTGCAGAGCAGATGGCGTTTTTACTGTCGCCGGGAAGCCAGGCCAAATGAAGTCCAGTCGTAACATATTCGGTCGTCATTTTATTTTAACACACACTGATGCAAGTTTTATCTGAAAGTGTTCTCCCTCCCTTCCTATCTCCAATTCTCTCTCCCGCCTTCTTTATCATTCTCTCCTCTCTCCGCCTCCCTCTTCATCATTCCCCCACTCTCTCTCTCCCTCTCTACCCCCCCCCCCCCCTTTCTCCCATCCCCTTATCTCCCTCCCTCTCCTCTCTCTCCATCTATCTCTCTACCGCCCCCTAATCTCGCCATCTCTCTCTCTCTCTCTCTCTCTCTCTCTCTCTCTCTCTCTCTCTCTCTCTCTCTCTCTCTCTCTCTCTCTCTCTCTCTCTCTCTCTCTCTCTCTCTCTCTCTCTCTCTCTCTCTCTCTCTCTCTCCCACCCCCTGCAGTGCGGAAGTCAACAACTTCATGAAGATTGACGAGCACCCCAACGAGGACATCGAACAGGCCATCCTGAGAGACGGACAGGTGCACTCTCCGACCCAGTCACCGTTCCCTCCTTTGGGAAGCGTACCCATACGTTCTAATGTGTTCTGATGTGTGCCGTGTCCGTGTCCTCATATCATACGGTTGCTTTCTTTCAGTTATACCTGACCTCCAGGACCTCGCTGGCTGAGGAGACTCAGTAAGTGCTATTGTTACCTCCATTTCTAAAGAGAAGGTTAGGTTAGGTTATTTATTCGAGAGGGGAAATGAATCAAGGAAATCTCTCTCTCTCTCTGTCTGTGTTTTCTCTGTGTGTGTGTGTTTTTAACCTCATCCTAAACGCTCCGTGTTGTTCCTCAACAGGATCAAACCCTCCGATTTCGACTACCTAAAAATCATCGGCAAAGGCAGCTTCGGAAAGGTGAGTTTTTTTTCCCCCAACTCACACTGCCTGAAGCCTCGACATCCCTTTATAGTCATTGTGACGTCGTCACGGCTGAATCTGCTCGCTAATGCTTACCCGCCGACCTTCTGTCCATGTGTCAGGTTCTGCTAGCCAGGCACAAGGAGACGACCAACTACTACGCTGTCAAGGTGCTGCAGAAGAAGATCATCATGAAGAAGAAGGAGGTGAGAGTCTCTTCCCCCCCCCCCCCCCCCCTTGCCCCTTCATCTTTCAAACACACAGCCCCTGATCTCTACAGGCCTGCCGATACTTGGACGCATTCATACTAACCCGACCGAAGGGGAACGTATAATATAATAAACATATACATTTACATTATTGATTATGAGTTGTTATCATATCGGTAGACCTACACCCTAATTACAATTTCAGATTAGTTAAGAACATCTGGTTAGTATTCGACATAAACTCATAACTTTAGTATTACGGCGTATAGTTTGTCATCATATTATTTTCATATGCATACTTCCTGTATGGCCTGCTCAAATGTGTATCATAGCCATGTGTACACATCCTACCTTTACTCATACCTGTACATCCTGTGTTGCAGCAAAGACACATCATGGCCGAGCGCAGTGTGCTCATGAAGAACATCAAGCATCCCTTCCTGGTGGGCCTCCACTACTCCTTCCAGACCACAGACAAGCTCTACTTCGTCCTCGACTACGTCAACGGCGGAGAGGTAGGACCTGCGCCATCTTCTGGTCCATGCAGAGACTCCCTGACCATACGTACACGCAATTTGCTGTTTTACTTAAAATACTAACTTATCATTTGATTTATTTCTTCGCCCCGTAGCTCTTCTACCATCTACAGAGGGAGAGGATTTTCCTGGAGCCCCGAGCAAGGTTCTACGCGGCGGAAATTGCCAGCGCCCTCGGCTACCTGCACGCTTTACACATCGTCTACAGGTGCGTTATGAGCCGGACTACAGCGCCCTCTAGGGGGCTTTTGAAAAAATGCAATTACATGCTACATTTGGTAATGGGACATTTGGAACGAAATCAATATCAATCTGATGTATTATATCAAATATTAAATGGAAATGGATTATCAATCAATTGAATTAAATCAAATATTACTTAAGTAATGATTAAATATACATTAAATTATATCATATAATTTAATTTAATTAAGAAAAGTAGGATATATTAATCATTTTGTCTTTCGACCACAGGGACTTGAAGCCAGAGAACATACTGCTAGACTCCTCGGGTCATATCGTCCTCACAGACTTTGGACTCTGCAAAGAAGGTCTGGAGGACAACAGCACCACCTCCACCTTCTGTGGCACCCCGGAGGTAAAGACCACACACCACCACCCTCCTTGACACACGCTATTTAAAACATAACTAGCTAACTAACTTTAAATAGTTAAGGATGATGACTCGGCCTGGCCAGAGTTGTGTTGATGGTTCTGTATGTGTTGTTGTTTGCAGTACCTGGCTTGTGTTGATGGTTCTGTATGAGTTGTTGTTTGCAGTACCTGGCTTGTGTTGATGATTCTGTTGTTGTTGTTTGCTGTACCTGGCTTGTGTTGATGGTTCTGTTGTTGTTGTTGTTGTTGTTGTTTGCAGTACCTGGCCCCTGAGGTGCTCCAGAAGCAGGCATACGACCGCACGGTGGACTGGTGGTGCCTAGGCTCCGTGCTCTACGAGATGCTCTATGGCCTGGTGAGACAGCTTACTCATCGGGTTGATGTAATCTCCTATAACGTCTTTAGACAGAATCGCAATGCTTCGCATAGCCCTGGCTGCCATAAGCTCACTCACAATAATGATGTTGTGATTTTAATGTTACACTATTCACCACGTTGTTGATTTGTATTTACGGGCTTTATGAAATCAATAGAGGCCTCGTAGCAAAGTACATTCATATTATCGTCTTTTTTAAATGATAACCTTTTGAATTATTATAATCACTATATTTGGCCCTTGGTTTTTCCCGGAGCCATAAAGGGATCCAAACAGACTTAAGCATATTGATCCTTAAGTCTGTAATGCTCCAGCACTCTGTTATAAAGAGGTTTCCGTGCAGCGAAGGGAGGATGTAACCGAGTGTTTGTGGGTTTCCTCAGCCGCCGTTCTACAGCCGCAACACGGCCGAGATGTACCACAACATCCTGCACAAGGCCCCCGTGCTCAAGCCCAACGTGTCCAACTCTGGCCGGGAGCTTCTGGAAGGTCTGCTGCAGAAGGACCGCACCAAGAGGCTGGGCTCCAAGGACGACTTTGTGAGTCCACAACGTCGCTTTTAAAGACCCCCGATCTGACCCTTTACGTTAGTGACATCCCGAGTGGGACCGCTCATCCCAGACTTATAATTGGTGGATCCGCTGGCCAGGGGGACTCTACCGAGAGTGTGCTCATTCAAACATCTTAATGGACAGGACACTCCCACTTGTGATGTCACTACAGGGAAGGGATTTAAAGCTAGTTTGTGCGTTGAGAGCTGCGGGTTAAATCTGTGTTCTGTGGCTGGTCTGACCGAGTGTGTGTGTGACACTACAGCTGGAGCTTCAGCATCACTCCTTCTTCTCGCCCATCAACTGGGACGACCTGATGGCCAGGAAAATCACCCCTCCATTCATCCCCTCAGTGGTACGTCCTAACTCTTTTTGTACAATCACGATTTTAGTAGGGTTTTTTAATCTCTTTATTTTTATAATATATAAATATAATTGAATGCACCAAAAAAGTCAGGGTTCTCAACTGAAAGATAAAACGATATCACAAGTGCTAATGTTACCATGACAACACAAAATAAGCACATCATGTAAACAGTAGGTTTATTGTTTTTTTTTCATAATTTTCACTAACGAATAGGATAGGGAACGACAGGTGGCATAGGGCCACAGGTGGGAATCAAACCTGGGTCGCTACAAGGCGTGTTGCCTACATGGTTAGCGTAATAGCGGGTTGAGTCACTGATCCATCCAGAGCCGGATGCATCGTTATGCCTTGAACCTGGTCGTTCCTCCTCCACAGAGCGGCCCCACCGACCTGCGGCACTTTGACACCGAGTTCACCCACCTCCCCGTGAGCGGCTCCCTGCTCAACTCCGACAGCCTGGCCGTGACCAACAGCGTCCGGGAGGCGGCCGGCGCCTTCCCGGGCTTTTCGTACGGACCCCCGGTCGACCACCTCATGTGAAGCCTCCCACCTGACCACCTGTCCCCCTAACCGCCACACTCCATCCATCCGTCCATCCCTGGCCCTGCCCGAGTGCTGGAGACAGACTCAACGGCACGGCTCAACCAGGGGGAACCACGACGTGGGCGAAGGGCCTGTGGGACATTCCGCATGGGGGTGCGGGTGTTGGTACGATCCCGTCGGACGTGGTCGATGCAGACAGACGCAGATCTCACAGGGGACCACCTTAATGAATAGGCGGGGATCGCTTGTCCTCCGTGATTGAATCCCCTTCGCCACCACAACATCCTGGACCACCCGAAAGGCCCGCGACTGACTTTGAAAAGGGTGCAAAGCTTAGAAACTAGAATGGGCGTTTATTTATTTTTTTACGACTGAAAGACTGAAAATAGCCTCTTTTTGTTTTTTTGCTGGTGGAGGCGACCGGAAGAGGAAGTGCCTGAGGTTCTAAAGGCAGTGTTGAAGGTACCCAAAGAGAAGTTTTTGACCCTCCCAGTGGGCGTTGGGGCGCATGTGACTGGCTCTGATATCATCACTGTTGTTTTACTTGGTTTTATATTGTGAATGCTCTTGTTGCACTCGAGGAAAGGAGGGGTCAGTTCTCAGCTGCCACGGTAACGACAGCTGCGGGTCTTCCCCGCCCCATAAGTGACGTCACTATTTTAAAACAAAATGGCATTCCACAGAAATGTAGTAGGTATACCCATTACCCAACAATATGTGTCCTGTTCATTCCCTCCCCAACGCTGACCATTCCTCAGAAGAACAAAAGAAGAGTGTTCTGTATTAAACGAAAATGACATTGTTACCAAATTATTATTACGTTTAACCAACTGCAACCATTCACTGTTTACGTTTAAATACTCTGTACACACTGGTTCTTAACGTAATAGATAAATGTTGAAGAATGAATCCGGTCTAGGATGGACTATTTTCCTACATTTGACTTTTTACATCTTTTATTTTAATATGCAACGATACAAACATGTGTTGACCTAAACAGAGCTGTGTTTTCAGGCTTTCTGAAATTCCTTTCATATCAAAAGAGAATCAGTCGATTCAGCAATAACGTTGTAGTGTAACAAAACTAAAACAAAATGGATGCTCCCGCTCATCAGCCTCGTGGACACCGGCCAAACCCTGGCCTCGCGGGTTCACGTTCGTTTTCTCTCTGCAGATCGTTTTGAAATGCAAACTTGAATATCTGGATGGTCAAACGAGATAACCCATTCCGCCCCTTCAGACCTGTCCTTATCTACCGTACTAATTGTCAATGAAGCATCCTTCACAGATACGTATGATTCTAGACGATAGCGAGTAACTGTGAATGTCTTGTGCCTGACCCATGAACATGTATAGCAACATGCGTGTACAACAAATAAAGCCCACATGTTAGCAACATATGATCTATACATGTAGAGCTACGTGTATAGTTCATATCGTCAACCTGTAGTCCTACCAGCTGCTCTTCTAGAAACGGATCTGGAGATAGTTCTGCTCCAGCAGCTTTTGTCCAGAACTAAAACACGGAGCTGACACCAAAATCCATCACCACTATTACATGATTCATTAAAAAAAAAAGTTCAATAATAGTAATAACAACTAGTGGAGATATAGGAAAAAAAATCTGAGTGTAAATTATAATTTATAGAAATTAAATGATTGAGGTGTGTAGTTTAAGGGGGTTAATATAAATACATTTTAGGTCCACCCATTTGTAAAAAGAAAAGTGTAAATATATATTTTAGTCTGGAAATATGAATGGCTACATAAAGAGGTTGTGCTTTTTTTACTGAGTACACGGCAGTCATGCATTTCTAGACAGTTCTTCCACATTTGGAGGCTTTACTCATCCCTTTCCGGCATTTTTGTTTCATGTATATTTATTCACCCACAAGTGTATGTTTATTGTACCACAACTGTGTACACCTGGGGTAACTGTCCATGTTACATGAAAATAATATTTATCTGTTACCTATTCCAGCAGTGGTTAATAAATCAAATAAATCTAATGAAAATACTCACCGCGTTGGCTTCAGATTTTTCTGTGACATGAAAGAATTTTCAGTGGGAAAAATGTTCCCACTGTACTGCTGGTCACCTGTATATTTCTCCAAAGGGGGATTAATAAAGGACTATCTTATCTTATCTTAAAACATCGAGGCCTACACAGCATATCATCTTGTAAATCAAACCTCTGCATGTCCTATCTTCCCTTATAACATTTTGCCGTCTTTCATATAAACCCTACAAGATATACACCATAGACGGGGGCTTGACTTATTATTCACAACAAAAACATAAAATTGATCAACCAAAACATGGTCATTGAAGCGTAACTTCCAACCCAAGAAGGGAGGGGTTTGAGTGCTAAAATAGAGGCTGTACATCTGTTTGGATAATACAACAGGAGTTCAGTTTATACGTTTTCTCACCTGTCAGGGAATGCTGCTAAATCGCACACACCTGTCGAACCACATCTCGCCGAGGGTTCACATGAGCGGGTGTGCGCATGCGCAGACGAGCGAGTAGGAAAACTTCCTGCAAAATAGTGATCCCTAACAACAGACAAAGCTTGACAGTGTGGATGGAATAGAAGACGATTCTATAAAAGGCACAGCGATTATCCCACTTGATGGTAAGTTCGATTACGGATACTTTCACCATTTTACTTAGGCTTCTCCCCCGGTGGGTTTCTGTAGTGTTTAACGTGAGATAATGGTGTCTTCACATATTGCTGAGCTATTTCAGTAGCCACTCCTTTGCTTGATCCCGACTAAACCTTGGAACCGAAAAGTTTCCCATTGGGGAAAACCCAGCCTGCCCTGCGATGTTGCTCGTTATTAAACCTACGTAGACATTAGCCGTATGGAAGGTATACGAAACGTGCGATCGTGATGTTGTAAACCACATTGTTGGCAGTGTGGAAAATAAAACATTGCAGGGATAGTGTGACTTTGGGCCTTAGAAATCCCCATAGTATTCTGGGGTCGGTGGCATTTAATGCAAGTTAATATTACACACACGGGACACACCGCTGATGCAGGCGATTGTATCAAAGCTAGTAGTGTATGGGTGATCACAGTGTAGTATCACTTCCAAAAGGTAACGAAGCACTGATTGTCTAGGAAAAGGGTTTTGGGCTGGACTTGACCATCATAAACTTGCCCTTGGCGGTGGCTATTTGCTGGATGTGGCCAGGGCTAGCCCGCTAACGTGTGTCCCTCCGATGCACGAGTAAACCCCGTCATAGCGTCTACGTTATGTTTACACGGCTTAAAATGTTCGTTCGTAAACCACAGGTGTCGACGGACCGAAGAGCGACACCGGTGCTAACGTTAAACGATGTAAATCTTGCGATCAAGGGTTTAGATAAAGCGCAACATATAACGGCGAATGTGGATTCTTTGTAACCAAGTGCTGTGTATTAACGTACGCAAATATAACGGGTCGTCACGGTTACCATTCAGACATAACCGTTGTTACCGCGAAGACCGCGAAAACTGGTGTGTATATATAGGCTAATGTGGAACAAGGTACAAACAAGAGACCATAACTGGCTAGCAAATGCGGACCAAAAGTTATCCAAGCAGAGCGAACGGCGTCTTACGTGCTACGGGACATGCAGGTTGCGGTGTAACGACTCTGAGAGCCGCAGTGTTCTGAGGGCCAGTCGATGCGGCTCTGGGCGACCGGTGTCGAGGTGAGGCTCCTCCGGCGGCAGGAGACCTATTGCTCTGTCGCGAGGATCCGTGACGCCACCGGAGTACCGCGGTTACTAGTGGCAACGAGGCCTTCTTGTTATGGGTTGTCTGTGGGTGGCCGGCATTGTCACGTTTTTCAGCCGTTTGAACAGCACTGTTGAAGTCATGCTGCTTGGCTTTTTGGATTTATTTTTGGACTTTGGTTATACAAGATATTTATGTGAATTCCATCCTGCTTTTTGGTTGCAGTGCTAGCAAAGCTTATGTGAAAGACAACATAACATAGGAGAACAGTACACGCTGTTATCATTGGATAGTTTATACTATACTGCTAGTGTGCATTAGGAAATACAACTTATTTATGCTACGTCACTTACAGCTATTATACAAAATACATACCGGAATTAGAAAACTAATTGGAATATGCATCTATGTGCACTAAGTAGATAGTCTGCACTTAGTAGATGAGTTGATTAATGACACTGTCAACTAATATATGTGAATACGCCATATACCCTTGGTTTTAAAAGAAAATGCGTATCCCTTTTGTGAAATGGTCAGGATAGATAATTTGCAAAAGAATGCTCTAAAGTTTCTAAATTTTCTCTCTCAAATACAGAGCCGAGCCTATATTAATTGTTAATGTTTTTTTATTGATATGGCTCAATTAAATGCTGCATATAAATCTTTTGATTTATATGCAGCATTTAATTGTCGTGTGGCACTGTGATTTGTATGTAGTTTTTTTTTTTAAGCAAACACTTGTGTTTGTCAATATTTCCTCAGGAGCAGTAGGACTTTCATGTGAGAGAGGCGTTAAGAAGTCCGTTTGAATAAAGAGAACATCTGTTCGGTGTACAACAGTCATTTTGGTAACATTTGAATAAAAGGCATTTCAATTTTTGATGACCAAGGTCATCAAATTGTTAACAACTGATTATTAAAAAAAATTGTTCAGAAAAAAATACTATGGTCCTGGCCCGTCAGAAGTTATCTGGGCGGTGGGCGTCGTCGCAGACCCAAATCGCCGAAAATAAGGACCAACGTTGGTTTGTTTTTGTCCGTCCACTCGTGAGCGGTCTTGCATAAACCCTCTCACCGGCACGCCACCGTGGCGGCTGAACGTGAGCTGTTAACAAGTGCCTGAAATATGAGGATCCTTTTGAATTCCCCACTTGCCCTATTTTCCTGCGCTCTCCCCGCGTCGTGTGCCAGTTATATAAATGTCCCTCAATGTGCGCCTCCGAGGGCTAGCGGAGACCGCCGCGCAAAGAAACCAGGTTAGATCTTATCCAGCGGGGCAGCCGTGACACGAGAGCTTGCACCTGAGCACCTGATGCTCGCGGGAGGACATGTTTGGCCGAATGTAGGTTAGGTCACATGTAAACAGGCCCCGCACGCCTAATCCCTGCTGTAAGCACAATGAGCAATGTTTAATTGGTAACAACTAATTATTTACAAAAAAGGGCTACGTTCTTGGCCGAATGGGCGTTGCTAGACCCCTTTTACTGGGGCACTTGCCCCAGTATTGATCTGCTGCGCCCCATTAAAATCTCTCGTTCAGTTTTAACAATTAATCACCATATTTGGGAGTGGATTCGTTCAGATTGATTATAACAGTAAAATAATGGATTTCTTTCGAATCCACAATGTAAAAGCAAGAGAGTTCAACCCAAAATACAAGCTCAGGCGCGCACGTTGCAGTCCGGGTCTGTAGCGTGCACATTAATATCCTTGCACGGCAGTGTGCATAATATCGGCGCCTTTGCACCGCGAAACACAGCAACCCGTGTTTCGACGCACATTTCATGAACGCAGCATGCATTCAATATATTTGTATTCGAGTAATGGGGGCCCTGTGCTCCAGTAGCGCTTTATGTCTATTAACGCCCGGCCGTAAGAAGTCATTTGGTCGTCGCAGACCCAAATCCCCCAAAAAAATAAGGTCCAACGTTGGTTTGTTTTTGTCAGGCAACCGGTCGAGGTGGGCCGTCCACTCGTGAGCGGTCTTGCGAAAACCCTCTCACCGGCACGCCACCACGGCGGCAGAACGTGAGCTGTTAACAAGTGGCTGAAATATGAGGATCCTTTTGAACTTGCCCTATTTTCCTGCGCTCTTCCCGCGTCGTGTGCCAGTTATATAAATGTCCCTCAATGTGCGCCTCCCGAGGGCCAGCGGAGACGGCCGAGCAAATAAACCAGGTTAGATCTTATCCCGCGGGGCACCCGTGACACGACAGCTTGCACCTGAGCAGGGAGGACATGTTTGGCCGAATGTAGGTTAGGTCACATGTAAGGAGGCCCCCCATGTGAGCTCTCTCCCCCCCCCCCCCCCCCCCTTCTCCTCACCACCTCCCCCTTTGTACCGCCTCTGTATCGGTTACTGGGGAGCGACGGGATGGAGGGCAGGAGTGGGAGGACCACCACGTTGTGGCGGGAGATAGGAGAGGAGGGGAGAGAGGCAGAAGGGGGGGGGGGGGGGGGGGGAGGGGGAGAGAGTGGACATGGTCGTGGGCCAGGGTACTTAAGGCGCCGACCCCCTGCATTCCTCCTAACCGGGTGTGTGTGTTCCCCCGTGCTGGTGCTGGTTGTGCTGGGTTGCAGCAGGGTCACGGCAGCGGTCGCAGGTCCAGAGAGCAGTAGGAGGAACCAGGGGCTCCATGTCGGCTCACCCCCCTGCAGAGATGGACGGCCCGCCGGAGCTGACCGAGCTGCCGGTGAACACACACTCATGCACACGCACACTAACACACACACACACGTCACACACACACACCCGCACACACAAGGGGCAATGCTCTTACTCACACACTCACACGTCTTCATGTTCACTCACACATATGAGAACACGCACATGCATTCAACGCTTGCTCCCTTAGACGTAGGCACTCATGCATGCGTGTGAGTGAGCGTGCATGTTCTCAAACACACACACACACTCACACTCGCACGTACACAAACAAAAACTCTCAGGTACACACGCTGGCTCACATGCATGTATGCAAGCATGCTGCCTCAGATGGGTGTAGGGTCTCTGCGTTCTCGTGGTCCTCCTATATCGATCTTCCATCCATATAGTTTTGGACGGTGTGGTGTTTAAAATGGGGCCCCGCAAGGAGGATGGCAGGGGATTTGGTTTGGGCATTGTTGGCTCTGAATGGACAGGTTTTAATCCGTACCCAATGACAACACATCTCTCCATTACATAGAGACGTATTATATCGTTGCTTTCCGCTTTTATTCGTCCTCAGTCAAAGAAGGCCAAGCTTGATATGGACGATAGACTGGAGAAGGCAACACGGTAAGTGGTGCTTCACGGCTTTCTGTGTGAACTGCTTTCTATGGAAAGATTTATACTTTAGGTTAAGAGTAACTAATGGTTTGCACAAACATAAGTCTTTGCATAAGACTGTTTGTTTCAGAGGGTTGGTGGTTAGGTTATCAATGGAATAGTTAGTTAATAAGGTAAAATAGGTTGAAGCTAAACTAGCAGAGCTCTCTGTAAGTTAATTAGCTGAAGGGAATGGTCAATTTGTTAGTATCTAAGTTTAGAGTAAACAATAGTTTGCACAAAGTAAGTCTTTGCATAAGACCAGGTTGGTGGTTAGGTCATCAAGTGCATAGCAAGTTAATATTATTAAATAAAATAGAACTTAACCATCAGAGCAGTGATTAATTTAAGATAAATGACCAAGGTGTTGCTGTTACAGTTAATATTAAGTTAATAAAGTAAGACAAACTATTCTCTGGTTTTGTGAATAAGGTAAAGTAAAGTATCCATTCGTTGCTTGTTTGGTTACCTTTTTTTTTTCATTTCTTGATCCATGTTAATGTCTTCAAAGCTCTAGGTAAATTAGTCAAAATAACTTGTATATTATGGCTAAGGCAGATA
This sequence comes from Gadus morhua, assembly GCF_902167405.1. Classification (NCBI taxonomy): domain Eukaryota; kingdom Metazoa; phylum Chordata; class Actinopteri; order Gadiformes; family Gadidae; genus Gadus; species Gadus morhua. The sequence continues at coordinate 6,333,188 of NC_044069.1, forward strand.
CCGCAGATTATGACTATTGGACTGAGTCATGTGCATGTGATGAAATAATTCATCCACATTATAGAGAGTACAACCGTTCAACCGAGAAGCAACTTTTCAGTTTTATCAGAAAGATATGTTCAATTAGTAATTGCACAAATTGCCCGATCATTGTATCTCCTCATTTGCAAAACACAACAACATTTTAAAATTTGTTTAAAAGTATGACAAATTCAAATCTGTTGTGAACAATTGCCAAGGGGTTTGGAGGTTTCCACGTGACTTTTGAAAATATTCTGTATATTTTGAGAATGGTGCCAAGGCCATAGAAGAAAAGTGTAACAAGTGATTTTAAGGTAAAGATCTAAAATATAATGTAATGTATATAAATAAGGTAGAAGCTAAACTAGCAGCGCTCTGGTTATCCTCCAGGAACCTGGCTGAGGATGGCAGCCCCCAGAACACATACCCGGCCTTGACGGCAGGTAATGGCTCTCCATCAAATCAGTCTTTGTTCACCCTTCATTCTCTGTATTCTATGACACACGCTTTGCTAATGAATAGTTCCTGCTCAGCAGTCATGACGCTCATCTTATCGAAGTTCTGGAAAGTACCTGCTCAAGATTGTTGTGATATTTCCACTTTGTAATGAGCAGATTTTCTTTATCCTAAGTGGCTTACAAGTGGATGGACAGAAGGGAGAGAAGCCAGAGTCGGCTGTGCAGTAACAATATAATGTAACGTATTATAATGTCACACTTTCTTGATAGTCCGCGACCATGGGCAACCAGACCAACAGAGTGCCTTAGCCCCGCAAGCATGCAGTGACCCCATGAACTCCTATGCACATTCTGGTAGGAGCAAATCTTTATATACAACAGGAAACCTGACATTGCATCCATGCAAAATGATGTGACCTTCCTTTAAACTGGGAATTGTAGATTTGCCTTTATGTTTTGCCTGTGCGTCTCTGTATTTTATTATAAACCAACCTACCATTAACACTTTCTTTTTTTTTATATCATATCGCCACTCTGTCTTTTTTTAGTAAATAGATTTATCTTGGCTTTTTATAAGTATTTCACTGTACAGATCACCTTGATATACTGCCCCTCTGATAATGTAACCCTTCGATTTTGACTTCAGTCGGACCGTGCAAAGACCCTGATACCACAGTTGTATCTGAATACTCCCAGATGTACCAAGACAACAAGTAGGTATCTTTTACCTTATCTTTTACCTGCATTTAAACTGTACTGCTGTACCCTGATACCACAGTTGTATCTGAATACTCCCAGATGTACCAAGACAACAAGTAGGTATCTTTTACCTGCATGTACATAAGAACGAATCACTGTTACCGCAGTCTCTGCCAATAAGTCCAGTTATTAATGCGACACATATTGTGCCAAACATCCTTGCAGTTTCATGTCTTCTACATAAATTATATTATTATTAATATTGATGGTGTGCTTAAACGACTTTGCTACACCAGTCCACACATAATTGATGACTTCATTGATTGTTCATTAGCTAGGCTTAGGGTGCTGTCGAAGCTGTTAACCCTAACCCTGTTCTGTTGAGGTTAAGGGATCAGAATGTGCAGTTAAAGATACAGAGATCAACCAGTGTAAACTAATGATGCAAACATGAGCTCAATAACGCTGCTTAAGTATTATAAACACGGGAAGGTTTTGTTATTATCCTGATAAATAGCTTTAGTCTTCAAGTTTGCCAACATCTGTAAACATTGACGTGTTACTCCAGAGTTAGACTTCCTCTCCAGCAAAAGTAAAAGTAAATAATGTAGTATGCAGTATATTGTTTGTGTATTCCCCATGTGAATGGTTAGAGGCATTGCCCTATCTGATACATTGCAGATAGAACTAGTAGGATTAGTTATACGTAAGTTCTAGTTAGTACTTACGCTCTTTTTGAGCGTAATCTTTTTGAGCGTAATCATCAGATACATGCTGTATCTGATGATTTGATTTGTAGGAACAATGTATGCTTTCATTCATGTTGTCTATGATTACTATCAAGTATTCTAGTTTAAACTGTACTGTTTTAGTTATTTATTATACTGTATTAATAATTGCTGAACTTTTGTGATGTATTATGTATACTGTTATTATAGTTGTGTATGTATGAACTGTATCTTAATACACTTAATAGTATTACTTGTAATGTGGATTTTATGTGGACCCCAGGAAGATTAGCAAACTGCTATGGCATAAGCTAATGGGGATCCTTTAATAAAATAAAATAAAATAAAATAAATGCTATTCTGACAGATATTTCCCCATTAAAATAAAGAAAACTGCGATATATTTATTGTCATTCAAGTAAATATAGTACAATAAAAGTAGCCGTCATGGGAGCAGCATCTGGCAGTCCTTCCCTCCACACACACACTAGGCTTTGCAGATGGTCCAGGAGCAGCTAATCCCTGACATGTGCCTGTGCTCTCCTTCAGCCCCGCAGTGACCTCCTACGGCAACCAGGCGGCGTTCTCTCCCCTGGCCCAGTCTAGCGTGTACTCCTTCCCCCAGGCAGGCCAGACCTACGGGCTCCCACCGTTTGGTCAGTTCTTGCCCCTCGACTCTCAAGTGCTGGTTCCCACCTCTTTGCTGTATTCATGTCCACACTGCTACTCATTGTACCCATTGTCTGCTTACTAAACCTCCCCAGCCTCTCATGCTTCTCCAACTGTGCTACCAGATGCTTTGGCAAACGCAGACTCGACGGCTTTTATTTTATTCATTAATCTCTGCTTTTTATATGGAAAAACCAAAAACATCACACCTGGAACTGAAAAAAGCTTTCGTTTTATCTTTCCTAATACCACCACTCCTCCTCTTCCTTCTCCTCAATCCTCAATCCTCCTCCTCCTCCACCTCTTCATCCCCTCTTCTTGGTCCTTTTTCCCATCCGCTCCCACTGCCCTCTTCCTCCTCCTCTTCTTCCTCTTCTTCAGGTGCTATGTGGCCAGGCATAAAAACAGAGACAGGGCTGCCTGAGGCGCCCTCTGTTGGTCAGCCGGGGTTTCTCAGCTTCAGCAGCGCATACACGTCCACGCAGTCCGGCCAGCTTCACTATTCCTACCCCAGCCAAGGCAAGCCGCGATCTCACCCTCCTCCTCCCTTCTCTTTCTCCTTCTCCTCCATGTAACAACACGGCTTTCCCAAACATCATAACAACCACCACCACCACAACCGACCACCAGGGGGAGACTGGTTATCTCTTTACGCTCTTTAGGCAGATGATTTTAACCAAAGCGTCCACTGCGAGTACGTTAAGATGCATGTCGTTAAGGAGCAGGTAAGGGTGTTTTTCTGGCACACATGTGCTGCATGGCACTTGGAAGGACTGGGATGTAGCGTTAAAAAACATTAAGAAAAAACAGCTGCATCTCTGTCCTTTTGTTTACTGTTTCTATGACAACCAGCCATGTTAGCTCTTTAGCTTCTAGCTCAGCATCGTAGCGATGACTTCTTGTCAAACATCCGTGAGTGATAAGCAGCGAAGACAGTCAAAATCAAAAGTTTTGATTTTGGTAAAGCCTATAATGTGAGTCCATAAACTCTTTTTTTACTAAATTAAATGTTAGTTTGACAGTTGATTTTTTTGATTGGGTCACTGGTAAAATACTAGTGACAGAGCTCAGAGATTTTCAACCTGACCGCCCGTAGTTGCTTCACTAAGGCCAACACACTGTGGGCCACTCACTGTGATTTGGTCAAGGCGTCCACACATGCGCTCTCCTCATTGGAAACAACCCAAGAAAGTTGTCTTGCCCAGAAAACGACTTTTAGTGGACATAGGCCCCTAGGTAGTCAAAAGACCCTAGCCATTACACTAATCCGCCCCAGATACAGATACAGGTCATGAGGAAGCCTGTAGGGAGTACTAGAACTCCCCCTCAAAGATGCCTGCAGGTAGGCCACGAACCTTGGAGATCGAACCCAGTACCTTTTTGTGTCTGTGAATCAAACACCCCAGACATTACCTGCCTCTCTCCTTGTGTGTAACGGGTCACCCCTTAAAAATGTGTTTGCCTGTGGATGTGTGCGTATGTGTGTATGTGTGTGTGTCTGAGTGCGAGGGCCTGTAGGTGTTCGCTTGTGGTGCAGTGTGTGCTAAGTGCGTTGTCGCTGCTGTCCTGCAGGCTCAAGCTTCACCACGGCCAGCGTTTACTCCAACATCCCCGCTACCACGGCCAGCACTGTCCCCGCCCCAGCGCCCAATCAGGTACGAGAGAGAGAAGGGGAGGCGGGCACCTGGTACAAGCTTGACCAATGAAACTCAACGTGGTCACGCAACAATAGGTTGAAGACTTGATTTCCTCCTCCTAACTGGAGGTTTCCCCCCCCCCCCACACCCCTCCTACGCACTCTTATTGCATGTTGCACGACCTTGCACTTAAAAATAGTACTTAGCAGTATAGTACTTTATCCTAGCTATCTTTGTTGTGTACGGGGATTGGGTTAGTACTTGGTTCTATGAACATCCTTACTGTACCGACAGCGCTGTAGTGTTGTTTCTCCTTCTTATGGCAAATGTACTTATTGTAAGTCGGTTTGGATAAAAGGGTCTGCTAAATGACGTGTGTGTGTGTGTGTGTGTGTGTGTGTGTGTGTGTGTGTGTGTGTGTGTGTGTGTGTGTGTGTGTGTGTGTGTGTGTGTGTGTGTGTGTGTGTGTGTGTGTCCTCTCCTCTCCTCCAGGAGTTCAGCAGCTACTCCTCGCTGGGACCCCAGGCCCAGTTCTCCCAGTACTACGCGCCCCTGCCAGGCTACGCGCCCCCCGGCCTGCCGAGCAGCGAGAGTCACGGTACGGACGCTGCGGGCGTGGCCGGCTACCCGGCCGTCAAGTCGGAGAGCGCCGTGTCCGCCGGGCTGCCCAGCAACACCGGTGAATACGTCACCTGACCGCATGGCCACGCCCCCTTTCTCTGTCCAAGGAGGAAGAGGAGTTAACCTCCGACCGTTAAGGACGCCTGTTGTTTGCAGATGGGGAAATTCGTAACAACTCTCGTTATTTGTTGATTCACCGTTGAGGGATGAGTCACTTGTGAGCTTGTAGTAAAATATTTACGTTTTAGTTGAGGTATTCCTAAGTGAACTTTCATTTATAATATAACTTTCAGAGATAGTGATTTATGGATCGTATTAGCAGTGACTGCAGAAGGAATGTTGCAATTCAACTCTACCTTGTTTACTCTACCTCGCTTCTTTATACAGATTACTTACTACTGACTGGGCTGATCAACCCGGTTGATCAGCCCAAACCAGAAATTATTATTATAATTATATGCTTTTACCAAAGTTAGATCTAAATAAAGAAAAAATGGCAACGATTGTGGGATCAGTCAGACCCGAACTCACCCAGACCGTTAGCGTGTTTCCAGAACGACGCTAACACGCTAACCCCGGCCCCCCGTCGGTGCCCCCGTCCCTCAGACGCCCCCCCGCAGGAGAACCTCCCGCCGGGCATCGCCCTGCCGGCCGGGCTGGCCCTCCCCACGGGGGCCCGGGAGCTGGAGGACGCGGGCCGCAGGAACTCTGTGGGGAAGGCCAAAGGCAAGGCCAAGAAGCCCGACGGATGCCCCTCCACGGACTCGGACCTGGAGGTGAGCGCCTGGCCGGCTGTGGCCGCACGCGGGCTCCTGGGGAGGGACGTGTCCCATAGGACCGCGGCCGGGACTCGAACCTGCGGTCGCTACAAAGGGGGTGTCGCCAAGGGGTCGGCACACTAGGGCCGTGCGTTGAATCGAATTTTAAGGGGCGATTTGAATTTCTCAGTTGCAAAGTTTTTTTTTTGGAGAGAAATGCTGGAAAAAATGAACAATCGTGATTTCAAGATTGATCAAATTAATCGTGGTTATGATTTCTTTCTATAATCGAGCAGCCCTATGGCACACCAGCCGAGTTGAGCCACTGCTATTTAATCCATGATTGCCCTTGGGTTTTTTTTTTAGGAACCAGAAGTTATGGTGGGCTGAGATAAAAAAAACAATTGGTAGCCAAACACAATTTCCGCCCTTTATTGTTTCGAGGCTAACAAGCTAGTATTTTGGCAGTGCTGCTGGTTGAAGGAGTGCGGTTTGTTAAAGTCTCCTGCGTGTGTCTTTTCCAGCGGGTCTTTCTGTGGGACCTTGACGAGACCATCATCATATTCCACTCGCTTCTCACCGGCTCCTTCGCACAGAAGTTCGGCAAGGTTCGTGTCTGCTCACTGATCGCATAACTTGGGTTATTTTTTCGTGTATTACATTTACTGTAATTCTGGCCCGATATTGGTCAGGTTTCCAGCTTCATTCTCCCATTCACCGAAACAATGTTAATAAATGAAATAACCCCCCATTTATCAAAAGTGTCTTACAATGCCGCAAAGCCACACTCAGCCCTCATAGGTGGCCCCGTTCGGATTCGAACCCATGCCGGCCTCTAACGTTAATATACTTGTGTGTGTGTGTGTGTGTGTGTGCGTGTGCGGGCAGGACCCAGCCACTGTGCTGAACCTGGGCCTTCAGATGGAGGAGCTGATCTTTGAACTGGCCGACACACACCTGTTCTTCAACGACCTGGAGGTAGAGAACAAGCCCACGACAGACTGTCATCTCTGTTGTGTTTGCGTATAGACGATGTCTATGGTCTATAAGGCCTGTTATATGCATGCTCATCCATAATAATGTGCAGGTTAAACATTCTCCGATAATAAAACTATAGCAGGACATGATACAAACCTGATATTCTAATGGAATAAAATGTCATCAGACTAGGTGATGATCTAGTCTCATGACCTGACGGTGTTGCAATGTCGATGCGTTTGGAGGTGGTATTAGTCTCCTGATGGTGTTGTGAAGTCGATGCGTGTGGAGGGAGGTGCTGTGGTATTAACCTCCTGATGGTGTTGTGAAGTCGACGCGTGTGTGGGAACATCCTCTGCAGACCCGGCCTGACTAAACCACCAGGTTCTTCCTCTTCCTCTTCCAGGAGTGTGACCAGGTCCACGTGGAAGACGTGGCGTCCGACGACAACGGACAGGACCTCAGGTTGGTCCGTCAGAGTCCTCTGGGAAGCGTTTGCCCTGAAAGACATGATATTTCAGCATGTAGCCATTTAACACTGGCTCTTCTCAGAAGCTTTTGCACATTGTCTCATTGGCTCTCTGTCTCTGTCTGTCTGTCTGTCTGTCTGTCTGTCTGTCTGTCTGTCTCTGTGTCCCTCTCTGTCTCTTGTCTCTCTCTCTCTCTCTCTTGTCTCTCTCTCTCTCTGTCTCTGTCTCTTGTCTCTCTCTTGTCTCTGTCTCTGTGTCCCTCTCTTTCTCTCTCACTTGTCTCTCTCTCTTGTCTCTGTCCCTCTCTTGTCTCTCTCTTTCAGTAACTATAACTTCCTGGCCGACGGCTTCAGCGGCTCCAGCGGGGGGGGCGGAGGCTCCGGGCCCGCCGGCGTCCCCGGTGGCGTGGAGTGGATGCGCAAGCTAGCCTTCCGCTACCGCCGGCTAAAGGAGATCTACAACGCCTACAAGACCAACGTCGGAGGTGAGCTAGCATCACACCGCTACGCCACAGCTGGTTTTAGCGCTGTGTTGTTATTGCCTAAGGATCACCTGGCTTATAGCTCTATTTATTGGTGAAACTGTTCTAGTATTTTGTTGTTTATCAGAACAGAGTTCTGTAATGCCATCACCTAGCTGTTTATGGCATTGTGTTATTCTTGCTTAAGGATCGCCTGGCTTAAAGCATTATATATTTGTGAAGCTGTTCTATTATCCTGTTGTTTCTTATCATAAGATGAAGTTTGTAATTTGTCAGTTTTTACCACATAGCTACCTGATTGTAGCATTGTGTTGTTTTCCCCATAGGATAAACTCTTGCTGGTTGTAGCATTCCGGTATTTTGCTATAGCATTAGCTAGCTGGTTATTGCACTGTTGCTAGCTAGCTTGTTGTGTATATGTAGTCTAGGGGGGCCAAAGGGTTCAGACGAGCCATGTTTGAACAATTTACAGTCGGGACATAATATTGATTCGACGACAGGTCTCCACTATTTACCGTGGCGTCTTTACCTTACATCAGAGGGCACATGTGACACTGTGACAGCGACAGCTTCTGATCTGCCTAGTTGGCGTGTATCCGTGGCAGTTTATGAAGTATAGCAGTGTTCATATCAGTTAAAGAGAAGTTAATATGTTTGTTATTATGACTTTAACGTGTGTGTGTGTCTGTCTCTCTCTCAGGCCTGCTGAGTCCTATGAAGAGGGATCTTCTGCTGAGGCTTCAGTCCGAGATCGAGAACGTGACGGACGCCTGGCTCAGCACGGCCCTCAAGTCCCTGCTGCTGATCCAGTCCAGGTGTGTGTGTGTGTGTGTGTGTGTGTGTGTGTGTGTGTGTGTGTGTGTGTGTGTGTGTGTGTGTGTGTGTGTGTGTGGTTGGTTATGTGACGGTACAGTGTAAAAAAATAATAATATGCAAATTCACAATCACACTGCCCTTTCAGTTCCGTTTCTTTCTAGCGGACACGTGTGTGTGTGTGTGTGTAATCTTACTAAGTTTATTTGGGCCATGTTCTCCTGTGTGTGTGTGTGTGTGTGTGTCTCCTTCTTAGGGGGAAGTGTCTGAACATCCTGGTCACCACCACCCAGCTGGTGCCAGCCCTGGCCAAGGTGTTGCTCTACGGCCTGGGAGAGGTCTTCTCCATCGACACCATCTACAGCGCCACCAAAATAGGTCCGTGGAGGCGTGTGAAGGACGTGCACCTCAAAGCGCTCGTTTCTGGTTGTGTCTTTGGTGTCGCCTGAGCAGTTACTCTAATAGTAGGGTGGAACAACTATTTTTTTGGTCATGTTTGCGTCACCGACTTGTTTAATCTCTTCAGAGCAGCATTGAGCCACTCCCCGAAACGTCCATCCAAAAGTACACGTTCAGAGTTTAGAGGTAGTCAAAAATGTCACTCTCTCTTAAAATAGAATATATCAAGAGAGATGACTAACCGTAATAAAATTGGTAGGAATATTTCCAATTTATCAAGTTAGTCAACCTGGACTCTCCAGTCCAGGTGTGTGTGTGTGGTTATGTGACTGTACAGTTAAAAAAAAAAGTGTGACACGCAAGTGTGTCCACTTGCGTGTTTTAGACTCTAATATGACAATATGACCAAGCTCTAATGATACTGGGAGGAATTTGAACGACGTTCGCCAAGCGGCCCTAGCAGGCGCGCTAACTCATGCAGCTAGCCGCCCGGCAACCCGGGCCCATTCAGTGTGTACGTTCTGCGGGCCGGAGGCGGAGCCTTATGTCGCTGTGTCTCCCCTCAGGGAAGGAGAGCTGCTTCGAGAGGATCGTCTCGCGCTTCGGCAAGAAGGTGACCTACGTGGTGATCGGGGACGGCCGCGACGAGGAGTTTGCCGCCAAACAGGTGAGCCCGGAGCGCCCGCCCCTCCTGCCCCCCCGATGATCAATCAATAATGGTGATCATAATGGTGTCGATCTCTGATCGGTCTGGAAAATTCGGAACAAATTAAACCACACGCACCACAAACCATGTTCAATGTGGACACTTCGACCAATGGCTACCTCCATATAATCACCATGGTTACGACAACGTCATCCCCATGGTAACCACACCATCAGCGCCACGGTTGATACAACATGACCAACGTGGGCCCTACAGCAAATAGATAAGACACAATCAACCCATGATCCCCATGGATACCCTAACATAAGTGACGTGGTAACCACAGCAGATTAATAATCCCGAAGGTTACCACAGCAACAGCGCCACGGTCGCTACCAAAATAATCTCCATGGTTACCACAGCATCAGCACCACGGCCGCTACCAAAATAATCTCCATGGTGACCACAGCATCAGCTCCCTGGTTACCAAGGGTTTGACCTGTTGTGTCTGTCTGTCCCTCTGTCCGTCTGCGTTCAGCACAACATGCCTTTCTGGAGGATCTCCACCCACGGGGACCTGGTGTCCCTGCACCAGGCGCTGGAGCTGGACTTCCTGTAGACGGTGGCGACGGGGGTTCAGAGGTCAGCGGAGATGCCTCCCGCCCTCCCCCCCCCGCCCCTATCAAATCACCCACCCACCAACCCTCAACCAACCTCCACTATACAACATTTATCTCCTCTTTTTGTTTTTCTTTTGTTGTTCTCGTTGTTTTTTGTTCCGTACTACCGCGGTAACGGGCCCGGCCCTCAGCCTGGAGTTTTGCTGCTGGGGTGGGGGGGGGGAGGGCAACGTTTGGACGCTTTGGTGGGACTGGATGGATGACCCTTGACCTGTATGGCAGCTAAACGCTCAAACAAGCTGGAACTGGCACTGACTGGCACACCAAGAGGGACTCTCTCTCACACTCACCCTCAATGTCTCTCTCTCTCTCTCTGTCTCTCTGTCTCTCTGTGTCTCTGTCTTTCTGTCTCTCTCTCTCGGTCTCACACACTCACTCCCCATCATCGCTCTCTCTCGCCTGAGGAAACGCCACCCTGGCTCCTCTGATGATTTAAGGTGGGGGGGGGGGGGCCTAGTGGAAGTCCCCAACCAAGCCGACGTTCTGAGGTCGCATCGTTGCACTCATTCCGAAGCTTGAACGCATGCATGTTGTTTTTTCGTTTTTTCGTTTTATCTCAGCGTTACAATGCAGTTACTCCTTGTGGTCCGTCGGACATAAACATTTTCATGGACGTTTTTCGAAGACGCCATCGGTCTGGTCCTCTCCAAAGGTACTTCCTGGTTCACCGGACTGGCTCGGCTGACGCTGACCCCGTGACCACAACGTGACGTGTGGTCGTGGTCTGGTCTTGGACTCTGACGGTGGAAGCAACCGGCCTTCCCCTACTCACACTTCCTGAGACTGCGATGAAGAGATAAAAAAATAGTACCCAGCGCATGCTTTCTGACAAAAATCCCCCTGACCGCCACTCAGTCCCTAGTGTCTGAGCGGAGAAGTCAGACGTGGAAGGGAAAACGCTGTGTCACAGTTTGTTCTAGAACTAGCTGTTGCCTCGGGGGGGTGCTGACGAATGTAAACACCCTTCTATCAAACGTCCACCATGCTGTATGGTTTCTTCTTCTGTTCAGACCACATCACCACAATGCAATCCCCCTCGCATCAGAATTCCACTTCCTGTTTCCTGTGCACGAGGCCTGTCCACCTATTCTGCGGTCTTGGCTGTAGAACCGGCCCCCTGGTGTGGCCCCTAAGTGACCTTTGGTGACCTATGAGGACCCCAGTAAACAGTATTGGGGGGGGGGGGTGGTATTGTATTAAACAGGCGTGCGTACAGGGGCTTCATGGCAGTTTTCTGATGGCATACTGTGTCATGTGACCCCTTCTTGACCAAACATTCTCACCAATGGGGTTCCTATGCTCCCTGTTTCCATGACGATGATTATCTATAGTCCATTGCATTCTGTATATAACTTTGTTCAGCAAGAATTGTTATAATGGCAGGTGGTGTTGTTCCCTTAAAGGATCCACACAGAAACGCTGGAGTTGAATTGATGTTGAAGCACCCTCCTAATAAAAAGGGGATTCATTATGCCTACCTGACAATACTTTAAATCGTTGGCTTGAATAAATCTGTGGTTCTCATGTAACCCATGAACCACCTATGAAACCCTCAGATCGGAGTACTGGCACATAGAAACCGATTGGTTGATTCGCGGCCGCCTCCTACCAAAACGCGTGGTTGTTTCACCGAACCTGGTCGTCGCAGTCATCGGTCGGTCACATCGCATCCCACAACGGACTCAGGACATGAGGGGGGGGGGGGGGGGGGGAAGACTGTGCAATACATGGAGTAGATGGCATGCTCGTTAACCAATCAGAGACTGAGGGTGGATTGTGACTGAATTTAGATGAGCCTGGTTTCACATGTACACACATGCAGCTTTGACCAATAAGAATGTTTTCGGTGTGTTCTGTTTTATTTTTTTGTCTTTTCTTTTGTTTTGTGTATTTATATTGTGCCTTTTTAACCAGTGATTGTACACTCTGTAATCTCAAAAAAGGGAACTATCAACATGTTTATTATCCAAAGTGTTCTTTTGCTTTTTTAACTATATGTTTTTACTATATATAGATCTATATCTATATATAGATATAGATCTATATAGATGTATATAAAAAAAAGAATGATGTTCATTTCTGCGGAGGCTTACACTTCAGCAACTTGACACGTTTGAAAGACAAAATAGTAATTGCTGTTACATAGTTCTGTCTGATTATTCAGTTTATTTTTCTTTCCACAATGCGTGATCTGATGTCTTTTGGTAGTGTTGTTACTTATGGAAACAGTCGTCATCATATTACAAAACTATACTTTTTTGGTGATGATTCATCGTAATGAATCATCACAAATGTCGACTGATCCTCTTGACGTCATCTTTCAGAGATTTAGGTTACTTCTGAATGAAAACTTTGCGATGAAATACTCAACTGTCAAAATACTAGTTACTTTGCGGCCAGAACACGTGCACCTGTGAGCACGGCCTGGAGACGATCAACGGGGAACACGATAATCCTTCACAGCATACTCGGATGCATTCGGTTCGGACCCACTCTTGTGTGAATGTGTAACTGAAATATTGTACTACCTAAAAGGAGTTAAAGGGAATTCCCATTACCCTGAATTTCCCTAAATCATGTGGTGGGTGGGGGGGGAAATAACAAATCAAGTTACATCCCTTTTTTTGTTTTATTGTCTACTCTGAGGAAGGAATAGGCGACCATACCGCAACATTTTCGAATGAATTGTTGGACTTAAGCTTTGCTTCATGTCCGATTCAGAGTCTCATTGTGGCTCTGATGCACAATGTCTTTTGAGGAGTGAAATCACTTCATATTTAATTTTTTCCTTTTTCAATGCCAAAGACTATGTATTTTTAAACTGCAACCTTTCCACTTACTTTTTTATTTTATTTTCATCTCATCGCTCCGACCGGTGTTGTGGTGTCAGCGAGCGTACCGCGGTGGGCTCGGCACACAGCTAAAGTCGTCAGGGTCATTTACATTATCACTGTTTGTGGACATTGCGTACTGTTACAGTGGCATCGAGACACTGCATATTAACCATGAGGTCCCCCTGCTGTGGTCTGTACACACTCCCTGCAATGTAAATAAATTATCAAAAAATGTAAAGAAACATTCATGTTTAACGGTTCCTTCATTGTTCTTTTTATTATGTACTGTACATAGCCATTTTTAAATTAATAGAGAAAGGTACCGGTACTTGCAATTGGAACAAGGTGTGTGTGTGTGTGTGTGTGTGTGTGTGTGTGTGTGTGTGCAAACTGCAAAGCTCCTTCTGGAGCTTAAGTTGAACTTTGAAATGAAACACCCCCCCCCCCCCCCCCCCCCCAAGGCAGAGATAAGGTCACTGAATTGCTGTACAGATATAAAGCACAATATAAACGCATTGGTAGCACACATATAAATAAATTTGCCATTGTGAAAAATGGTTATTTTAAATCGTCCATCTGAGTCAGTCTGTCAAGCGCTCGCTGGAGTGACTATGAGTAGAAGTTCTTAGCCAAGTGTTGCATCCTTCTGTTCACTGGTCTCTTCACCCTCCCAACCTCCTCCCCCCCCCCGGTTAACATCTCCACCGGAGGAGGCTCCATGGAATCCACTTCGGTGTAGTCACCCAAGCCACGACCCCCGTCGGTACAGTCTCCAGCAGCAGCTAACTGAAGGGGCTTTTTCGTGTCATCACCTAGCTTGGGATGAAAGCGCTGGTAGTACAGCACTTTGACCAGGAGGCCCGACACGTACACCGCTACGACGACGCCGCCCATCACCGCCACCGTGTCCGGCGAGAGCACCCCCCCGGTGATGCACGGCGCTTTGTGGGTCTGCCAGAACGCCAGGCCACAGAGCAGGAGCAGGTCCAGCAGCATCCACGCGTGGTAGAAAACGCCGCGGTACACGCTGCGGCCCGCGCTGACGTTGAACCAGCTGAAGTACCAGATGAGGCCCACCGTGGCGCGGTACAGCCACTCGCCGGCGGAGCTGTCCATGAAGTCGGTCCCGCAGCACCAGGCGAGGAAGAAGAGCACGGCCCAGCAGCACAGGAAGTGGGCGAAGATGTAGCAGGGCTGGGCGTAGGCGAACAGGGCCAGGGCGGCCAGACGCGGGAAGATGAGCAGCAGGTTGCAGATGAAGTAGAGCAGGGAGGAGACGGGGCCCTGCTTGGCCTTGTCCGTAAGGAAGGAACGCAGGGAGCGGTGGTACAGGGTCACGCTGCAGGCGATGGCCGAGGCTGAGCCCACGGCCTTCAGCACTGGAAGAAGGATGGGAGGGGTTAAGATGTTAGCGCTGGTGGCGCTGAGGGAGGAATTTCTTAGGAAAGTGAAAGTGAAAGTGAAAAGTGATCTAGTTGCACACTTCTAGACCTCTCTCTCTCGCTCTCTCAACTTAATCTCTCGCTCTCTTTTTATCTCTTGCTCAACTTAATCTCTCTCTCTCTTTATCTCTAGCTCAACTTTTGATCCCTCTCCCTCTCTCTCTTTATCTCTCTCTTTCTCTTACAGTTTTCTCAATCGTTTAGACACCCTTTCTGAAACTATAGCTCAATTTCTCAAAACACTAAACACAAACCTTAGATGACTAAATCATTTTGTCAAAACTACACAAATTCTTCTCAAAACTGAGTTTTTCCACCAAACAGTAAACACAGATATAAAATGAATATCCCTTAGAGAGCATCAATTAAACACTGGTGTGATCAGTTCAAAACACTTCCATCAAAATACTATTTACATATGTTTTGGCTTTATGAGGCAATGTTACATATTCCAATGTATAAAATGGTTTAGAAATAGCTTTCCTTTTTAAAGTTGCAATTAGGTGGTACATATAGTATAAAGACTGTTGCCGTATTGTAATATAATACTGTGAATATATCATATAAATATTGCATTGACACAATCGTATCAGAATAGGATACAATGCATATTTGTCTATCCAATGAGCTCCAATGATCTGAACTCACAATCCAAGCTTCCCAGATTCATACTGTACACCTATGCTACAACATTGTTCTGACAATACACCAATGTTACGTACTTTGGTAAATTACAGTAGGCCTACAGTAATTGCACTGATAAGTAAAATGAAAAACACTGCAGTAAGAAAATGTTTAGACTGTCTTTCGGGGGGTGTAATGATGAAATCATTTTTTTACTGTGATACAGTAAAATGGTCAGCTGAACTGACTGCATGAAAAGCTAGTGTCCCCACCAAAGCTCAGACCCAACCTACGCCCTTTGTGTATACAATCGAGAAAAACTGTAAAAGTGAATGTAGTCCCACTGCCAACACACACACCTGTCACGGGGTCCTGCCAGTCCCCGGTCTGCAGCATGACCGTGAGCATCAGCACGAGCTGTGGGGCGCTCTCCGAGAAGGCCTCAATGAGCCGCAGCATGGACAGGTCGTGGGACAGGTACACGGCCACGTTCTCCGATTCGCGCTCCTTTCTTGAGGAGAAGCTGCACACAGCGACCTCCAGCACGCCTGCGTACCTGTGAGGTAGCAGCCAGGAATGGTGTTATAATATAAGGCAGTCGATGGAGCTTGGTCAACGTCGACGACCGTATTTATGATGATGTAAATGGATTATGCAAAGGTTGGGACTGTCGCTATAGTTCAATTCGTGATGTTAATCGCTGAAGGTAACTGAATGTATTGTTTGAGTGGAGATGACACGACCACGTCCCCTCTGAACACACACGCAAACACACACACACACACACACACACACACACACACACACACACACACACACACACACACACACACACAGAAATGCGCTATACCAATGCAATTAGCTCATAATAATCGATCCTATTTTAACTTGTATTATGACATGTATTTATTGTTCTTAACATCACGATAGCGTATGCATTCGAGCAACAGGATTGCCTGGCGTAAAGGATTTTCGTTATGATATTATGTAAAAAGTTCAGAGCACCTGATGTAGACGCCCAGCTGGAATATGTGCAGAACTTGAAGGACCCTCTTGCTGACTGAGCCCTCTGTGCTTGTGCGTGTCTCCCAGTCCTCATATCGGTACCATAACCAGCTGAAGAGCTGTCCAAGAACCGAAGAGCCTGCCAGCATCGTCACCAAAAGCCCCAAGTAGATGAAGTCTCCTTCTTGGTAGAAATGCACCGCTGCCCATATGTCCAGCGCTATGTCAACCAAGAAGAAAGCCAGCCCCAGAAACGAGAATCCAAAGTCCAAGACAGAGTAATTCAGGGTGAGTTCGCCCTCCATGGCATTTGTCGATTTGTTCTTAAAGAAAGTGATCCACTGAACCAATCTATTCGAGAGCGTATTCTCATCGAGTTCCGTTCATTCAAAGTTCTCAGAAGTGGTGTTGTAGCAGTGGTGTCAAATGTGGTTATGAAATACAGGCTGAACGAAATGTTCACTGCTTCCAAGACTCCACTCCCTTTCCTGTAAACCCAGGGCTGATTATGGTCCCACGGTAACGCAACGCAAGGACCACGCAGACGCTTCGACGCAGTCGTGAACCTGTTTCGGTTCTGCGTCGGGTTTTAGTGAGCGGACCAATCACAGCCCTTGCTGCTGCGTCGCCTCGACTGGAGGTTAACATTTTTGAGATACGCACCAGAACCTTGCGTTACGTGGACGAGGGACCATAATCAGCCCTTTACGCTTAAGGGGAGTAGTTTTGCTACTGTAGATGACTACAATACTATTGGCTATGGCTTTCTGTGTTAAAATATCTTGTCTGGGCGTTTTGACGGCCTGCCAAACGAGGTGTAGACTCGACTATTGAATGTCACGTTTCAATGAAAGATATCATCTTGTCATACCCATGAGTGACACGCACTATCAGAATGTTCGGTATAATTGGTGGGGCGAGGAAGTTGTATTAAATTTAATTTGCACTCAGCAAGCAACAGATGTGTCTAAGTGTGGTCCATATTATTTAGATTAAATCCTGCAATCTATGCAATGCTTAATTCAGAAGTAAAGTAGAGATATAACACATATCCACAAATATATCCCACATTACTTTTAAGTGTCACGGTTATTCTTTGGACAATATTGTTGAACCATTTTTGAATGACACATTGATCCAGAATTGGGCATTCCGCCGACCCTAATAGCCATGAGCTGAAGCAGCACAAAGTTAACCACACACAGGGTTGTCCCAGTCTCCAAGGCTGATCAGTTGAAACAAAGAAAACAAAAGGCTGCTTTATTGACAAAGTACACAGAACATAAGCAGTGGTTCCACTTATTCCAGAGGAAACAGAGGTTTTATGTGGTGGCGCACTTCAAATAAAGAAAAGTCCTGCAGGCAGCGGAGTGAGTTGGGTGCGTTCACATTCAAACATGCTTGTTTGGCCAAAACGCTCACTTCGGCTTTGTTATTTATGGCCAAAGATCTGGAGCTCAATGTGATCCAAAAACCTTCCAATAGCCGAGGATAGTGTTGACCTGTGTGTGATTGATTCTTAAAGGTTGACATTATAGTACATTCCATATGAAGGCATCTTTCTTTGTAAAATTCCTTTGGTGCATCGCACAAAGAATACATTTTAAAACATGTTGATCCATAAAGTTTGAAAAACCCTAAAACATTAAAAGTAAGAACAGGTGTAACAGTGTTTAGAGTGACGGAAAACACTCAATAAATATCTTACAATCAATGAGGCCCATAGCCAGGCACAGTGGAGGGATATTCGCTTTTTCATCAGTGAAGAATTTACTCAAGGTTGTAAACAATAAAAAAATATAGCTTCTCGACTTGTTGAACTTATGAAGTAAGATGATTGAAGTACCACAGCATGACACCGCATGAAACAGACTGCATCGGCAGGTTCATTCGTTGTTTTTTTTACGTCCTTTTTAAACATGCATAAAGTCCTTATTTGACCAAGGTGATAAAAAAAAGAGGCAAGAGATGGCAAGGTTTCCCACGGCACTTCACAGCTTAGGCGGCCGCCTATAGGCAACACACGCCTGCCGCCTTGACTATGACGTCATGAAAAAAAAGGTTGGTTTTGAATATTTTAAAAGTTAAAGATGCACAAATTCTGTAACTGTACTTGTTTCAGTTGTTATTTAGACAATTTTGTTGGGCACTTTCTTTCAAGTTCAAATTGCACAAATTCTTTGACTGTGACTTTGATCTTGACTCTGACTAGTTTCACACCCCCCCCCCCCCCCCCCGGGCAAACCCCCCCACCTTAACCATCACATGTTCTGCGGGCGACCCTGGATGGCATGTTGTTTCCCAGCATTCCACAGGGCAGCAGCGCCACTTCCCCTCCAAACCTCACCGCCGTTCATATGACAACCGCGGCGCACGCCTCATGTCCTCCCCCCTCACTCATCCCTCCCTCTGCCGAGTAGAAATGTGCGGCGTGTCGGTACATCCTGGCGTTGCGCAACGGCGGCGGCGGCGAGGAGACGCCTTCCTGGTCGGGGGCGAAGGTCCTGAATCCCACGGCCCCGCTGTCGGGCACCTCCAGGGCCAGCCCCAGGGGGGGCCTGCGGGGGCCCAACTTGGGGTGGAAGTGGTAGTAGTAGAGGGCCTTGAGCGCCAGCCCCGCGAGGTAGGAGGCGGGCAGCGCGGCGGCCAGGGCGCGGTCGTACGGCCGCGTCAGCGCGGGGTCGCGGTACGCCCACCAGGTGGCCCCCAGCACCAGCCCGTCGGTCGCCATGAAGCCGTGGTAGATGAGGCTCCGCCCCCGCGTGCGGCCCTCGCTGACGTTGAACCAGCTGAAGTACCAGATGAGCCCCACCGTGGCGCGGTACAGCCACTCGCCGCCCGCGCTCTCCATGAAGTCCGTCCGCTGGAGCCACGCCCACAGCGCCAGCGCCGGCCACAGCAGCAGGAAGTGGGCGCCCACGGCGCGGGGCAGGACGGAGGCGAAGAGCGCCACGGCCGCCACGCGCGGCGCGATCAGCAGCAGGTTCCACAGGAAGTAGACGGCCGCCGAGCCCCAGCCCTGGTTGGCCTTGTCGGGCAGGAAGGAGCGCAGGCAGCGGTGGTAGTCCACCACCATCCACACGATGGAGGTGGTGGAGGCCGCCACACTCACACCTGAGAGGGGGGGAGAGAGAGAGAGAGAGAGAGAGAGAGAGAGAGAGAGAGAGAGAGAGAGAGAGAGAGAGAGAGAGAGAGAGAGAGAGAGAGAGAGAGAGAGAGAGAGAGAGAGAGAGAGAGAGAGAGAGAGAGAGAGAGAGAGAGAGAGAGAGAGAGAGAGAGAGAGAGATTCAAATTCTCTGAAGATGGAAACTGCCTGATTATATCAACTAGGATCTGGGATCCAGCAGTGCTACTGTGTTGTAACAGAACTTCTGACCCAGAATTCCTACTGTGTCATAGCAGAACTCTGGGGCTTTTGGGGTTTTTCCACCCCAGGCTCTGTGCCATGTCCACTCAGAGAGTGGACATGTGTTGTTTGTAGAGATGGCACAGAGCCTGGGGTGGGGAACCGAAATCTGAAAGACGAATTAACTCCTGGTTCCCTGTGCTTTTACAGAGAAATTCCCCAGAGAAGTGACTCATTTAGCAGATGCTTTCATGCAATAGGTTGATTGATTTCTTTTCCCTTCTGGTATTCGGTCATTCGGGAGTAGGGTGAAGTGATAGGGGCATCCGCCTCTAGCGAGGCTACAGGCACGGTGGACCTCGGGATAGAACCCAGTGCAAGCCGGGAATCGAGATTCACTGTCCCTTCATCATTTAACAGGCGCTTTCATCCAAAGCTATTTAGATTACGTTTTTAAATACAGGTCAGTGAAGAGTACGCGGGTGGAGGGGGTGAGGACTTCCTGTTCAAAGGACGGCCACAGATGCACTGGAGATTGGGGATTGAACCCACACCCTTTCAAGTTAAGTCAAGTCAAGGGAACTTTATTGTCAGACAGACCGTGCAACAGGTTCCTGACAGGACCGAAATTGCGTTTCCCCATACTCCAAATGTGCAATGAACATGTTTACCACACAACATATAACCTGTAACATAATGACATAGTAACACAACAACATAATATAGTAACACAACAACATAATAGTACAAAAAGACCACAACAAATAAACATGACATGTACAGACAGACATTACATAGATGATACTGAATAGAATATTCACAGTGTTTTGAGGTAGCACTGTGCCCTGGTACTCACATTGTACGGTTCTGGCCTGGTTGGTGTGTAGCATGATGTAGGTCATGAGGGTGAGCTGGGGCGCGCTCTCGCAGAAAGTCTCGATGAGTCGGAGCATGCTGAGGTCATGGGTCAGGTACACGGCGTACTCTGCGCCCTGCTCCTTGCGCCACCACACCCGGAAGCCATGCCAGATGGCTGAGATGTGCCTACACACACACACACACACACACACACACACACACACACACACACACACACACACACACACACACACACACACACACACACACACGCACACAACCACAGTATCAGAAACACGCAAACACGCTATCAGCGCACACACAAGATGAAGCGCACATACGATCAATCATGCAGCACACAATCAGCAACACACACACTGTCATGCAGGCGCCTGCAGACAAACACACATACACATGATCAAACTATGTGATTTCTAAAAGGAAGGTCGAGTGATACACATTCCGTAACTTCCCCTTTTTGTATGTACACAAAGCAACAGGAACTATTCTCAGCCTCGCCCGTCATTGCATGTGAATACATCACGTCTTATTTTAGGTGACTCCCCAACTGAGACATACGGATTATGAATTGTGCACCAGTTGGTAAATTAGGCGCATGCCAGGCATAAACAGACGGTTTAATTACGCATACCTGCAGTCCAAGAATTGTACGCTATGGCGGTGATTAAAGCCTAATAACAAATGACAGTTGCCTGCGGTCTCTCCCTAACCTGTTTCGTCTTCGTCTTTTAGAACATTATAAACATTTGTAGGAGAAGATAGGACTAGGAGAAAACAACCATTTAAATAAAGTTTGATTTGCATTTTGCAAAACGAACAAGCGCGCGCGCACGCACGCGCACACACACACACACACACACACACACACACACACACACACACACACACACACACACACACACACACACACACACACACAAACCTGCAAAAGAAGCCGAGTTGGAGTACGTGAAGTAGACAAGAGATTTTAACGTGGTCGCCGAAGAGAACGTTTTTCGTGTCAGCGCAGGACCCCTCCGAGTCCCGGTCGTACTCAAACCAGAACCAGCTGAACATTTGGACCACGATAGAGGACAGGAGCATCCAGCCGACCAGCACCCCGAACCAGAAGAAATCCCCGCGGGAATAAAACTCCGTGGCGACCCACACGTCGGACCCCCAGTCAAACAAGAAGGTGCACACCCCGACCACGGAGAACACAAAGTCAAACCAAGAGTACTTGGACAAAGTTAGCCACTCCATGGCTGACGACTAGTCGCACTAGTGTTTTGCTCAGTGTTGACGTTAGCAGGCTGAGGCTAATCCGCCCGGTGTGGTACCGTTATGTCCTTCCTCGGCTTCACCCCATTCAGGCTCTTGAAACTGGTCGCGATCTCTTCATGTCTGGCGACCAATGAGGACAGCGGATTAGTTTCCAAGTTCATCGCAGATACCAAAAGTCTACATTACTTTGTCGTGAGTTATTCTGGGTGCATGCAAGCCTGGAGCTGTTGCAAGGCACAGGCATGTTGTTCAGAGGACCGAGGCCAGCAGCTCAGCTCATTAGTGAGCTGGCCCCTCCCAACAAAGCTGACAAGCGCTGGTTCAAATCTGTCCTCTTTCTCTACAGACTTGGTGGTGAGCGTCGTAGTCCCCCCCCCCCCCCCCCCCCCCCCCCCCGCCGAGTCACACAATGGGGGCCCCTGAGAACAGTCCTTGAAGTTTAGACATAAATTACTTTCATAAAAGTTTGTGTAGTCTTAAGAGACTTACATTTTGGTTAAAAGTAGCCTAAACTAACACTAAACGCTATTGAAACTGAAGTACGTTATGTGTCTGCAATGTAATTGTAATGTAACACACAAAGTGTGTGTAGCTTACTTGATATAACATATAATAGCTCCAATTCCCACACTTTTGGCCTAGGGCCAACTGTGACACACCACACAACACACGCCAAAATGAATGTCTCTTCTTCTAAATGTACTTCTTGACAAACGCCCTACTCTCTCATTAATGATTATAGATAACCAGTCGACAAAAAAAAGAAAAGGCAAACATTGCATCAGAAATATTTGTTGCACTGAAGTTCACCAAACAAGCAGTGAGAGGAGACACTACTGGGACCGGATCTCGCGTCAGCGCGCGCGGCAATATCCAAGACCCGCCCACCAATGCGCAGGCGCGTATTTGTGGCGTGCCGCACGACATCGTGCAAGTGTGTTCGTCGTCTTCGCCGCACCGACACACTCTAAACATGTCTAGAGTTTACATCGGAAGACTGAGCTACCGGGCCAGGGAAAAGGATGTCGAGAAGTTCTTCAAGGGATACGGAAAGATACTCGAAGTGGACTTGAAAAACGGGTAATTAATCTTTTTTTGAATTGATTGTTCTTGTCGCTCAGCGCGACGCTGGTTTCGGGGCCTTCTCCACATTTAGGCCCAAAACACAGAACCAGCGAAAGCCAAATAATGTGTTCGTCTGTTCCACGAAGAATGTGTGCAAACGCCTACTCGTCTTGTTATTAATGTTGAGCATTGACTGCACCGTCGTATTAATCTGATTGCCTCGATTAGAGATGAGACCTACATAATGAATGCTAATCTGATAGCACCGGTGCTAACACACAGGGCCGCCATGTTCCGCCACGGTATGAATATCCGTGGCCATTTGTTAAGCATAGTTGTTATATAACAATGCTGGAGACGTTGTGTTACGTCCGGACGTTGTAGGTCGGATCTCCTTTAATGTATTAATATGTATGTACTGTCCATTATCCTAGCAATTTTCATCTTGGCTCCACCTTTTTAATTGTAATCGGTGTGCTTTAAAGCGAGTTCACCTTGACCAATGAAGACCGTTATAAATATATTGGGAATTATGACTGAATCATTCTCAAATCATCTTTCTCTCCCGTCTGTGTACAGTTATGGATTCGTTGAGTTTGACGACCCCCGCGATGCGGATGACGCGGTGTACGACTTGAACGGGAAGGACCTGTGTGGTGAGAGGGTTATTGTTGAGCACACCAAAGGACCTCGCCGGGATGGGAGCTATGGCGGCGGAAGAAGTGAGTATCAAGTGGAACATTGTTCTCTCAAATGTTAGGGGAAACGGTAGTCTGCGTGGCCGTCTGCTCCAGTTAATGGGAGTTTGGCGTCTATAGGCATGCTGTTATCTCGGTAGATTTACCAAGCGTGTCCTTGGTGGCTGATTTGCATCCAGTTTATTATTTTATAAACAAGTGTCCCTTTATACAGGTTGTAAATCGGCGCCGGCTAAACTAAACCAAAAATATATACGAAATGTGATACCATTAAGCAAAATTATCCCGATTTTTTTTATTTCTACTCGAATATAAAGTAATTTTATCAAGATCTATGAATTGTATTGACACTTCGGTTTTATGTTAGTCGTTCGCCTAGGTGTAGTCATGTTAATCTTGCAGATGACCTCTCGGGGTCTATTGAATCAGTCGTATGCAACAGAGCCACCAATGACTTAAAGACTTCTTGGGTTTCCGTATGTTTAGTAGGACTGGGGTAGTTTTTCCACAGGATATGCAGCTACTGAGAAATATTACCAGATGGGCATTGTGTGTATGTACTTGCTTCTGGATCAAAAATAAATGCTGTAATATTTAGTATTTTATGATGTAAAGTATCCTGTAATACATTGCTAAAAAAAAAGCAGGATTTCTTTCTCATTTTTAATTGACTGTCGATTTGTAAAAGGTAAAAGATTTAACAAAGAACCTCAATGTTTTAATTGAAAGAGTCCTTTGCCGACTGCCCGCCCCTATTGCTGGCCATGGTGTCCCCCTTTCCAAGAGTGTGGTTTGACCATTCTGGGCCCCTGGGCAGTCCATAAAAGGGAGCCATTGAGAATGAAGACCGCTTTTCCCTTAAGCCCGGGCCGGGTGGTGAGGATACCATGGGGTTAGGAAAAGATGTGGGTTCAGCTCTTATAGGTGCCTGAAAAGAACATTTTGTTTTCATAACAGTGAAATGTTTTTTTTGCTAGTATGATAGTTTAGAAACTTTTCTTAGTATCCTCGTAAGTACATAGTTTTTTTTTTTAATCAGATACTTTTATGTCTAGCATAGGCATATTCAATTTGACCTAATACAATTCAAATATATACATTTGTAGGGCTTAGACATTTTTTGTAGTCCTTTTTTTAAAACATTTGTAATACATATGCCCCTTTGCTTAATGTGTATTTGTTACCCTGTAGTTTTGTGGCTTTTGATTTGCCCCCATATGGTTTCGTTTTTGTCCCAGACGTAAATGAACAGTGTGTAGAGTGTTAGCCGTCAGGAGCTTTGAGGCCGTGTCTCAGCAACGCTCCCGCCCTCATTGGCCCTGCGTCTTCCCCTTGTCCAATTGCAAAGGTGGAGGCGGCGGTGGCGACCGAGGAGGCGGCGGTGGTGACCGAGGGGGTGGTGGTGGTGGTGGTGGAGGAGGCGGGGGTGGAGGAGGCTATGGCCGCGGTGGAAGAGACCGATACGGTCCACCGACCCGTACCGACTACCGCCTCATTGTGGAGAACCTCTCTAGCCGTTGCAGCTGGCAGGACCTCAAGGTACGGAGATCAATAATCTGTAATAATTAATAATAATCCATAATCGTTGTTGAATTGTGTCTTCAGGACATTAAGTTATTACCATATGGTGGTAGCCTGTTTTAAGAGTAACTTTATATGGAAATACATGCCTTTGTTGAATGATTAAGATATGAGCTGAGAAAGGAAACATAGAGTTCAGCTTTTGGTTGACTTTGAGTCGAGGGACCCTCGGTATGATTTTAAATTAGTGTACCACATACTGTTCAACGTTGGCGTCGTTAAAGTGTTGTGTCGCTCACGCCCTCCCCTTGTCTCGCACCGACCCCCCTCAGGACTACATGAGGCAGGCCGGAGAGGTGACGTACGCCGACACCAACCGAGGCCGCAAGAACGAGGGCGTGATCGAGTTCCGCCTGTACGCCGACATGAAGAGGGCCCTGGAGAAGCTGGACGGCACCGAGGTCAACGGCCGTAAGATCAGGCTGATCGAAGACCGGCCCGGGGCCCGGCGCCGCCGCTCCTACTCCCGTAGCCGCTCCAGGTACTGACCCTGGACGAAGACCTACCGCAACGCGCTCCTTCGGGAGCTGGGCTCATTCTGTCGGCCGTAGCCCTAATCCCCCATTAGGGCGTTGAATCCGAACTTCGTTATTCGAATATAATTAGAATATCAGAAAATAAATCGAAATTCGACCGAGTATTGGGCAGCCCATAATATTCAAACCTGTTATGGGCAGGCCAAGAGGGAGGGACGTCGGAGAACCCGACGCAGTCTATTCATAATATTGTAATGAGCGGTTTATTAGAAACCTAATAAACCGTTGGAACACGCAGGACCGGTAACCATAGCAACGCCGGTAAACAAACCTCACGAAGCCCGATCCAGGTCTTACTGAAAGTATTTAATGGTCAAATATTATGAATAAATATTTGAATATATTCGAATATTATTAATAAATGCACAAACTTCGAATATGATTTTTGGGCAAAGGTCAAAGCCTTAATCCCCATCAGGCTGGTGGATCAATTTGCTGATCGTCAATCCCAGAGCCAATTCTAAAGCCAGGCTCTGCTGACGAACAACATTTATTGAGCCGGTCGTCTCTCTCGTCACCTTTTCAAATTCCGGGCTATTGTACACTAATGTGGAGCTCGTCTTCCGACCATGTGTTGGCCAAGCGCACCTTCGCCGGCTCCTCCGTTGGCGTCGTCGCCTGTAAGAGTTGACTATGGCCGAGCCCTGAACACGTGTCTGTCCGACCCGTCTCCCAGGTCTCGCTCCAGGAGCCGCCGTTCCCGCAAGAGCCGCAGCCGTAGCGACAGCAGCAGCCGCAGCCGGTCCCGCTCCAGGTGAGTCCTGGAAGCGTTCGAGCTACGACGGTCTGTTTAGCCGTATGACTCCTAACGGGATACATATCGTACCGCCGGGTGGGAGTGTGATTAACCCTTGCAAGCCGTTTGGAAAAATCTGACATCACTTGAGGGGCGTGTCCTCCGAGATGCGCGCTGGATAGACCAGCCTACCAGCCTACCCAGTGGACTGAAGCAAACGATGCTCATCTATCCAGCGCGCATCTAGGCGGACACGCCCACTTGTGATGTCAGAAGACGCAGATTCTCAGAACGGCTTGTAACGGCTAATCACACTCACACCTGGTGGTAGAATGTCCCCTTTTTTTAAATCACTGTTGAAGCACTGTGGAGCTGCCGCATGCAACCCCTGAACGACCACCAACTCTGCACTGTCTCCCCCCCCCCCCTTCAGGGCCGCGTCCCACTCCCGAAGCCGCTCCCGCAGCAAGAAGAACAAGGACAAGAAGGAGGAGGAGCGCACCAACGGCTCGCACAAGAAGGACGCCCGCAGCCGCAGCCGGAGCCGCAGCCCCAAGAACAAGGAGCGCAGCCGCAGCCGCAGCGTCAAGAACAAGGAGAGGAGCCGCAGCCGCAGCGTCAAGAAGGAGGCGCGCAGCCGCAGCCGCAGCCTGAAGAACAAGGAGGCGCGCAGCACCAGCCGCAGCCGCAGCCCCCGCAGCAAGAAGGCCAAGAAGGAGGTGAAGAAGGGCCGCAAGGACGAGTCCCGCTCCAGGTCCAGGTCCAGGTCCCGCTCCCGCTCCGACGTCAAGGACCGCAGCAGGAAGTCGGGCTCCAAGGGGCGCGAGGAGGAGGAGGGGGGGGCCGCGCCGCGCAGGGTCTCCCGGAGCCCCGTGGAGCCCAAGCAGAGGGCCCGCTCCAAATCCAAGTCCAAGTCCCGCTCGCCCACCCCCGCCAAAGCCCGGTCCGCCTCGCGCTCCCTGTCCCCGTCCAAATCCCGCTCGCCGTCGCGCTCCCGTTCCCGGTCCTAGTCCCGTCACGGTGCTGTCTGCTACGAGCCCCTTACCGAGTCGTCGTCCCCACCCCACCCTCCCTGTCTACATTCCCCTGCTCCACCCCCCCCCGTCTCTCTCTCCCGATCGTTTTTTAATGACTAGCTGTAGATCCCTGGCCACTCCGTCTCAATGTGACCCCTCTGGACATGCTTCAGTTTTTTTTTTTTTGACTTAATGTGGATATTTTTTCAGATAGTCTCTCCAAGGGGGTGTTTGCAAAGTAATGGGGGTTGAAAGCCTAGTTTTATGCGTTTTTAAGTGGATTAAATGTGCTAGGGCAGTTTTATCACAGGTTTGCATTGTTCCAGTAATGTGCTGGGTCAGGCGTTTTTTGTTTTTTTTCTTCTGTGACTTCAAGCCGTTTAGAAAAACTTTTTTTTTTTGTTTCCTTTCAGAATAAAAAACTAAAACATTATTTTGTTGTCCTGCATGTCATTTTATTATGTATTGTTTGGTTGCACTGTGAACATGCACGAGTGTGGATGCATAACGACAAAAAAGAAACCGTGCTGATTTATCCCAGTCTCAAACAAGAAGTCTTTATTATTAATAGTTGGAGCTTATGCTAGTGCATTATAATGGTGGTTGATTAGAATGAATTGAATACAATATATTTTAACTTGAGCTCAACACTAACATGCTAACGGAATAAATTAGGAAATAGGTAATTTAAGTTTCCATCTGCTTCGTATGGCACGTAAGGCCGTGCGTTTGTCGAGCAACGGTAGGCCAATCGGAGCTCGAATTTGACCAAGAATTGGTTCCCCTGATGGACAATGAGATGGCGAGTTTGTGTTCACGAAGTGACCCGAGTGGCGGCCTGCAACAGTCAATCGTATGGAACCATGTGGTCCATAGTAGTGTTAAATGTTCTCTTCCCTCTCTCCACCTCATCCCTCACTCTCCACCTCAAGCTGGTGTGTGGTGAGCGTTCTGGCGCCGATTGGCTGCCGTGCATCACCCAAATGGGTGCTACATACTGGTGGTTAGTGAGGCCCCCCCCCCCCCCCCCTTCACTGTAGGCGTCTTTGAGTGTCTAGAAAAGCGCTAAATAAATTCAATGAATTATTATAAATCCAATAAATGCGTTAATTGTTTAATTCTGGAGAGGTTGACCTACACGGGGGCCCAACTTACAAAATCTTTCGATATTCTCCAATTAATATGATGCTGCGGTTAAACCACTCGTTAATTGAGGAAGCACGATGGGTAATGCTTCAGAATATTAATGTTTGCAGCATTAAATGTGTTAATGATGGATTTATAGAGCAACTTATAAATAATGTTGCTGGAAGTTGGAAAGCTTTCCGCCTAATAGCATTTCTGAACCGCCGGCGAATGCAGCGGTAGCCTTCCCTAACTTATATACTATATCCTTTGACCCCCTATCCATTTTTCCGTTGCGTTAATAACCTGGTGCTAAATATAGACTGGTAACCCTTAACCTATGTAACTTAACTTTCTTAAAATAAAACAAAAACTCGAGCTAGCCAGGAGTCGAACCTAGAATCTTCTGATCCGTAGTCAGACGCGTTATCCATTGCGCCACTAGCCCGTGTTGTAGTACTATGGAAAAGATGTCGCAAATGACTCTGTGAGTCGTCGAATGTCGAATGTGATGTCGAATCTACCAAGAATTGGCCTATCAGCGCTCGTATCATCTACCAAGAATTGGCCAATCAGCGCTCGTATCATCTACCAAGAATTGGCCAATCAGCGCTCGTATCATCTACCAAAAATTGGCCAATCAGCGCTCGTATCATCTACCAAAAATTGGCCAATCAGCGATCGTATATCGCTGTTACTATGAAGAATGACCTCGTGGCCATACGAGCGCTGGCCAAGCAGCGCTCGTATCGCTAATTCACTTCACTTCTTACCAACATTTCCGAGGTAAGTCAGTCCTTTCTAGCTATTTTCAATACAAATACAAAACAGTAGAAGAGCCGAGTGCAAAGAAAACTGTTTCCCAGCAAGGGCTATTAGAGAGACGAGGGGCCATCAGAAGACAAACTGCTCTTGCTGGTGTAAAGTCTCATTTGAATCAAATAAACAATATGTTGCAACTGCTTTGCATTTTTGTACAGTTCCAGTCACAAAAATGCACGAAAACCACTTGAGTGAGAGTTGAATGTGCTGTTTTTTTTTATCTATAATCAAGTTTTATCAATATGACAAAATACAAATGTTGTTTATTCAAATACAATATACCACTGGGGAGCTTGAAGTTACAAAAAATCAAATCAAGTTACATACCCTTTATCATAATGCCAGCCTACTTAATCACAATGGTTAGCTTATACATTTTACATAACTTCCTATTAATTGTCAATGCTTTTGATAATCAAAATGGTATGGAATTAAAATGCAGAGCGCAAAATGCGTTCATATTACCATGCATAACAAACAAAGCACAACAGACAGTATTAATTATTATTGCTTGGACAGCATTTATAAGGAACCTGATCACTTAGACACTATGTTTTACAGTGATATTAACGTCTCTATAATCACTGTTAACATGGCCTCTTAATGCTTTAATAAAACGGGCACTAAACACACCGGCATGGTTTAGTTTCATTGGTGAACACAGCGACGACCGGCAACGATATATATTTGATGCAACATTATTGTTCATTTTCATAAGGATCTGGATATTTTTCTGACAATATGAATGTACAGTAGTCATATTATGATCATATTAGGAACGACCGGGATTCGTTACGACGAGATCAGGATGTATATTACGGTATTTATGGCACTTTACGTCGACTAACTTTATTCATCATTCTTTATTACAATACGATATATATTTGATACAACATTATTATTCGTTTGCATAAGGATCTGGACATGTTTCTGACAATATGAATGTACAGTAGTCATATTATGATCATAACGAATTAGGATCTACTGGGATTCGATACGATGAAAATCAGCATATTTCTTGGTATATCTTGGTGCTTTACCTCGACAAACACGCAGCTTCGCAAGACGCTGCGTGTTTGTCGACGTAAAGTTCCATAACCTGATCTCTTCGTATCGAATCCCGGCCGTTCCCAATTAGTTATGATCATAATATGACTACTGTACATTCATATTGAAGAAAAAGATCCAGATCCTTATGAAAATGAATAATAATGTATCAAATATACATCGTTGCCGGTCGTCGCTGTGTTCACCAATGAAACTAAACCATGCCGTTGTGTTTGGTGCCCGTTTTATTAAAGCTTGTGTTCATGTTAACAGTGATTATAGAGACGTTAATATCACTGTAAAACATGGTTTCTAAGTGATCAGGTTCCTTATAAATGCTGTCCAAGCAATAATAATTAATACTGTCTGTTGTGCTTTGTTTGTTATGCACGGTAATATGAACGCATTTTGCGCTCTGCATTTAAATTCCATACCATTTTGATTATCGAATGCATTGACAATTAATAGGAATTTATGTAAAATGTATTAGCTAACCATTGTGATTAAGTAGGCTGGCATTATGATAAAGGGTATGTAACTTGATTTGATGCTGCGATCTGAAATATTTTTTTTAACTTCAAGCTCCCCAGTGGTATATTGTGTATATTGGTTGAGGCAAAGACCAGAGTGGTTGAGGCACAGACAGGAGTGGTTGGGGCACAGCCAGGAGGGGTCTGGGCAGGAGAGGTGGGATGAATGGAGGCGTGGGAAACACAGGTGTGGGGGCCTGGATTTGAGGCTCGAGGGCTGCGAGGAACGGTGGCCTCAGAAGAGCAGAAGGAGGGTTCGCATAACGAAGTTCGGAGTCAAAGCCCTGCCTGTTAGTGACTTAACGTTCATTGAATGACTCGGCTCGCTAATGTTCATCAACCGGCATTTGTCGGATAGCCTAGGTTAACGTGAAAATGATTTTAAATCAACATATTATAAGTAGGAAATCCACATCGCCATCGGAAAGCTGTAACGTTATAACGGTGAAGAGACAGAAAACACTGTCTAACGTTATTTAGGCCTATTACCTAGTCGTTAAAGTTTCTGAGCCACAGGTTATTCATCCAACTAAAACCTGTTTATGTATAGACATTTGCCAATTTATTTGGATTGAAAATAGCTAAAAAGTACTGACTTACCTCGGAAATGTTGGTAAGAAGTGAAGATTTTCGTAACGTCACTCTTCAAAAATGCAATTCTTGGTCGGTAGCGATACGAACGCTGATTGGCCAGAGCGTTGTATTCTTGGTACAATTCTTGGTAGCGATACGAGCGCTGATTGGCCAGAGCGTCGTATTCTTGGTAGATTCTTGGTAGCAGACTGAAATGTGATTCCCTGTCACCACCAAGAATGAACTCTACTTACAGGTGGCAGGTTCTGACTCATGACTCTACTGTACATGTGACCAACAGTATTCAGTAGACAGAGGACTTCCAAACGTTCGTTGTATGTTGCGAAATAATCCCAGGACAGTTCAAAGTTCACGGGCTCTGGTTCGAGTCTCGAACGACGCTAAACACGCTTCGATCGATCTACTTCGACGCAAAACACAATTCTATCTATCGACTTAAATCTTTTAACGAGCTTGATTAACCACCCTGTTGTTAATCAATAATTAGCTGCTATATGCAATGGAAGTGTAGAAACCAAAACCACCTGCCATTATCCAGTTTAGAGGTAGGCATAAAGTGTACTTTGATTTGGTTTTATGGTTTAGGAATACACTGCAGTTTCAAACTAATACATACATGCGACGAAAATGTTAACCTGATAATAAAAACACAGCGGGGATGCGAGGTTTCCGTTTTTCTAGTCGACTTATCTTTAGCTCATCAAACTGAACTCCCTGGCGTGGACACAATGTAAAATAAAACGAATACAACTAACGTTACCTATTCAATAAAACGCATTACTGAACATTCAAATTACCATATACATCGAAATCATACACGTTCATACACAAACTCGTGGAGTGCAAATAGGCTAATTGGATGTTACGAGTGGGACTACTAAACTTATTTTGTGACCGATAACCAATAACGTGCAGGTATTCATGCTGTCTGGCTGTGTTCTGGCGCCATCAAGAGGCGGGTTATGGTTATAGATAGATGGATATTTAAGACATACACTAAATAAGAACATTGACAACAGGAACAACGGGGTAACCGGTAGTATAAAACACATTTAATTAGTCAGTAACAACCATTCATTCTTCATCCTTATGTGCGATCAATCCCTCTTATTTACTACTTTACCATGAACTCGAAATCCTTACAGAGTCTTTACTACCTAGATGTGATGAATGTTGTTCTGTTTACAAGTAAAGCTCCAACTTTTATGCATTGTTGCTATATTTTCAAACAGTCTTCTTTTGCGTCTGATA
Organism: Gadus morhua; assembly: GCF_902167405.1. NCBI lineage: Eukaryota > Metazoa > Chordata > Actinopteri > Gadiformes > Gadidae > Gadus > Gadus morhua. The sequence continues at coordinate 6,365,640 of NC_044069.1, forward strand.
CTCTTCTGTTAACTCACAGCCATTAGGAGGCGGCATGCAACAGCAAAACAGTTAAGTGCTGATGACCATTCACCTTATGATGACATCATCGTCATCCTAATCATCGTCCCCCACTGTGTGACCTCATCGTCCCCCCATATAACGATGTCATCGTCCACGTTCTGACGACGTCGTCACTCGCGCTACGACGACGTCCTCACGATGACGATGACGTCCTCACGAGGACGACGACCTCACGACCGCCGCGATGACCTCATCAATCTGTTGCCGCGGAGCCCGTCGTCAGGGTCCCTTGCGTGGTTGCCGAGCGACCGCCGCCGTCGTCAGTCGTCGCTGTCGTCGTTGCTGTCCTCGGAGGAGAAGTGGGCGGCGCCCCGGTTGTCGTCGCGGTAACAGCGGGCCAGCAGGCGCAGCTGCTCTAGAGCCTCCTCGTACTCGGACAGCTCAGGCCCCTGGGAGAGGAAGCTGGGGGCCAGGCGGCGGATGTTTAGGGCCCCCACGGCGCGGTGGAGCTCGGCCAGCCAGGGGCCCAGGGCCGGGCCGGACTGGAGGCAGGAGAGGACGGGCACGGAGGAGACGGTGGGGGGCACGGCTGTAGATACAGAGGGGGAGGGAGGGAGGGAGGGAGGAGGGAGGGGGAGGGAGAGCGAGAGGGCGAGAGGGAGGGAGAGGGAGGGGAGTGGGAGGGAGAGGGAGACCAGGGAAAAAGACAGGAGAGGGAAAAGAGAGGAAAGAGTGTAGAGAGAAAGAGGAGAGAATAAAGAAAAGAGCGAGAGAGAGAAAAGAGAAAAAAAAAATGGAGAGAATGAGAGACAGACAGTGTCGGAGAGAGACAAAGAGACCAGGGACAGAGTTCAGAAGGGAGCTCTGTGAGTCCACAGCAGAGCAGACTGGGTGGTCTACTAGTATTGTGTGAAGGTACTGGTTCAAACTTCAAACACAAGAGTCCGCGGTCCACCCGTAGACAGCCCCGCCCTAGACCCCCCTACCTGCTCATTAAGGACATGCATCTAAAACAATCACTAAGTAGCTTTGTCTGTCTTTGACCAATGTGTGTTACTACAGATTTCTTCAAACTGACTATTAGAGCCCTAAACATGAGAATCGAGTTCATTGTCGGTCCACCGTTAGCTGATGAGCAACACCAGAGCGTCCATGATGTTGCCGTGATTCGACTGGCACGAGTCAGGGAGGGCAGACGGGAGGGGAGCGGGCCGGTACTCACCGCCGGGGGCCAGGTAGCGGCTCTGCAGACAGCCCTGCTCCCCCAGGTCTGAGCTGAAGACCCGGGGGAAGGGCGGGGTCAACAGGCTGGGGCTGGAGAGCAGGTGCATGGCCCTGTGTGGGGGCAAGAGGAAGAGGATGGTAAACAGGTTCGATTTGATAAGAAACATTGTTCATTCTAAAGTAAAAAAAAGGTTTATTCCAACATGCATGGTAGTTTGTTTGTTTGTTTGTTTGTTTGTTTGTTTGTTTGAACCACGTTTCGCGTGTGTGCGTGCGTTGGACACCTACAGATCACCGGTAGGGTAGAAGGAGGCCATGTAGGAGGCCAGTACGTCCTCCCCACTTTTCAGCCCGTGTAGAGCGTTGGGGGCTTGTGGCCCATTGAGCGCACGGCTGAAATCAGAATAAAATAATATGAATGGCAACAGTAATCATTATAACAGTAAAGCCATTACAACAATAAAGCCATGGAAACAATAAAGCCATAGCACTGGTAAATCCAATAGCATAGAAACAGCATAACCTAACAGTAATACCACAACAACATCATAGCAACAGTATCATAGCAACAGGTTAACCATAGCTATAGTAATAACATAGCAAGAGTAAAACCACAGCAACAGTCAAACCACAGCAACAGTCAGACACAGCAACAGTCAGACCACAGCAACAGTCAGACCACAGCAACAGTCAGACCACAGCAACAGTCAGACCACAGCAACAGTAAAACAATAGCAATAGTCAGACCACAGCAACAGTCAGACACAGCAACAGTCAGACCACAGCAACAGTCAGACCACAGCAACAGTCAGACCACAGCAACAGTCAGACCAGAGCAACAGTCAGACACAGCAACAGTTAGACCAGGACCGCTACCTGACAAGGCGTTGTTCGTCCAGGCCCCTCAGCGTCAGCAGCTGAGCAAAACACTGACCGCCACCGCCGTCCGGGCACGTCGATAAGGGTCTCCACGGCAACGCATCGGCGCAGCTACTCAGGGCGTCGGGCAGCGTGGCGCCTTGCATCATGGGTAAGGGAACAGCGCCGTATGCAGACACCACCTGCAAGACGGAACGAGGAGTATGAGACAGCTCCATCAAGGCTATCCTGGGGGAGGCTAGGGTGGGCCTGGGGGGGGCCAGGCTACCTCCCTCCAACCAGAGGGAGGGACGCTGGAAGACCCAGTCCCTCCAACCAGGAGGGACCCAGTCCCTCCTGGTTGGAGGGACTGGGTCTGGGTATCCTTTTTTATTTATGTATACTACCTCAATGATGTTTTTGCACTGAACAAGGACTGCACCTAATTTCGTTGCATCTGTTACAATGACAAATGAATACCTTCTATTCTATCACCACATGACGTTGGGGGGTTCACCTTTCTCCCAGAGCCGGTCAGCAGGTCCGCCATCTGGCCCACCGGGACGCCGTTCTGTCGGAGGCGGCAGGGCGCGGTCAGGGCGTCCAGGGCCAGCGCCAGGACCGAGCTGGAGTGGTACCACAGGGAGGGCTGTGCCAGGGAGGGCCGGGTTCCAAAGGGAATGCAGAACACAGGCAGCCAATCAGCACTAGATGTACCATTATGAACGAGAGGTTCAAACGGGTGTTTGGAGACGTTGGGGCCTTTTGTTTCACCGCCAGGTGTCAATTACAATTAGAGCATTTAGCAGACGCAGGCTTACATCGGTTAATACACACATTGACACACCGATGGCAGAGTCAACCATGCAAGGCGACAGCCAGCTCGTCAGGAGCAGTTAGGGTTAAGTGTCTTGCTCAGGGACACATCGACACTCAGCTAGGAGGAGCTGGGGATCGAACTAGCAACCTTTCGGTTACGAGACAACTGCTCTACCTCCTGAGCTAAGCCGACCCACCTGTCCAGCCAGCTCAATTTCCGTACGATGCAGTGTAATTGTGATGTCGATGTAACGACGTGACCAAGTCTGAGCATGCCCACTGAATATGAATGGTTAGAAAACGACCAAATACATGAAAAATCTATCCACTCGGGACATCACAGAGTGGGACGCCACCCTGATGTACGATGGATCGACCCGACTCCAGCACCTTCCCCTGTTGGTACAGTCCACCGAGGATGTTGATCCACCAACCATACACCAGGGTGGAGCCTGCCCCTTGTTTCGACGTGGACCAGAGCCACTCACGTCGTAGGTGAGGTGGGGGAAGGCCACGGGGGGGCCCGGGCGCCTGCCAAGCCCCCCTCTCAGGGTCAGGGGGCAGAAGAAGGAGCTGTTGTTGGCCATGTGCACCATGCCAAGCGCCGTGTTGATCACGTGGTAGATGTCCTTCATCGGGGTCTGAGGGAAGGGAGAGCGACGGCGTTACGACTCGAGACCGCGGCGAGGAGCAAGCAGTGGTGGAGAACGGGGGTGACGTGGTGGTGGTAGTAGACCGGTGTGTCCTCAAACACACCAATCACATTGGTGTGTTTGAGGACTGACAATGGGAATATTGAATTAATGAACACAGAGAATTATTAATTGTTATTTGTTTACGCCTTATTTTTTACATGTTAACGAGAATTGATTGATAATTTGACTGCACTAAATCTCTGGTGGGTCTTCTGCCAAAAGTGGACCCTTTCCTATCGGGAACCTGTAGGCCAATCCGCTCACCGTGTCGGGATGGGTGACGGGGACCATTCCCCAGGTGAGGATCCCCTTCCCTCCGTACGAGTCCTGGAGCAGCTCCGTGACCTTTGACCCCAGGCCGGAGAAGCCGTTGGTCAGGTCGCAGAGCACCTGGAAGCCCTGGTGTGGGACCGGCGAGAGCAGAGGGGGGGGCACGGAGAGACGGGTTAGTGGGGGCTCGTTACTATGGAGACCAGACCATAAATGCCCGCGGAGTGGCGTTGCATTGAACGGGTTTTCGATATGAATGTACAATTGCATTTTTAAGCAACTGAAAATACAACAGAAGGTTAATTGATAAATAAATAAATAAGGACAACGTAATCATTTTGAAAGTGCAATCATGAAAAATTAGTCACACGAATAAAATCTCGGAATCAAAATAAACCTGAAACATCTAAAATACAGCTCAAGACGTACAAGCTCATGACATCAATTAAACAAGAAAAAGCCGAATGTAGAATGAGACGCGACTGGATGCGGGATTGTGTTGTTCCGTGTGTTTGGGGCTGTGTACCTGCAGGTTGTCACACTCCTCTATGAAGAAGTGCAGCCGGTCCTCCACGTCCTCCAGAACCGGGCCCTGCAGCAGGGGCTCCCCCTGGCCGAAAGCCTCCAGGCGGTGGGTCTCCCTGGCCCCCACACACACACTTAGTTGAATCCGACTGAATTTAATTAAACTGGACTACAAACTGAAAGGTGTACTTAAAAAAATAACTACAGATCCCATGAAGAAATTCCTTAAAATACAGCACTTTCAGATCTTCTCACACACACACACACACACACACACACACACACACACACACACACACACACACACACACACACACACACACACACACACACACACACACACACACACACACACACACACACACACACACAGTGAATTAATAAATACCCCTAGGTTAGAAAAGCAGTCGAGGTTGCTCCTTACCCGCCGTGGTTATACTGGTGGATGACGGAGACCGTGCGAGGATGGAGGTGTATCCGCAGGAAGTCCGACCACACCCGGACACTGCCCTCCAGCGCGTAGCTCTTAGCCACGCGCTCCAGCTGCCGGTTCACGCTACCCGCGCCAAAAGCTCCTGTTAAACAAGACAGCATGTCCCTTCGGAAGTTACGACTCAGCACTGACAATGAGGAAGAAATGGCTATGGTTTAAAGCTGGGGTAGGTAATCTGCAGAAACCAGCCAGTCAGCTCGATTTGTAGAGTAACCGGCCGAAAAAACTTTTTTTATTGCTGTCGGGCTGTGAGAATATCGACAAATTATTTAAAAAAAAAAAAAGCTTCTTAAATGACATGCCCTAGCTTTAATGGTGTTGATATATGTTTAACGATTGGAAGTGTACATACATTTTTTTGCTTATCAAATATTTTTTGTACCTGAGGAATTGGCCTGGTCACTGGAGTCAACCTGGGCCAAAAGCACCCCCGTCTGGCAGGGAACAGAAACTCATTAAATGAGCAAGCGTCACATTATTTTCAGTTAAATATACAGGAAGCAGATCATCACATTACACTTTGCATATTAAACTAAACACTACAGGAGGAGGGGATGGCTCTACATATTACACAGTCAGACACCATTACAACCTTCAAGTCACAACTCAAAACTCACCTGTTCAAACTCGCACACAAGGTCTAACTGATCACTGTTTTGATTGTTTTTTTGTTTTGTCTTGTTTTTGTTTTATTTATTTCTTATTGCTTATGTTTATTTATTTATTTTTTCCACAATGTCTTGTTTTTTAAAAAATGTATCATGACTATATGCTCTGTAAGGTGACCTTGGGTGTCTTGAAAGGCGCCTCTAAATTAAATGTATTATTATTATTATTATTATTATTATATTGGAAGACCACAGAGTTACAGAATTCCAGGAATGCCTGCAATAGAACTGAATCCATCCCACAATAATCACCTCCAGCTTGTCGAGGTCCAGGAGGAAGGGGTTCTTTGAGACCGGGCTCTCCTGGTGCATGGTGACAGGCCCCTCCCTGCACAGCAAAACCAACGCACCCACAATTCAGACACCTCAACAACTACAACAACAACAACACACAAAAACGCTGACGCCGTCAAAGCACGTTTACCAGGAAATGGGGGAGCTTTCTTTGTTTGTGCTGTACAGACAGCCCTCTTGTCGCAGAGTCTGAAGACTTCCTGTGGTAGAGAAGAAGTATTAAAAATACAGTCTGTGGTGCATTAGAGTCTGTCTGTATGTTCGCAAACACCAGATGCGTTCATATCACCAAGGTACCAATGGGATTGACCACTCATTATAAACAAACCATGTCGATGATACAAACAGTCTAAAAGTATAGGTAGATTGTTTAATTGGTCATTATAAAAGCTGTAGGCATGCAGATGACAGGTTACCTTTGAGGTCCATGGCAATGAGCCTGGGTGTGTAGGTGACCTGCCCATCAATCGTCCGGCCCTCACGGAACGCAACATCGCTGTTGATCTCGCCCAGCTCCTCAGACAGGGAGGCATCCTAAAGGTGGAAACACACACACCCCACCACGTACACACACGGGAGAACATGGTCCAAATAACGTTAGTAATAATCACACACAGCCTTTACCATGCTGGTCCACAATATCACTCCAATGTTCCCTGCGTTATGATTATGAGCCGTTGTATCGGCTGTGAATGCCCAATCCAAAGCTAATAATGGCCATATCTGGACGACTTTGCGTATGCATGTGGATGCTGTCCTACACATGTTTAAGTTGGACACTACGCACTACCGTTAGCCAAAACCATCCTCACCTGCAGATTCCACCAATGTGTGCCTACAAAGTTGGAATAGTGTCCCAACTGGAGGGTAACGAGTTCTTTACAAAGGCTACTCATGGCGGAGGTGTTAGCAATTTAGATTAAAAACATATCTGAGATTATTAAACATCGTGACTATCCTATTTAAGACGTAAGACGTTTGTTGCTGGATCTACCAAGCGTGAGCCAAATGCGGATGTAAACCACGAACGGTCTGTCACGCTATTGGTCGGCGTGGGCGGGACAGCGGGATGTCATTGGCTGTCCGGCGGTCATAGTTTGGTTTCATTGTGCCATGGCTTCACGTGTCGGACGATCTGAGAGGTAAGGCGGGTTGGGGGAACTGTGAATACGGTCTGCATTTTATTTCAATAGTCAAATTAAACATATGTGTGAACATTATTTTTAATTTTTTATATTTTTTGTTTGCAAAGAAATAGTACACATAGTGTACAACTATATTAGTTATTGTTCTACTATGACTAATGCAAGGTGGCGTTTGCAATAGCGCCATCTGCTGCTTCAAACCGACACTATCCATCATGGTTAGTTCTTCATCACCAACCAACTGAAATAAAAGTTGAACTTGAATGCTGAAACTTAATTCAAACTATGCTTCGGATTCTCAAAGTGGGTTTACAAGAATAAATTGTAAGATAAATAGCCAATGAAAATGACAACACACATGAACTGAGATAATTTTTATTGCATCACCACAGATGCTTCAATGAGAAAGATGAATGCAGTGATTTCAGACATTTTAAATGTTCGTGGATGGTGCCAACGATACATTGATCATAATGATGTAATGGAATGAAACACTTTCTTCAAACCTCAACATATCGATAGATCATGTTAAACAGATGAAGCGGACGCAGAAGTATTTTGGCTGCGTGAGGCTTCTTTGGTCATCGTGTTTTGCGTCTATGCGAATGCGCCTGACCATTCCCTGAACTCCTCCACCTTGTCCTCCAGGACGGAGCGCAGTTTCTCGGTGGTTCTATCGAACTCCTGGCGGATCTCCTGGAACTTTTCGGCCACGTCTTCGGTAACGGGCTTCAGCAGGCGGTCGATCGTGCTGACTTTATCCGCGGCGTTGTCGCGCACCTCGGCCAAGAAGGGCTCCATCTTGTTCTGGATGTTCTGCACGTTATCCGAGGCGCGCCACTGGAGCTCCTCGACGTAGGCAGCGACGTTCCTGGTGGAATAGTGACGAGCAAAAGAGGCTTTGAGAATGGTTTGTTAATATTTATGGACTATGTAAAACAGTGGGGTCGAAAGCCTTTTGATTCCAGAGCTTTTAAATCGAGAAAGACGCTCTAGCCCCTTCCTGCTAATTTATGGCCTGCTTCTGACTCCATTTTAAAATGATTTAGATTGAAGAATCTGGCAATCTGCCATGTCACCAAATAGTGAGAGGCCTAGCCTATACACCTGCTGCCTCATCCATCGGAATTCACTTTAAAATGCTTTAGATAAAATATTCTGCCATATCACCAGATAGAGACCTAACCCATGCAACCGCTCCTTCATGTATCTTAACTCAGGGTGGGTCTGGGGGGTCCAACCCTAACGGTCCAGCCCTTCACTGGGCCTGCCGCCACTCACTTGTTGAACTGCTCTGCGTCCTTGTGCACCCTCTTGCGGATCTTGCGGGCGTAGGTGCTGAAGGTGGAGCTGATGTCGCTGGCGGTCTGCTCCATCACGCTCTTCAGCTCCTGGCTGTACTCAGCCGCGCGCTCGCCGCCGTCCGCCACGTTGGTGCGCAGCTTCTGCCCCAGCGCCTGCAGGTCGCTGGCCAGCTGCTCCGCCCGCTCCTGGGTGTAGGGGCCGGCCTCGCTGGCCAGCTTCTCCCTGTAGAGGGCCAGCTCGGCCAGGCTGTCCTGGGTCATGAGGCTGGAAGGGGGGTGGGGGGCGGGGAGACAGGGGGGGTTTAGGGTTCAAGGGCGGGGCCAGGTGGTCTGGGGGGGTCTGTTAACCCCCTTGCAATGCGTCGACGTGGAACCATATCTAAGCCTTTAGGGTATATATGCTGCTGAGTCTTTCTGCGGTGACATTTTGCACCCTGTTGGGGTCTGGTTGTCGGCCTGTGATCGGTTGGCGCTGTAACCGAAGGATAGTGAAGTGGTCAGGGGGGGTTTTGACGAAAATAACACTAAAGCTTCTGGGTTCAATCCTCAATGTCAAAGACTACCACCAGCAGGCAATCCCTGCACTAGATGCCCTAACCCTGCCGTCTGTTTCGTGGCTGAGTAGTAAACAGTGATGTTAGGGTAAAGCAACCCCATAAGTTATCCATAAACAAAGTGAGTATGATTGCCACGTATTTGTTGTTCCCCTACTTGAATCCCTCTTTAGCCTCTGAACCGTGTTTGGCGTGTTTCTCATATGTGGCCGGTGATCATGTTGGTTTTCTAACTGAAGAACAGAGAGCTGAACTCACTCTATCTCCTGGAACACCTCAGTCTGCTGGAATTCCTCGACCCGGTCTGTGACGTACTCCCTGATACGGCCCACCGCCCTCTCCAAAGAGCTCCAGGCCTCGTCATGGGGCAGCGTGCGTCCATGGCAACCTGGTTGGGTCCACCGTTTTACATTCAGTCAGTTAGCAAACAAACGCTTCTCCTGAACACGACTTAAAAGGGAGTCAGGGATTAAACCACACGATCAACATCGGACGTTTTAGTTGATGATGAATTGGAAATCCAATATGTGTTACCTGAGAAGGCTACCAGGGCGAGAACCACAGCCAAGAACTTCATGATAAATCCTTAAAGACACCTGGAATTAAATGATTCATTAGTTATTTATCAAGGCCAAATTCAAACAATAATAATATGATAATAATTACACTCATAATCACATGCATGTTAACAATTTTGTTAATTGCATTGATTCCAATTATTTCACTATTAATAGTCTTTTTGATAATTTACAGTTAACAAAGAGCTGGCAAAATAAAAAATAACCTAATTTAACCCTCTTCTAACCTTACCCTATGCACAACCTCACATAAATGTAAGGTTATACAAGCATAATTGTAATGAGTATTTGTTCATTCCCATGTCTAGGTCAAACTCACCTGAGTGCTATCCCGTGTGTGGACAGGGACGGACCAAGCTTGTATTTAAGCTGCTGGCCGATAGTGTTATCCGATAAATCTCAGCGACAGAACTCTGTCCGAAGTTCCCTGCATGGACTGCGGCGTGTCACCTTTTATTGGCATGTTTTTATTAATCGTGTTCCATGTTACACAGCTATATAAAGTACATGGACACGTTGATGATTGATAGGTTTTATGAAACAAATTCCTGAATGATTGGTATTAATTATTTGTCCTAAAGTAGGCAAGGCAAGGTAAGGCAACTTTATTCATACAGCACCTTTCATACACAAGGCAGACTCAAATTGCTTCACAAACAATAAAATGAAAATAATAAAATAAAATAGCAAAGTTAATAAATGCATTGTAGAAAGTGCAATGTATTTAAGATTTAGTAGAAAGCTAAAGCAATCATCTTCAGTCTTGTTTTAAGAGTGGTCACAGTTGGGGCAAGTCTTAAATCCTCAGGGAGTTTCTTCCAGCTATTTGTTGCAGAGTAACTAAATCCTGCTTTCCCATGTTTCGTGTTTACTCTGGGGATAATTAACAGATTGGTCTCAGAAGATATTAGTGGTCTAGCAGGCTTATGCCTTGGAAGCATATCAGTTATCTACATTGCCCCTAAACCATGTAGGGATTTATAGGTGAGCAGCATGATTTTAAAATCAATTAACTTACATATAGGGAGTCAATGTAATGATTTAAGAATTGGTGTAATGTGTGTAATTTTTGGCCTTTGTTAGAACTCCAGCAGCAGCATTCTGAACAAGTTGTAGTTGCCTTAGAGGTGTTTTTAGAAGACCTGTAAGGAGACCATTGCAGTAATCAAGCTTACTAGTGATAAAGGCATGTTTACGTTTTTGTAAGTCTTAGGTTGACATCAGCCCTCGTCTTGCTACGTTTTTCAAGGTATGGCATTTTGTAACTGATAGGAAGATTTTGTAACTGATTTGATCTGACTGTCGAAATGTACATCTGAATTCTTGATAACCCCTCGATTTCTGGTTTTGATTGAGGTTTTCAGGGACAGTGAGTTGGGTTACTTTAAGTAAGTAGACCTGAAAAAAAGGTTTGCTGATTGGAGGAATTCTGTGTGTAAGCCTGATGCTATCTTCATTGTTGATACACTTATTGTATGTTGCTTTGGACAAAAGTGTCAGCTAGGTAATTGTAATGTGTTTAATCAAAACTAGGTCTTAACTATTGGGGGCTATAAGTTGTATGTTTTGAACATCATATATCGGAACTAACCAATCTGTATTGGGTTTTCATTCAAATTGGGTTTTGTTGAGGTCACAACATCACAACTGAAACGAAGGCAAACAACAGATTCTAACAAGCAAGCAAACATTAACAACCAGAATATTTAATACAAACTTTGTGGGTCACACACATAGCGGATTGTTGGGGTTTGGGTCCCATCAGGCCACCATCCTGTGATCAGGTCTACCAAAGAAAACAAAACAAAGATCGAAGGTCGTAATCCAAGTGACACGCAAAAGACAGTCCAAGCAGACCATCGTTTCTGCTGAGTCACAGAGAAACTTTCTGCAGGACCAGAGCCAACCAAAGATAATGAGTAATCCAGTTAGATTTGATTTTAGTGAATATGAATTACCCATGAGGAGCTATAAATGTATAGTTAATCTATAATAAATAAATAATAGGTGGTAGAAAGGTGGTTCAAATGTTAGAAGTGGTTTACTTCCAATCCCAAGGTGGTATTTGTGATATTTAAAAACACATAATTTCATGAATGTAACTTTATAGATATCTCTGGTCATTCTGCTTTTATGTACCACGCCATGGGCAATAGATTCAACTAGTGACGATAGTACACATTGACCATCCACCCATTTCATAGCAGCGTTTGGCTCAAAGATGCCTACCGGAAGACTGCTGACACCGGGGTTTGAACCCTGAACCTCCCGTCTGGGGGCCAAGCGACATAGCCACTATCTCTGAAAGAGACAGAGTGGACCATAATGGCCTCCAGGAACCACAAAGATCTCAGGGTTGTGTGGTCCCTGATTCCTGGGGGTATGAAGAAAAGGTCTAAGGAAAATGACCGGAAACTATGATTTAGTTCATATTTGTAATTTGTAATCTACTTTCAACACAAACAGAATGGAAATCTCCCAGACCGGTCTTATTTATTTGAGCCATTCTGGAGATGAAGAAACAATCAATTATTTAAGACCTTTGATGATCTATCATTGATAAATTGATTTACACACAAATCATATTACTTCATCTGGGGGGATACGGTTTGGTCTTTCTATGAATGAATAAACATTCACTGTTGGTTAATGTTGAATGGATGAGTCTAGAAGTGAACGGTGTAGTATTTAACCAAGTAGTGTTGTTTCCTGTAGAGTCTGATATTTTTAGTGTTGTAGAACTAGTACAGTATTGTTTTCCACACACCAGAAAAAGATACAAACAGAAGATACACGTCAATGGTTTATTGTCGTTTGACAGACACACACTTGACTTGGTTCAAATGCTGTTCGATATTAACCGTCCAAAGCGTTGAACTATGATACCGCCGAATCAAAACCCTTCATATATTGCACTTCTTCTGCGGCCCAGGGCTATGACCTAGTCCCCAACGCCATCAGACAAACAGGACGGAATCAACAAACGCTGCAAAACTCTCCTCTGACCCACGGGGGGGAATCTGAGAGGCTGCGTCGGTCCGGTTCACTTGGTCATCTCGCTGACGGTCTCCCACAGGAGGTCCAGCTGCTCCTGGAGTTTCTGGGAGTTGACCTCCATGGTCTTCTTCAGGTCCTCCCCGTAGGGCGTCAGGCTCCTCTGGATCTCCTCCGTCCTCTGGGCCAGCCGCCTCTGGAAGTCCTGGGTGATGGGCTCCATGTTCCTCTGGAACTCCAGCATGCTCTGGTCCATCTTCTGCCTCAGCTCGTCGGTCAGGGGCCCCATCTGCTGCTGGATGCGCAGGATGCTCTGGTCCAGCCGCTCCTTCAGCTCCTGGCTCTTCTTCTGCACGTCGGACCTCAGGGCGTCGGCGTCCATGGCCCGGGCGTACGGCATCACCCCCTTGGTCATCTCGGTCACCTCGGACATCTGCCTCTCCAGGTCTTCCTTCAGCTCGTCGGCGTAGGGCTGGAGGTGGGCGCTCAGGAGGCTCAGGTCGCTCTCCACGCGGCCCTTCAGCTGCTCCGCCTCCCGGGACACCTTGGCGAGGAGCTCCTGGCTCATCGGCGCCACCTGGGACTGGAGGGTCACGGTGAGCTTGTTCACGACGTCGGTGCTCTCAGAGATGAGTTTGCTGTGGAGGGTAGAGGAGGCAGGAACAGGGGGAGAGGAGAGGAGATCAGTGTCTGGACTTTATTGGTTTCTGGTTGGATTGTTTTACATACGTACAAGTCCCCAGACAAACATAAACCAGGCAGGTTGGTCAACTCTGGTGGCTAGGGGTTATTGATCCCAGCTGAATGGTTCTAGGTTCGATCCCCAATGTCCTCACCAAGTCTACCAGTAGATATCCTTAGGATAAATGCCATAACCCCAAGCCCTTAGTCCTTAATGGATCTGAATTCACTGTGAGGTCCCTCGGATCAAAGTTAATGGTCAATAATATGAAGCTCACTTGAACTCATGTCCCAGCTGAGACTGTTTGAGCTGCTCCACAGAGTCTTCTGCGGTGCGGGTCATCTTGGCAACATAGTCCCAGAATAAATCCTTCGCCATGTCCAGCTGCTGCTGGGGCTCCATCCTGATTTCGGCATTGCAACCTGCTGGAGAAACAACGTAGGATGAGAGTAAAGTCCAACTCCTGTTTGAGGTACTTGTGAGTAGATTTTAGTTTTTAGTTTGTGTATTTCCCATTTTTAACTTACCAGCAAAGACTGCGAGGACCACGACCACAAAGAGCTTCATGATGGATGCTAAAATTGAGGGAGAAATTTATATTTAATTGATTTTAAATGTTTAAATGTTATCAAACGTTTTTCCAGTGCCTTATTCTACAATATTTTACCAGCTTTGGATCTGGATCGACCTTCTGCCTGCGAGTGAACAGTGGATTGTGGCTCCGCTGGGCTTGATCGGAATATATGGTCTTGAGACACTCTGAGAACGTCGAGGGGTAAAGTTCATAGCCAAGTGCCCTGCTGTACGTCTCTGTGTCACACACGCGTACGTCCACATAACCATGTGGAAGCTGACCTCAGGTTGCACGCTGCCGATGATGGCTCTGCGTCACAAGGGTTGTCTCTGAATCACAGGGATCAGGAAATCAACCGATATCGAGGAAACATAAAAGATATGGCGGCCATTTTGAGTGAAGTATTTGTATGCAATGTATTTTTAAGTTATGTATTGTACATTACACTATATATTCATTTTATTTGAGTGACAATGAGTACATGAAGGACAAATCTAGGCTGTAAAAGAAAATGGCTTTAAAACAATAGAAAACATACATTCATGACGCAATGCAATGAATCAGTGAAACATCCCGCTGAATACTGTGAGATTAGATGTAGAAGGACTGGATAACTGCTGTTTAAATGTATTGATTCATACAGTTTCTCATTGATTGGGGTAAAGCACGGGGCAAACACTGAAACAACCACATACACTAACCTATCTTGATGTTAGCCTATCAGAGAAGACCTTTGAGCCTGTGGTTCTCCTGTCCCAACCCTGGGGAGGGATGGACGGACGGACTGACGGACAGACCACCCATTATAAGAATCCTAACAATATCTTCAAAAGCTTTGGAGAAAAGCCATAGGAAAGAATTTCCGCCGATAGCGGACAATTATGTTATATTTCTGAAGTAGCCTATCGTTAAACACCAAACACGTCTTGGTTCTGAGCACTAGATGGGTGGTGGGGGGGGGGGGGATGGGTGGGGTTTGTAATGCCACTGATGGCTATCATAAACCAGCGGGAGTAATCAGATGACGAGGTCACAGGGAATGTAACGTGGTGGGACAGGAGGGCGTACAGCAGGGCACAATGACGAACTTTGCCCTCTCCAACAAGCTATAAAAGGCCCTGAGAGAACATCTCTACCACAACAACACCTTGAGGCTCCAAAGAAGCAGGTAAGAGACGATGTATTCACGCAGACCGCTGGTATTGTACCTCCGTCATGGATCTGGATCGACCTAATCCATCATCTTAGAATCGAATGCGACCCAACTGGTCATCAGTTGGGTCGCATTCGATTCTAAGATGATGGATTATTTTTCGGATTGAGTGTTGAACGTGTGCTTCTTTCTTTGACCATCAGTGTCACCACCACCACCACCACCACCACCACCACCACCACCACCCCAACCATGAAGGTCTTTGCAGTGCTAGCGCTGACCCTTTTCTCCGGTAAGTGAAGTGATCTCATATCCCGGGGCTGGATAGTGTGGCGACTACAGGGGGTTTAAGTCCCTGCCCAAAGGTACAGGGTTTGATTCCCCACGTCTGCAGTCCAACCTGTAGGTCAGCAAGATGCCCTAATCCTACCTGCTCCTTAACGACGTGTGTCTTTATTCACTGTAAGTCACTTTAACGACCACATAGTAGTCCTGTTTCTAAAGTCCTGGATGTTCTTCCCCACAGCGTGCAACGCTGACCTGCTGTGGCAGGACCCGGCCCAGACCAGCGTCGCCACAGTCAGGGATGCCTTCTGGGACTACGTCGCCAAGGCAACCACCACCGCGGAGGAGTCCCTCCAGCAGATCAAGCAGTCCGCCCTGGGACAGGAAGTGGAGTAAGAGCGCTCACATTAACCTGGATGTTCTGTTTCAGTCTTTGTGATCAAAAACACAGTCAGCACTGGCGTTATTATGAAGCAATTAAGATTTGGCAGACTTTCTAAAAAGCAACTCAAAATAAGCAATTGCAGATTAAAGTACATGGGAGTTAATTACAGGTTGTGCATTAAAGAGGTAGAGATGGTACTTTTCAAAACAAAAGTGTGGTCAGGACACGATCAATCTGCAAAAGAAGCCCCATTCCGACGGGATTAGTTTGATGTACCACAAACTACATCAGTGCAATACTTTTCACTGATTAGATAAGTCAAAGGTCATTCTAGTATCACTAACCCCCCCCCTCCCCTCCCCCTACTCTGTGAACAGCACCAGGATCTCCGAGAGCTCCCAGGCCGTGACCCAGTACACCCTGGCCCTCCAGAACCAGGTGGCCCCCATGACCCAGGAGCTGCTGGCCAAGCTGTCCCTGGAGGCCGAGGCCCTGAAGACCCGCGTCGACTCTGAGCTGGCCTCCGCCGGTGTGGCGCTCCAGCCCTATTTGGCCGAGCTGAAGGAGGAGCTCCAGAAGCAGATGGACACCCTGCAGAAGGAGGTGCTGCCCTTCGCCCAGTCCATGGACGCCGAGACCCTGAAGGCCACCGTGCAGCAGAGGAGCCAGGAGCTGAAGGAGAGGCTGGACCAGAGCCTCCAGGGCATCCAGACCCAGATGGGACCCCTGACCGAGGGCCTGAAGCAGAAGGTGGACCAGAGCGTGCTGGACTTCCAGAGCAAGATGGAGCCCATCACCCAGGACTTCCAGAGGCAGCTGGCCCAGAAGAGCCAGGAGATCCAGCAGAGCCTGACCCCCATGGCAGAGGAGCTGAAGGCCAAGCTGACCGTCAACACCCAGGACCTGCAGAGCCAGCTGGCCGAGCTCTGGAAGTCCTTCAGCGAGAAGATCCAGTGATGGATCGATCCTGAGACCCATCCACAACGACCCCCCCCCCCCCCCCCTTGTCTTGAGACACACTGGTTATTTAATGTTGAATTGAACAAATAAAAAGTATTTTCAAGAGCAAATATTGTGTCTAAAGTTCTTGTCATGCCAGAATCATAGACTTGAGTAAAATCCTTCAAGGGGAAAAGTTTGGTAGTAAGTTCTAGAGGGGAAAAGTTTGGTAGTAAGTTCTAGAATCAAGGCAATTAAATTGGCTCATGGCAAAAAGCATCATAATATATATGATTAAAAAATAATATATATATATATCTATATATACAGTATATATATATATATATACTGTATAGCTATAAGGATAAAAAACTCTGTTGTACCCCAGGGATTCCATGAATGAGTGAAGGCACATGTTGGGAGGCATGCTTTACTGAACCTGTGCAGCGTTAAAACCAATATTTAATGCTCCCAACTACTGTGAATAATAAATATTCATCATTAAAAAACATCTGCCCAGGTACATAATGCAGCAGACCCATAATTAGCGTAATGAGAAACACCTGTGTTTGTCCTACAGTGACCCTCAGGTGAAATGTGCCTCTTAAAGCTCCTGATTGGGCTCAGTATGACCACTTCTGAAATGTATTCAAGGGGTAATCACACCTGCGGGTGGGATGTAGAGCAAAGAGGAGACGGAATGTCTATTGGATATTTGGGTCCGATATCCAATAGACATTCAGTCTCCGTGCTCCATGATGAGCCACGACTCATTTTCACCCGACGGTCCGATAATGTGCTGCTAATCTTGGAGTTACCGCTAATCAAACAAGAATTCCCATAATGCGCGCGGCTGAGCGGGTGCCGGTTACGTCCAAAGAGGCGTATGATTTTTAGAACTGGATCGGACCGAGGTGCGGTCGCTTTCACACCTCAAGCGAACCGCACCAGGGTTCGTTTGGAAGCGAACCGAGACCACCTCTCCGGCTGGGTCTCGGACCGGCTGTTTGGTCCGCACCAGAATTCAATGGCTTGTATTCACACCAGCCCTAAAGGTCTGCACCAGCGATGTGGGGGGGGGGGGGGAGGGGGGGTGTTTGTAATGCCACGGATGGCTATCATAAACCAGCGGGAGTAATCAGATGACGAGGTAACAGGGAATGTAACGTGGTAGGACAGGAGGGCGTACAGCAGGGCACAATGACGAACTTTGCCCTCTCCAACAAGCTATAAAAGGCCCTGAGAGGACATCTCTCCCACAACAACACCTTGAGGCTCCAAAGAAGCAGGTAAGAGACGATGTATTCACGCAGACCGCTGGTATTCTACCTCCATGACCAGTTGGGTTGCATTGGATTCTAAGATGATGGTTTTTTTTTCGGATTGAGTGTTGACCGTGTGCTTCTTTCTTTGACCACCAGTGTCACCACCACCACCACCACCACCACCACCACCACCATGAAGGTCTTTGCAGTGCTAGCGCTGACCCTTTTCTCCGGTAAGTGAAGTGATCTCATACCCCGGGGCCGGATAGTGTGGAGGCTACAGGGGGTTTAAGTCCCTGCCCAAAGGTACGGGGTTTTGATTCCCCACGTCTGCAGTCTAACCTGTGGGTCGGCAAGAGGCCCTAATCCTACCTGCTCCTTAACGACGTGTGTCTTTATTCACTGTAAGTCACTTTAACAACCACATAGTAGTTCTGTTTCTAAAGTCCTGGATGTTCTTCCCACAGCGTGCAACGCTGACCTGCTGTGGCAGGACCCGGCCCAGACCAGCGTCGCCACAGTCAGGGATGCCTTCTGGGACTACGTCGCCAAGGCAACCACCACCGCGGAGGAGTCCCTCCAGCAGATCAAACAGTCCGCCCTGGGACAGGAAGTGGAGTAAGAGCGCTCACATTAACCTGGATGTTCTGTTTCAGTCATTTTGATCAAAAACACAGTCAGCACTGACGTTATTATGAACCAATCAAGAGTCGGCAGACTTTCTAAAAAGCAACTCGAAATCAACAATTGCAGATAAAGTACACAGGAGTTAATTACAGGTTGTGCATTAAAGAGGTAGAGATGGTACTTTTCAAAACAAAAGTGTGGTCAGGACACGATCAATCTGCAAAAGAAGCCCCATTCCGACGGGATTAGTTTGATGTACCACAAACTACATCAGTGCAATACTTTTTACTGATTAGATAAGTCAAAGGTCATTCTAGTATCACTAACCCCCCCCCTCCCCTCCCCCTACTCTGTGAACAGCACCAGGATCTCCGAGAGCTCCCAGGCCGTGACCCAGTACACCCTGGCCCTCCAGAACCAGGTGGCCCCCATGACCCAGGAGCTGCTGGCCAAGCTGTCCCTGGAGGCCGAGGCCCTGAAGACCCGCGTCGACTCTGAGCTGGCCTCCGCCGGTGTGGCGCTCCAGCCCTACTTGGCCGAGCTGAAGGAGGAGCTCCAGAAGCAGATGGACACCCTGCAGAAGGAGGTGCTGCCCTTCGCCCAGTCCATGGACGCCGAGACCCTGAAGGCCACCGTGCAGCAGAGGAGCCAGGAGCTGAAGGAGAGGCTGGACCAGAGCCTCCAGGGCATCCAGACCCAGATGGGACCCCTGACCGAGGGCCTGAAGCAGAAGGTGGACCAGAGCGTGCTGGACTTCCAGAGCAAGATGGAGCCCATCACCCAGGACTTCCAGAGGCAGCTGGCCCAGAAGAGCCAGGAGATCCAGCAGAGCCTGACCCCCATGGCAGAGGAGCTGAAGGCCAAGCTGACCGTCAACACCCAGGACCTGCAGAGCCAGCTGGCCGAGCTCTGGAAGTCCTTCAGCGAGAAGATCCAGTAATGGATCGATCCTGAGACCCATCCACAACGACCCCCCCTCCCAGTCTTCAGACAACCCCCCCCCCCCCCCCCCCCCCTTGTCTTGAGACACACTGGTTATTTAATGTTGAATTGAACAAATAAAAAGTATTTTCAAGAGCAAATATTGTGTCCAAAGTTCTTGTCATGCCAGAATCGTAGACTTGAATAAAATCCTTCAAGGGGAAAAGTTTGGTTGTAAGTTCTAGATCAAGGCGATTAAATCGACTCACGGCAAAAAGCTTCACAATATATATATATTATAAAAAAAAAAATATATATATATATACTGTATAATAGCTAGAGGGATCAAAAAAAACACAGGGATTCCATGAATGGGTGAAGGCACATGTTGGGAGGCATGCTTTACTGAACCTACTTTATACTCAGTCAGTGCCCCAACCCAACTGTTCCCTAATGTATCGCCTCGGATCAATAAAGAACCGTCTTATCCTAACTCGATCTATAATGATCACCTGCCACCATTTTTGTATGCTGTATTTTACACAAGGATTAAAACCAATATTTAAGACTCACAAACTGCTCAGACTAATAAATATTCATTATTAAAAGGATTTTCAAAGGACCTATTTCAGTAAGTCTTTCCATCTCTCATTTTGCGCATTTACTCTCTTACACATTTCTCAAAAACCACCTCAATCGAGCGGATGAACTGTTTTGCAAATTAGAGGATTTTTCTGCGAATTTTGCTGTTTCCATGACCATTTACTGATTCGATATTTCAACATTTGCATGAAATCAGGGGGATGGAAACCCAGCTAGCGTGGCTCTTAAGTGAAGATGCAATCAACCATCTGCCCAGGTACTTAATGCAGCAGACCCATAATTAGCGTAATGAGAGACTACAGTGACCCTCAGGTGAAATGTGCCTCTTGAAGCTCCTGATTGGGCTCAGTATGACCACTTCTGAAATGTATTTAACGTTTAATCACACCTGTGGATGCGGTGTGGAGCAAAGAGGAGACGGAATGTCTATTGGATACTTGGGTCCGACATCCAATAGACATTCAGTCTCCGTGCTCCATGATGAGCCACGACTCATTTTGACCCGACGGTCCGACAATGTGCTGCTAATCTTGGAGTTACCGCTAATCAAACAATAATACCCATAATGTGCGCGGCTGAGCGGGTGCCGGTTACGTCCAAAGAGGCGTATGATTTTTTGAACTGGATCGGACCGAGGTGCGGTCGCTTTCACACCTCAAGCGAACCGCACCAGGGTTCGTTTGGAAGCGAACCGAGACCACCTCTCCGGCTGGGTCTCGGACCGGCTGTTTGGTCCACACCAGAATTCAATGGCTTGTATTCACACCAGCCCTAAAGGTCTGCACCAGTGATGTGTGTGTGTGTGTGTGTGTGTGTGTGGGGGGGGGGGGTGTGGTGTTTGTAATGCCACGGATGGCTTTCATAAACCAGCGGGAGTAATCAGATGACGAGGTCACAGGGAATGTAACGTGGTAGGACAGGAGGGCGTACAACAGGGCACAATGATGAACTTTGTCCTTTCCAGCAAGCTATAAAAGGCCCTGAGAGGACATCTCTCCCACAACAAGATCTTGAGGCTCCAAAGAAGCAGGTAAGAGACGATGTATTCAAGCAGCCCGCTGGTATTCTACCTCCATGACCAGTTGTGTTGCATTAGATTCTAAGATGATGGATTTTTTTTCGGATTGAGTGTTGACCGTGTGCTTCTTTCTTTGACCACCAGTGTCACCACCACCACCACCACCACCACCACCACCATGAAGGTCTTTGCAGTGCTAGCGCTGACCCTTTTCTCTGGTAAGTGAAGTGATCTCATACCCTGGGGCCGGATAGTGTGGTGACTACAGGGGGTTTAAGTCCCCGCCGAAAGGTACGGGGTTTGATTCCCCATGTCTGCAGTCTAACCTGTTGGTCGGCAAGAGGCCCTAATCCTACCTGCTCCTTGATGACCTGTGTCTTTATTCACTGTAAGTCACTTTAACAACCAAATAGTAGTTCTGTTTCTAAAGTCCTGGATGTTCTTCCCCACAGCGTGCAACGCTGACCTGCTGTGGCAGGACCCGGCCCAGACTAGCGTCGCCACAGTCAGGGATGCCTTCTGGGACTACGTCGCCAAGGCAACCACCACCGCGGAGGAGTCCCTCCAGCAGATCAAACAGTCCGCCCTGGGACAGGAAGTGGAGTAAGAGCGCTCACGTTAACCTGGATGTTCTGTTTCAGTCTTTGTGATCAAAAACACAGTCAGCACTGGCGTTATTATGAACCAATCAAGATTTGGCAGATTTTCTAAAAAGGAACTCGAAATCAGCAATTGCAGAATAAAGTACAGAGGAATTAATTACAGGTTGTGCATTAAAGAGGTAGAGATGGTACTTTTCAACACAAAAGTGTTGTCAGGACACGATCAATCTGCGAAAGAAGCCCCATTCCGACGGGATTAGGTTGACGTACCACTAACTACATCAGTGCAGTACTTTTCGCTGATTAGATAAGTCAAAGGTCATTCTAGTATCACTAACCCCCCCCCTCCCCCTTCTCTGTGAACAGCACCAGGATCTCCGAGAGCTCCCAGGCCGTGACCCAGTACACCCTGGCCCTCCAGAACCAGGTGGCCCCCATGACCCAGGAGTTGCTGGCCAAGCTGTCCCTGGAGGCCGAGGCCCTGAAGACCCGCGTCGACTCTGAGCTGGCCTCCGCCGGCGTGGCGCTCCAGCCCTACTTGGCCGAGCTGAAGGAGGAGCTCCAGAAGCAGATGGACACCCTGCAGAAGGAGGTGCTGCCCTTCGCCCAGTCCATGGACGCCGAGACCCTGAAGGCCACCGTGCAGCAGAGGAGCCAGGAGCTGAAGGAGAGGCTGGACCAGAGCCTCCAGGGCATCCAGACCCAGATGGGACCACTGACCGAGGGCCTGAAGCAGAAGGTGGACCAGAGCGTGCTGGACTTCCAGAGCAAGATGGAGCCCATCACCCAGGACTTCCAGAGGCAGCTGGCCCAGAAGAGCCAGGAGATCCAGCAGAGCCTGACCCCCATGGCAGAGGAGCTGAAGGCCAAGCTGACCGTCAACACCCAGGACCTGCAGAGCCAGCTGGCCGAGCTCTGGAAGTCCTTCAGCGAGAAGATCCAGTAATGGATCGATCCCGAGACCCATCCACAACGACCCCCCCTCCCAGTCTTCAGACAACCCCCCCCCCCCCTTGTCTTGAGACACACTGGTTATTTAATGTTGAATTGAACAAATAAAAGGTATTTTCAAGAGCAAATATTGTGTCTAAAGTTCTTGTCATGCCAGAATCATAGACTTGAGTAAAATCCTTCAAGGGGAAAAGTTTGGTAGTAAGTTCTAGAATCAAGGCGATTAAATTGGCTCATGGCAAAAAGCATCATAATATATATATATTATAAAAAAATATATAAATATATATATACTGTATAATAGCTAGAGGGATAAAAAAAAAAACAGGGATTCCATGAATGAGTGAAGGCACATGTTGGGAGGCATGCTTTACTGAACCTACTTTATACTCAGTCAGTGCCCCAACCCAACGGTTCCCTAATGTATCGCCTCGGATCAATAAAGATCCACCTAATCCTAACTTGATCTATAATGATCACCTGCTACCATTTTTGTCTACTGTATTTTACACGATGGATTAAAACCAATATTTAAGACTCACAAACTGCTCTGAGTAATAAATATTCATTATTAAAAGGATGTTCAAAGGACCCATTTCAGTGTGGCTCTTAAAGTGAAGATACAATGAACCATCTGCCCAGGTACATAATGCAGCAGACCCATAATTAGCGTTACGAGAGACACCTGTGTTTGTCCTACAGTGACCCTCAGGTGAAATGTGCCTCTTGAAGCTCCTGATTGGGCTCCGTGTGACCACTTCTGAAATGTATTTAACGTGTATCCACACCTGCGGATGCGGTGTGGAGCAAAGTGGAGACGGAATGTCTATTGGATATTTGGGTCCGATATCCAATAGACATTCAGTCTCCGTGCTCCATGATGAGCCACGACTCATTTTCACCCGACGGTCCGACAATGTGGTGCAAATCTTGGGAGTTTACACTAATCAAACAATAATTCCCATAAAGCGCGCGGCTGAGTGGGTGCCTGTTACATCCAAAGAGGCGTATGATTTTTAGAACTGGATCGGACCGAGGTGCCGGCGTTTTCACACCTCAAGCGAACCGTATCAGGCTTCGTTTGGAAGCGAACCGAGACCACCTCTCCGGCTGGGTCTCGGACCGGCTGTTTGGTCCGCACCAGAATTCGAAGGCTTGTATTCACACCAGCCCTAAAGGTCTGCACCAGCGATGTGGGGGGGGGGGGAGGGGGGGTGTTTGTAATGCCACGGATGGCTATCATAAACCAGCGGGAGTAATCAGATGACGAGGTCACAGGGAATGTAACGTGGTAGGACAGGAGGGCGTACAGCAGGGCACAATGACGAACTTTGCCCTCTCCAACAAGCTATAAAAGGCCCTGAGAGAACGTTTCTCCCACAACAACACCTTGAGGCTCCAAAGAAGCAGGTAAGAGACGATATATTCACGCAGACCGCTGGTATTCTACCTCCATGACCAGTTGGGTTGCATTGGATTCTAAGATGATGGATTATTTTTCGGATTGAGTGTTGACCGTGTGCTTCTTTCTTTGACCACCAGTGTCACAACAACCACCACCACCACCACCACCACCACCACCACCACCACCATGAAGGTCTTTGCAGTGCTAGCGCTGACCCTTTTCTCCGGTAAGTGAAGTGATCTCATATCCCGGGGCTGGATAGTGTGGCGACTACAGGGGGTTTAAGTCCCTGCCCAAAGGTACTTGGTTTGATTCCCCACGTTTGCAGTCCAACCTGTAGGTCGGCAAGATGCCCTAATCCTACCTGCTCCTTAACAACGTGTGTCTTTATTCACTGTAAGTCACTTTAACGACCACATAGTAGTACTGTTTCTAAAGTCCTGGATGTTCTTCCCCACAGCGTGCAACGCTGACCTGCTGTGGCAGGACCCGGCCCAGACCAGCGTCGCCACAGTCAGGGATGCCTTCTGGGACTACGTCGCCAAGGCAACCACCACCGCGGAGGAGTCCCTCCAGCAGATCAAACAGTCCGCCCTGGGACAGGAAGTGGAGTAAGAGCGCTCACGTTAACCTGGATGTTCTGTTTCAGTCTTTGTGATCAAAAACACAGTCAGCACTGGCGTTATTATGAACCAATCAAGATTTGGCAGATTTTCTAAAAAGGAACTCGAAATCAGCAATTGCAGATTAAAGTACAGAGGAATTAATTACAGGTTGTGCATTAAAGAGGTAGAGATGGTACTTTTCAACACAAAAGTGTTGTCAGGACACGATCAATCTGCGAAAGAAGCCCCATTCCGACGGGATTAGGTTGATGTACCACTAACTACATCAGTGCAGTACTTTTCGCTGATTAGATAAGTCAAAGGTCATTCTAGTATCACTAACCCCCCCCTCCCCCTTCTCTGTGAACAGCACCAGGATCTCCGAGAGCTCCCAGGCCGTGACCCAGTACACCCTGGCCCTCCAGAACCAGGTGGCCCCCATGACCCAGGAGCTGCTGGCCAAGCTGTCCCTGGAGGCCGAGGCCCTGAAGACCCGCGTCGACTCTGAGCTGGCCTCCGCCGGCGTGGCGCTCCAGCCCTACTTGGCCGAGCTGAAGGAGGAGCTCCAAAAGCAGATGGACACCCTGCAGAAGGAGGTGCTGCCCTTCGCCCAGTCCATGGACGCCGAGACCCTGAAGGCCACCGTGCAGCAGAGGAGCCAGGAGCTGAAGGAGAGGCTGGATCAGAGCCTCCAGGGCATCCAGACCCAGATGGGACCCCTGACCGAGGGCCTGAAGCAGAAGGTGGACCAGAGCGTGCTGGACTTCCAGAGCAAGATGGAGCCCATCACCCAGGACTTCCAGAGGCAGCTGGCCCAGAAGAGTCAGGAGATCCAGCAGAGCCTGACCCCCATGGCAGAGGAGCTGAAGGCCAAGCTGACCGTCAACACCCAGGACCTGCAGAGCCAGCTGGCCGAGCTCTGGAAGTCCTTCAGCGAGAAGATCCAGTGATGGATCGATCCCGAGACCCATCCACAACGACCCCCCCTCCCAGTCTTCAGACAACCCCCCCCCCCTTGTCTTGAGACACACTGGTTATTTAATGTTGAATTGAACAAATAAAAGGTATTTTCAAGAGCAAATATTGTGTCTAAAGTTCTTGTCATGCCAGAATCATAGACTTGAGTAAAATCCTTCAAGGGGAAAAGTTTGGTAGTAAGTTCTAGAATCAAGGCGATTAAATTGGCTCATGGCAAAAAGCATCATAATATATATATATTATAAAAAAATATATATATATACTGAATAATAGCTAGAGGGATAAAAAAAAAACAGGGATTCCATGAATGGGTGAAGGCACATGTTGGGAGGCATGCTTTACTGAACCTACTTTATACTCAGTCAGTGCCCCAACCCAACTGTTCCCTAATGTATCGCCTCGGATCAATAAAGATCCACCTAATCCTAACTTGATCTATAATGATCACCTGCTACCATTTTTGTCTACTGTATTTTACACGATGGATTAAAACCAATATTTAAGACTCACAAACTGCTCTGAGTAATAAATATTCATTATTAAAAGGATGTGCAAAGGACCCATTTCAGTGTGGCTCTTAAAGTGACAATGAACCATCTGCCCAGGTACATAATGCAGCAGACCCATAATTAGCGTTAAGAGAGACACCTGTGTTTGTCCTACAGTGACCCTCAGGTGAAATGTGCCTCTTGAAGCTCCTGATTTGGCTCAGTGTGACCACTTCTGAAATGTATTTAACGCGCATCCACACCTGCGGATGCGGTGTGGAGCAAAGAGGAGACGGAATGTCTATTGGATACTTGGGTCCGATATCCAATAGACATTCAGTCTCCGTGCTCCATGAAGAGCCACGACTCATTTTCACCCGACGGTCCGACAATGTGGTGCAAATCTTGGGAGTTTACACTAATCAAACAATAATTCCCATAAAGCGCGCGGCTGAGCGGGTGCCTGTTACATCCAAAGAGGCGTATGATTTTTAGTACTGGATCGGACCGAGGTGCCGGCGTTTTCACACCTCAAGCGAACGGCAACAGGCTTCGTTTGGAAGCGAACCGAGACCACCTCTCCGGCTGGGTCTCGGACCGGCTGTTTGGTCCGCACCAGAATTCGAAGGCTTGTATTCACACCAGCCCTAAAGGTCTGCACCAGCGATGTGGGAGGGGGGGAGGGGGGGTGTTTGTAATGCCACGGATGGCTATCATAAACCAGCGGGAGTAATCAGATGACGAGGTCACAGGGAATGTAACGTGGTAGGACAGGAGGGCGTACAGCAGGGCACAATGACGAACTTTGCCCTCTCCAGCAAGCTATAAAAGGCCCCGAGAGAACGTTTCTCCCACAACAACACCTTGAGGCTCCAAAGAAGCAGGTAAGCAACGATATATTCAGGCAGTCCGCTGGTATTGTACCTCCATGACCAGTTGGGTCGCATTCGATTCTAAGATGATGGATTATTTTTCGGATTGAGTGTTGAACGTGTGCTTCTTTCTTTGACCACCAGTGTCACCACCACCACCACCACCACCACCACCACAACCATGAAGGTCTTTGCAGTGCTAGCGCTGACCCTTTTCTCCGGTAAGTGAAGTGATCTCATATCCCGGGGCTGGATAGTGTGGCGACTACAGGGGGTTTAAGTCCCTGCCCAAAGGTACGGGGTGTTGATTCCCCACGTCTGCAGTCCAACCTGTAGGTCGGCAAGATGCCCTAATCCTACCTGCTCCTTAACGACGTGTGTCTTTATTCACTGTAAGTCACTTTAACGACCACATAGTAGTCCTGTTTCTAAAGTCCTGGATGTACTTCCCCACAGCGTGCAACGCTGACCTGCTGTGGCAGGACCCGGCCCAGACCAGCGTCGCCACAGTCAGGGATGCCTTCTGGGACTACGTCGCCAAGGCAACCACCACCGCGGAGGAGTCCCTCCAGCAGATCAAACAGTCCGCCCTGGGACAGGAAGTGGAGTAAGAGCGCTCACGTTAACTTGGATGTTCTGTTTCAGTCGTTTTGATCAAAAACACAGTCAGCACTGGCGTTATTATGAACCAATCAAGATTTGGCAGACTTTCTAAAAAGCAACTCAAAATCAGCAATTGCAGATTAAAGTACATGGGAGTTAATTACAGGTTGTGCATTAAAGAGGTAGAGATGGTACTGTTCAAAACGAAAGTGTTGTCAGGACACGATCAATCTGCAAAAGAAGCCCCATTCCGACGGGATTAGTCTGATGTACCACTAACTACATCAGTGCAATACTTTTCGCTGATTAGATAAGTCAAAGGTCATTCTAGTATCACTAACCCCCCCCCTCCCCTCCCCCTTCTCTGTGAACAGCACCAGGATCTCCGAGAGCTCCCAGGCCGTGACCCAGTACACCCTGGCCCTCCAGAACCAGGTGGCCCCCATGACCCAGGAGCTGCTGGCCAAGCTGTCCCTGGAGGCCGAGGCCCTGAAGACCCGCGTCGACTCTGAGCTGGCCTCCGCCGGCGTGGCGCTCCAGCCCTACTTGGCCGAGCTGAAGGAGGAGCTCCAGAAGCAGATGGACACCCTGCAGAAGGAGGTGCTGCCCTTCGCCCAGTCCATGGACGCCGAGACCCTGAAGGCCACCGTGCAGCAGAGGAGCCAGGAGCTGAAGGAGAGGCTGGACCAGAGCCTCCAGGGCATCCAGACCCAGATGGGACCCCTGACCGAGGGCCTGAAGCAGAAGGTGGACCAGAGCGTGCTGGACTTCCAGAGCAAGATGGAGCCCATCACCCAGGACTTCCAGAGGCAGCTGGCCCAGAAGAGCCAGGAGATCCAGCAGAGCCTGACCCCCATGGCAGAGGAGCTGAAGGCCAAGCTGACCGTCAACACCCAGGACCTGCAGAGCCAGCTGGCCGAGCTCTGGAAGTCCTTCAGCGAGAAGATCCAGTAATGGATCGATCCCGAGACCCATCCACAACGACACCCCCCCCCCCCCCCCCCCCCCCCTCCATTTACCTTGTCTTGAGACACATTGGTTATTTAATGTGGAATTTAACAAATAAAAAGTATTCCTAAATTGTGTCTAAAGTTCTTGCCATGCCCAAATCCTATACTTGGGTCAAATCCTTAAAGTGGTAAAGTCTGGTTGTTTACTTTTAGAATCCTACCAATTAAATTGAATCACAGTAAAAAGCTTCATAATAAATTAATATATATATAAAATAGTGGGATCGCAAACCCTATTGTACCCCAGGGACTCAATGAATGGATGTCTGGCCCATGTTGGGAGGCATGCTACATTGAACCTACTTCATACTCAGTGCTGTTCCCCATTGTATCGCATGGGTTCAATAAAGAACCATCTCATCCTAACTTGATCTCTAATCATTGGACGGGCTTTGTGTCCGCTGTATTTTTTCACAAGGATTCAAACAAACATTGAACAGTTTCACATTCTGCTCTGAATAATAGATATTCATTATTAAATGCATGCTCAAAACTCATAATACCAATGGTACTACTCTTTATGTACCATGGTCGGTGAAGATGCAATTACTATCTGCCCGTGTACATACCACAGCAGACCCATAATTAGCTTTATGCGCGACACTTGGGTTGGTCCTACAGTGACTCAGGTGAAACGTGCCTCTTGTCTCGTTAAGCTCCTCATTGGGATCTTGAGCTCAGCATTACCACTCCTGAATTTAATTTAAATAGCATTAACTGTAGAATAAGCTTGAGATCCACTCAATACACTTAAAGGGGACGTATTATACAACCAGGTGTGAGTGGGATTAGTCTAGGTGGATACGCTCACCTTTGAGGTCAGAAGCTACACATTTTCAAAATGGCTTGTAACGGCTAATCACACTCACACCTACTTGTATAACATGTCACCTTTAACCGTAGTCATGAAACGAAATGAACACAAGACATGTTTTTTTGATAAGAAATGCATTTATCGTTCCCCAATAGATATATACAGGTCATATATATATATATACTTGTATGTAATACTCCATATATATATTTTTATAGTGACCGTCCACAGTGAGAAAACAACAATGAGGTTATGTAGCACGACTCGCACGCATTCTTATATTAGTTCTACTATAACCCTGGCCAACACCAGCCCAAACCCACACACCCCACAGACAACACAAGGAAAACCAGAACACACTTCATGGACTTGGTGCCACAACTTTACAGTACAAAACATGAAATAAACTACCCCCCCCACCCCTTCAGAAAGACTGCGTAAACAAAAAAAACAGGCACTG
The DNA here is from genome assembly GCF_902167405.1 of Gadus morhua. Classification (NCBI taxonomy): domain Eukaryota; kingdom Metazoa; phylum Chordata; class Actinopteri; order Gadiformes; family Gadidae; genus Gadus; species Gadus morhua. The sequence continues at coordinate 6,395,304 of NC_044069.1, forward strand.
AACTGCATGATAAAAATGAAACAGCAGTTGGGGGTCATAGAGGTGTAGATAGGTCCCTGTTATTCTGCTGAGCATTTATTAACGACATTCTTCGACACAGCCAGTCACCATCTCGCCCCCGTCCCATCCGTACGCCGTTAAATCTTATGTACACTCGTTATCGTAGAGCCGCCGACATATGTGGGGTGGGGGCTGCCATCAGGCTGGGGGGAGACCATAATGAGGATGAAGAAGAAGATGATGATGAAGACGCGATGCCTCAGGGACGGCGTACAGGACCTCATCGCGCACGTCGTCGCCCCGTGGCGTCACTGCTTGTGAGGTCACAGCGATGGGACGATGAGGTCGTCGTCGACGCGTCGTGACCCGGGGTGGCGCGTGACGTCATCGCGCGCCACGGACGGGCGTCGGTTTTTTTTTCCGTCCACAGTGCGATTGTCAGTTCCATGATGCGTGTATGAATAAACCCCTCCCACTCACCCCCCCCCCCCTCCCCTCCCAGAGACGCCGGTTCGGGCCGGTCCCCGGCGGGTTTAGCCGATGGTGACGCCGAAGCCGCACTGGAACTTGTTCTTGCGGTGGTTGAGGAAGGAGCACAGGGCCAGCGTGAGGGGGAGGGGCAGCAGCTTCTTCTCCAGCGTGGCGCCCACCACCCAGTTACTGTCCACCGAGCCTGGGGGGAGCACAGCAGCGTACACACGTTGGGGGGGGGGGCGATAGCAACACAAAGCGAGTGAGGATAACGGCCGGATGTCATGACGACGTGATACTACTTCATCTGACAAAAGTACGTGTTGTCAGTGCTAAACGCCCGCAATGTAAAATGTAATGCGAATGTAAAAGACCGCGAATCTTGCACTAAATTCCCTTTTCGGCTATTATTAAAATCCTAAAATAAACCCGGCACAATCCCGTATCAAAACACAGTCGTAGCAGCGTCGGTTCACGGGGCAGTTTTACAACTGTGAGAAAAAAACAAAAAGTCAACCTTCCCAACACGGTGTCAGCCAACAGAACTGGGAGCGTACCTTTGAAGAGCAGGTTGGCCTTGGGCACGTCCAGCGTGTAGCCGAACGACACGCTCGTCTCCTGCATGCGGGTGCTCGCCTCGAACTCGACCCCCACCTGCAGCTGGAGACGACAACAACAGAGGCAGGTGAGAGAGGGCGGAGCGACAGGAGACGGCCCGACAAACACCTGGCATCACATGAAGCATCACGGGGAAAAGACATCATAACGCTCTTGGTTGTTTAGGGAGACGTGAAGCATTAATCCACAGAGCATTGTATTAGCTGTGTGTGAGTCGGTGTATTGTCGGTGTAGTACCGTGTCGTTGGCTTTGTGGTAGTACGAGGCGTGAGCTCCGGCGCCCCCTACGGTCAGCGTGGCGATGTAGTTGTTGCCTGTTGGGGGAGACGTCGCATCATGTCACCGTTAGCCCCTTGGTTTAACTCCTGAGATTAAATCGTGAGGATCCTACACACTGAGCTCCACCAGCCTCTCACACACACACATTACAGACAGAAACACACGCATTACCGACACACACAATTCAGACTGACACACATTGCAGACAAACAGACACACACACACACATTACCGACAAACAGACACACACACATTACAGAGAGAAAAACACACACTAACAGACAAACAGACACACACACACATTACAGAGAGAAAAACACACACTAACAGACAAACAGACACACACACACACACACACACATTACAGAGAGAAAAACACACTAACAGACAAGCATTACAGTCAGACAAACATTACAGACAGAAACACTAGACACACACACACCTGTGTAGCGTCCCGCCAGGGACATGACTGTGCCCTCCTCTCCGGGCCGGCGGTGGTAGACCAGCTCGCCGCCCAGGGCCAGGGAGGGGGTGATGGACTGCAGGTAGTGGGACACCACGATACCTGGGAGGACCACCGGGGGGGGGGGGGGTTAGGGGTTAGGAGAGAGCGCTCGGGCCGGTGCCACGCTACGGCCATAGCAGAGACGTGTTCAAAGGTCACTTCTCTAATCAGAGCAGAGCACTGTCGTCCCCCCGTCCCCCCCCCCCCCCTGCCATGAGGTGACACCACGCCACCGGATCCCACACTGTCATTCGAGAAGCGTTTGTTTTTAAAATGATTTGTTTCGCAATACAAAAGGAGGGGGGTTGCTAAGCGACCGTCGACCTACCGGAGCCGACCAGGACGTCGGGGTTGCCGAGGGTGACGGCGGCGGTGAAGTTCTCCCCGCGCCACTCGGCGTCGCCCTGCCAGTTCACAAACTTCTGCTGCTGGGTCTGAGGGCAGGAGAAGAACAGACATGGGACGACTGGTACCAGTAGCATGGGACGACTGGTACCAGTAGCATGGGACGACTGGTACCAGTAGCATGGGACGACTGGTACCAGTAGCATGGGACGACTGGTACCAGTAGCATGGGACGACTGGAACCAGTAGCATGGGACGACTGGTACCAGTACCATGGGACGACTGGTACCAGTACCATGGGACGACTGGTACCACTAGCATGGGACGACTGGTACCACTAGCATGGGACGACTGGTACCACTAGCATGTGACGACTGGTACCAGTACCATGGGACGACTGGTACCAGTACCATGGGACGACTGGTACCAGTAGCATGGGACGACTGGTACCAGTAGCATGGGACGACTGGTACCAGTAGCATGGGACGACTGGTACCAGTAGCATGGGACGACTGGTACCAGTAGCATGGGACGACTGGTACCAGTAGCATCGGACTAACTGGACCATGTGACGATTGGTACCAGTAGCATGGGACGACTGGTACCAGTAGCATGGGACGACTGGTACCAGTACCATGGGACGACTGGTACCAGTACCATGGGACGACTGGTATCAGTACCATGGGACGACTGGTACCAGTACCATGGGACGACTGGTACCAGTACCGTGTGACGACTGGTACCAGTACCATGGGATGACTGGTACCAGTAGCATGGGACTCACTGGACCATGTGACGACTGGTACCAGTCGCGTATGACTATCTGGACCGTGTGACGACTGGTACCAGACCCATTGGACTGACCTTCATGTGATCATAATAACCAACAGCATGTGACTAACAGAACCTACAGTCCATGTATTTACTGGCCGCCATAAACATGTTTTAAAGGTAAAAGAAAGTATATCATCCATTAAAGACTAGCCCAAAAAATATTTTCGATTTATCCTTTTAAAGCAAACAAACGGCTTTGAGGTGAATCTGAATGAATAACCCTGCTAACGGACCTGAAAAGCCAACTTGGAGCGGATCTGGCTGGAGACCTGGTGGATGATCTGGGCGTTGAGGCTGCCACTGTTGTCCATGTCGCCCACCACCACCGGGAAAGACTGCAGCCAGGAGAAACACAACAGAAGGCCTCAGAACATGATAAGAGGGGCTCTGTCAAACCCAGATGGGAAAAGGAGGTTATCACAGCAAAAGAGGACAATACGAATTGAAATCTGATTTAAAAAAAAACGATCTTTACACAATATATACATTTTGTATACAGATATGTATTTATACACATAGCAATGTGAAATATCGAAAGCTGAGGTAAAACAATACGATGACAGTGTGATGAATGACTTTTAGAATCACATGAGGCCACCGGTAAACGACAGCTTGGTGGGTATTAGTGACGGTTAAAGGGTTACCTCGGAAGGACCCGTCTGCTGCGTTCCAACGTAGGTGACCCCGAACCTGTAGCTGGAGTCTCCTAGTGTGCTCAGCATCAGCGTGTGGTTAACCTGCGCACGTTAAACACATGTTTTACACGTTAAACCCATGTTATGAACGAGACCGTATGATACACACAGGTGTGAAACTTCTTAGAGATTGGATGTATTTAATGCATTGCTTTTTCATTTTTATTCCATTTTTCTTGGTGTGATCGCACCATCAATTAAAGCAAAAATCCTCCATTCCTTGTGGTTTGTGTCTTATGCTTGTCCCCAAATGAAGACAATAAGCCGACTTCAGTGTTTCCAGCTAAAGCGGATCCATTAATAAGCAGACGCCGGGAAATGACCCGGAGGTGGTAATGAGAGCGGGACGGAACCGACCTGGAAGTAGTTACTGAGGCCCTTGTTGACGGTGAGCCGGACGCCCTCCATCTGAGCTGGGAACACCTCTGGAGGGCAGACAGAAGCAGACGCTCAACACAGATTTAAACCCTTGCCATGGCAAGGTTTAGGTCAAGCCTCACCTTTGTTTAGAGGTCAATATCCACCTATGTCGAGGTCCTTTCCAAGAAGGAAAAGCCTTCGACATTTTTTGTTTGTTTGTTAACGACAAACGCACCAGGGCAACACAAACTCCTCCTCCGCGCTATTTACCTTTGCACTTCCGATGACACTCCTCGAACGCTCCGGGGTTGGGCAAAGGGCTCTCCGATTCCACCTCCTCGGCAGCGGGTAGGACTGGAGTCACAGAGGGCATCCCGAAGCCCGGGGGCACCGTCATCCCCGGAGCAGGGACGCTCCCGGGGACCGGCGGTGGGGGGGAGCTGGCTGCCAAAACACTCCCCATTCTGAGACGATGAAGAAACCACGAGATGGCAACAGATTAGTGTCATTGAATGTGGGGTTACTCGGGTAGTAACGGGAAACGAGAAAATTGAGATATACAACTACATACATATGGTTGAAGTACGGTAACGAAATCCGTTTAATTCAAGTGACAAAAGTTTAACAAGACGTAAGTACGGTAAGAAACATCCCTTAATGTGTAAGACATAAGGCAATTAATTACAAACGGTGACATCACATCGGTCTTCATTCATTCATTTCAGCCTAATGTAAAAACGGATTACCGCTCATTGGCCAATGAATAGCGAAACCGGTAATTCTGGAGATAGTGGCATGGACCTCGATAACACCTCAATCCCCACTTTAATGATCGATGAAGGGGAGTTTTAATAAAGACTGACTGGCCTTTAGCGGAGCTAAGCTAGTGCTCTCCTGCGGGCAAATGACTAGTCTGCTAGCAGGCTAGCTGTTCTAGCACCATGCACAGACTGACAATCCCACACGGGATGGGAAAACATTTCGAGTCATTACATACAAAGGTATTGGCAGTCATACACTAGCACTGGGATTGTAGCTTTTGTATATCTGTTTAAAACCTTGTGGAATGAAATACAGCGCTAACATTAGCTACTCACGTTGAATTTTCCAGAGGACAGTACGGCCGGAAGTTATAACATGCAGTACCTCAAAGAGGACGAGCGTGAGGCGTAGACCCGCCCCCTTTCTGGATACGACTGCTTGATTGGTTAGGAACCCCACATGTCAAACCTTCTTGGCAGAGGCGCCGGTCAATCAACAAATGTGCAACCAGCAAGTCCAAAGATATTGTAAGATTAAAGGCGTGGCTTAGGGCTCGAGTGAAATTATATTGGATGATGAAAGTGTAGTGTGCTGTGAATGGGAGTGGCGAACTATATTGGCGACGCTGTTTGGTCGACGACCACGACGTAGAGGTTGCATTGAGGCGTATTTAAACCCAACGGTGAATTACGTTGAAGGTCGTTGGGAGCACGTGGGTTTCGGGTTCAAGATGTGGTCTATAGTTTTAAGCATCAGTAACCTAAAAGGTGAAAATAAAAAAGGCATTTGTATTATTGACTTACCCGTTCAATAAGTGCCAAGACTTGGATACTTGAAGCATTAAAAGACGACAGACAAGAGAATATGTTTTAGTTGCAATTTATTGAGATTTTCTTGCAGCGCCCATGTTTATTTTGATGTCGTTACAACAATGGAGGCGACTGAAGATCATCTGCAGAAGTCACTTGAATATTCTGGCCTCACTTTAATGCAAAAACTAAAAACAGCCAAATTGATGACGCTATACAATTGTTGAACACAGTTTTAAGCCAATTTAACCAAAATAAAAGTCCAAATGGGTGTCAAGTCATAAAAGGCCAATACAGGAACATAAACAAGAATGGGACAAAATATAGTCTTTTATGTTCCTCAGACTCTTCAGCCAATTTAGAGCCCGAGACCACTTTCTTCTTATGGGTAAAAATGAATACATGTAATTTGTTTTCTACTCAGCATTCCTTGTGCCAAACATGCCGAGGGTCTACTTTAGTTTGGACCGAAACTCAAGTGGTGTGTGGCGAGATCCAGGGCGACCCTCCTACGATCAGTAACATCTTGTTAACCACAGACCACGTTTCAAACGGGTGTTTCATCGAGGCCAGATCGACTTCCGACTTTTCCAATTGAAAAAAATAAAAAACAAAATAAAAAGGGTACAGCAATAGAAACAGTTTCCAAAGTGTACCCTCGAATAAGCTCCAATCCAATTATCTGCAAATTTATTTTACCCAATCAACCCCCCCACCCCATCAATACTTTTTACTCCAGAAAATGACAATTTCCCTTTTTCCACCTGCTCCCATTAACTTTCTCCCACCCTTCCCCCCCCCCCCCCCCCCACCCAGCAAGCACACCTGACTGCACCTGTAGCAGAACGCGCAACATACATGGTACATCAGATGGCCAGAACAGAAAACATTGAACTTCCAACAGCCTGGGTCCTTGGTAAACAGAAAACGAGGGGCGGATTAAAACGAAACAAAATCTGTTCAATTAAAACCCGACTTAGTTAAGGTGGTGTATTCAGAGCCAAATCATGTCTAAAATCCAGACAAAGTCAAGAGAAGCCCTAGATCCTGCAACATCGGTAAATGGTCAAATCTAAACCTGACACAACCCAATTATGTGCAGAGATATTTTTCAGTTTAGTTTGTCGTTTAGGTTCTTGTTCACGGGTCACCAAGGAGACCATGGGGGTAAAAACAAACAAAACAAACTCCCATTGGGCATGTCAACATCCATGAAGAACAGAAAAATAAACAAAAAGCAGACGAGTGTAGGCAACCATGACAGAAGACATTGCGTGTTGCCATAGAAACAAAGAGCGCGCCCACCCATGGCACGCACAGCTGAACACAAACATTCTGAGAATACGCCTACATGCAGCCCGTGTACAAACGTCTTCTGCGGGGTCAGATTCTGACGTTTGTCAGGAACGCTGCGCAGGGCATCAGCTCTGGTGAGTTCAGCAGCGGCAGACGTTTGTGTCGACGAGGCTGCACATAGGGAGTCCCAGACCACATGGTCGTACTCAGACAAACACACACCCCCTCCCTGACAGAAACACAATCACTCAAACCCCTGCCCCCCCCCCCCCCCCAAAACGGTCGTACTCGGACAAGACACACACCCTCACAAACACCCTGCCCCCCCCCCCCCCAATAAAGTCTCATACACACATCCAGGACAGACACACGCCGTCAATGCAACACGACACACCCTGGCATACCAACCTAACACACACCTTGAAATATGCTACACGCACACATAACTCCCGTGCCACCATTCCAACTATTCCCCCACGCACACACAATCACTCGTCCAAACACACCGCTTGCTCACACACACACACACACACACACCATCTTTCTCACACACTTTTTGGTTTTGCTTCACTGTAAATCCTGAAATCCTCCATCTTAAAAAAAAAAGGAAAAATATAACTCCACCACCATGAAGCAAACTTATTTTTTTTTCTAATTGTAAACGATTCATGTAAACCAATAATCATTTACAATTGGTTTTCTAAAAAATAAAATAAAAAAACATTCTTAATTCCCGTAGGAAGTTTTGCCCTCTTGGGAATTAAGAAATCACAGAGTGGGGGTTTGGGTCTTAGACTATCGTGGGGACCCCCGTCGTGTGACGGAGCAACAGGGCCACGTGGGGCTGATGCTACCGGGCTCGCTAGCGCTTGCTTATAGATAGCCAACAAGCAGGGAAAGGAAATCTGTGTCTTTTGAGCGACTGCTTGCCTTTGCTCAACTGTTCCGCTAAACATCTGAAGTACCACAGAGCCGACGGTGGCGCTGGGGCGGCGGGGGGGGGGAGACAGTGAAATAAAAACAGACCCCGCCCAAGAGACCACTGAACCCCTTGCTGGATCCAGTCAAATCAAGGACGCGCCCCCACCCCCTCCAGCCTCGTTTCAAGATTTGTCCAAATTAAAAAACAAAGACAGATTCTATCCGTTTATAATTCATTTGATTTCGTTCTAAGAGGCAAGGAGGGTGGGGGTCAAAGCTGCCTTTTCAATTGCTACAATTTCGCTTATAAAGTAGAATCCTCAAATACAACAAGTCCCTCATTATTCAGGGATTGCAAAAAAAATTAGATACGATTCTTAAGGGATTGAGGGAGGGAGGGACAAATCAAACGCTCCCATGGCTGCCATTTTGAAACCAACTGGTTTCTGCTAATTCTTGGGGGATGTAGACTTCTACATTTTCCTCCAACTGGTGGTTTTTATATGGTACTTTAGAGATTCTTGGTGGTCCCTGGGCCTGTGAAAACCTTCTTGAACACAAAGAAAAACAAAGCACATCCCCCACAAAGACAGAACGTTTGGCATTTCAAGGATTTGATCGAGAAACAAAAACATAAAATACTTAAATAAGGTTTGCAATGCCTGGTTTACGGTATAAAAAAAAAACGCTGAAGAGCTTGGCCTTCCCGAAACAGGCTGCAGAGTATACATTGGCATCCAGTACTCAGTAAATGTGGTGTACGGAATGGGGTAAAAAATAAATAAAAATGTTGCCGAATTACTCTTTTCCAAATATATTTTGATAATGTCCAGCAGTAGGGAAATAAAAGGAATTGTACTGTACATACCCACAGAATTCAAAGCGCTGTTTTGCACCAAACCCAACAAAATGTTAACCATGGCTATGATGAGCCTTGAAAAACCAAAGAAATACCTAACCATTTTAATCAAGATGTTTTTTTTGCTGCAGAGAGGGAGGGAGGGGGGGGGGGGTAGGATATACATTTCTTATTCTGGCCAAAACCAGTGTGTTTGAGTTATATCCTGCCGGTTAGGAGAAGCGGCCTTTTTATGATGACGGATTCAAAGACCCAACATTTCAGCCTGACACTCTTATTTGCTGGGGAGATGCCTCAAACCAAGGCCTATCCATATGAAGTCAAACTCACTTTCCTTTAGGGATGGTACAGTCCTTGTGGATCAGCAACCCTAGTGTTTAGAACAGGGACCTCCCCATCCCCTAGCCTCCTCAGACTAACTGTAGTTGAATGTCAGTTTCCTTTCTCCCTCTCGGTAAGTGACCGTCACCGAGTACTTAAAACCAAGCTGCCCTTTTCTTATTGCAGTTCACATTAAAAAGATGGGTTCACATTCAGGTTGCTTTGTATTTTTTTTTCCAGACCAGGAGTTTGAGCCGGCCCGTTACTACGCGCCGTTTGGCTTTTGTCTGTCATTCAAATAAATCCAGATTGCTAAACAACATGACTTGTGCTTTGTGCCGTTGCGCTACGTGATGAGTCGCGTTGGTGGTGTATGATGGGGTCAGAAGTGGGGATGAGAGTTTTGTTTATGAAAGGTAAGTAAGGCACTTGAGTGACGACGGCGGTTGTGTGGATGTGGGGATAGGCTGATGAAACACACCGTCGTAGCGTTAAGAAAGAAACAAACCCAAGAGGCCTACTTTGCAATCGTGTCTGACGTTTTTTTTTTTTAGTACAAGGGTTGTCGACGGACTAAATCTGTTTATGCCACTCCACATTTCCTCCTCCCTAATGGGTTATTTAGCTCGGGATAAACTCGAAAGGATGTGGTCGATTATATAGTCAACCCCGCCACGCACACATCTCCGCCACCCATCGTCTCTTCTCCTCCATGCTTTTCTACAGGCTCTGCTTACGAGCCTGGTGAGATTTTGGAAGGCTGTTTGCAGTCACACAAAACACGGTCGACACCTCGGTCGGAAGACCTTTAAATGTGTACCAGGGAGAGCTCAATGCCGGAAACTCTTGGGACGCCGTGCTTTTAACTGTACTTCCTACTGGAGTCCTGAGCTACTCACTGCACTTAGTTCATGTTGGTGTGTGCGTACGTTCTGGAAAATGTCTGCCTTAGAGACTACTGAAATATTCAAACGCTTTCCGACAAATGTGTTGGCTGTATTTTGTGTTTGAAAAAAAATAAACAAAACGCCTTATGTCTTCTGAAGTTTTAAAAACGGTTTGTGGAGGAGAGGAGGTGGCAGGTGGCAGATGTGACGGCTGGTATTGGAGATGAGAGGGGGGGGGGGAGAGACGAAACATGAAGTGAAGAGAGTCTGAGAACAGGATGACGGGGCAGTTTGAGTTTGGTGCAAAACGGGATTTGAGCAACGCAGAGAAAAGGAAAGGGAGGAACAGAACAAAAAAAATAATGTCTTTTTTGCAGCTCTTATTGCTGAAAGGAAAGTCAAAAAGCCTTTACATCCACCTAATCTCCAAAGAAGTTGCTGAGGTTGTAAGATGTGAGGCCGATGGGTAGTAGCCTGATGTTAGTGCAAAAGCCTGGCGAGTGCAGCGGTCCTGGGGACGAGAGAAGACAGTCAGTTCGTCTGCTGACAAGTAAACATGAAGTGTGACCATTTTGAACCGATCCAAACAGTCACCATTTTTTTACAGATCAAACGCCATGACAGATCATTGAGCAGATCATAGCCAGTCCTTTAAAGCATAACTATTTTTTCCTAAAATACATGACGAACCTTCAAGTACGACTATTAACTAAAATCGTTTTATTTCAGGAAAATAAAAAGAACGGTAAACAACAATGATGAAACACGATAGCAATGATAGCAACCTGCACAACGATGCCCATGTACATCCCTACATCACCTCCACGTACAACCAATCGGTGCCCTGCCTCACCAGTCTCAGTCTTGTTGCCGGCCGGATCTCTCGTCCACCTCCTCCACCTCGCAGTCGGGGTTGGAGGAGTGGAACTCGGCCACGTACAGGCTCTTGTCTATGCAAGAGGGGATGGGCTTGATGTCCGTCATCAGCTGGTCCTCGATGGACTTCAGGTTGTAGCGGTCCTCTGAGGTGATCAGGTTGATGGCCAGGCCCAGGTGGCCGAATCTACCTGAAGAGCGAGAGAGAGACATGGACGGAGAGAGAGAGAGACATGGACACAGAGAGCGAGAGAGAGAGCGAGAGCCATGGACGGAGAGAGGGAGAGACATGGACACAGAGCGAGAGAGAGAGACACGGACGGAGAAAGATAGAGCGTGAGAGAGACATGGACACAGAGAGAGAGACCGAGAGATGCACAGGGATTAATAAATAATATAAAACGGTGTGATAGCAAAATAACAAAGATGCCTTTCAACAGTAGCTTAGCATTTTTTCTCTTGGTGGAGGCAAATTATAAAATGTCTACATTTCTCAAAACCATACCAAAACTTCCCTTAACAGGGTACCATTTTATGGTCGGAGAATATTCTTTATTCTGAGCACCACACAACATAACCATGAAGTCCACCAGGGGGCCACTCGTACCTGATCGTCCGATACGATGAAGGTACGTCTCTGCGTTCTTGGGGAAGTCAAAGTTGATCACCACATTGACAGCCTGAATGTCAATGCCTCTGGTGAACAGGTCTGTCGGCAGGTGGAAAACAAAAAGGGACCGGTTAGACGCCATCACAACGCTCGTCAAACCTTTCAGATGTCTGCGGTGAAACGGTTCAACCTTTAAGAGCGTGAACGTCAGCCGTTCAGGGGACTTACCGGTGCTGACCAGATTTCTGCACAGTCCATTTCTGAAGTCATGGAACACGCGGTTTCTGTATTCCTGGAGAAACGACACAATTATACTTTGTTGAACCTGAACTACCATCAAGACAAAACTACCATCATTAGGTCGAGACAAGAAAAATAAGACCCTCCAAAAAGATTCAGACAATTCATAAAGAGAAGTTTGTCCTTTTTTTGCTCAAACACACTTTGCCGTTTATGTGGCCAATGTGAGAGACGTTTCATGTGATATTTTATTTTAAATGAGGCAATTCGGTTTTACTTGCAATAAATTAACTGCTCATCCCTAGACCTCAAGTGTGTTTACTAGTTGAATTTTTCACGTTATTGCTTTGTTTTGTCCCGTGTTGAATGTGGACAATTTTCATAAATAATGAGTTGGAGGAAAAAAAAAAAAAAAACACCCTTTACCGATGTTTGTACACCACCACTTAGCCTCCTTTTGAAACAGAGGTGTTCTTGAAGAGTGTCCCTCACCTGCATCATCTTGGCGTGGATGTAGAAGCAGGAGTAGCCCAGCTGGGTGATCTTCTTGGCCAGGAGCTCCACCCTCTGGGTGGAGTTGCAGAAGATGATCGACTGGTTGATCTGGAGCTGGAACAAAAAAAGTTCAAACGAAGAATTTAATAAAGTGGGGAGGGAAAATGTGATTTGTTTAGATTCTCCAGGTGTGTGGTGTGGTCAGTCTAGGAAGGAAACCCATCCTTCGTAATTGGACCAGTTTATGAAAGAAATGGCTCGCATCAATCCCATGCCAATCTCCATTGGTTCTTTAGGATTATGGCATCAAACCCATTGTCTTGCATTACAGCTGGCATTATTCTGTGAAGTTGTGTTTAACCCTACATTCCTTAACACCTATAAACTACTACGATTACACAACCTAATGTCTCATGTGAAGGCTGCCGGGTTTCTGAGGCAGGGCTGAGGGGCTAGGGAAGAGGGCGTGTGGGGTTTACCCTGGAGAAGAGAGTGTTGAGACAGTGGACTTTTTGCCTCTCCGTGACGTAGGCGTAGTACTGTGTGATGCCCTTCAGGGTGAGCTCCTCCATCAGGTTGATCTCGTAGGGCTTCTGGAGGTGCTTGTTCTGGAGGGAGAGAGAGAGAGGACCGTTGGAGTGGGTTGGTGGAGTGCCAGAGACCATGGGGAATAGAGGAGACACGAAGGGACTTGGATGAAGAAAGAGTGGAAGGGATAGAGGTAGAGACACTTATAGAAACAAGATGGATGAATCCATTTGATTAAGGAAAGAAAAGGATTTGATTATGTTATTTCCTTTTTGCCAGTCACCAATTAGGGCGCGTGATGGATTTGAACAAACCTCTACAAAGAGTTGGAACATAGCAAACCAACACACAAATAAACTGCTAAAAGCTAACAAGCTGTTCGCTAACAAACATTGCAGCTAACAAACATTGGCCACATTCCTTGCTGCACCCCAGGTTTGAGTCTGACCCGCCGTGACATACAATAAGGTCCATGTCATTCAGTCTCTCCCTCAACCCACTTTCCTATCCCCCTGTCTAAAAAATATATATATAAAAAAAAGGGATCAAGCCCATAAAAACATTGACAAAATGTAATCCCAATATCCATCCGTTGCGTGTTCACATTGACAGTGCCTGTGGTATACAGGCGAGAGTCCCCCCACCCCCCCCCCCCCCCGTGCCCAGAGAACAGCCTGGCCTCCAGCCGGCCGCAGACGGAGCCGGGCCGGGGGCCAGAAGGCCCTGCTCCACGGACCCCAGAGCCACGCTCACCATGAACTTCTGCACGCTGATGGGGAAGGTGGCAGAGTAGAGCAGGATCTGCCGGCTCTTGGCCAGGAAGCTGATGATGTCCTCGATGAGCACCACAAAGTCCTGAGACAGCAGCTTGTCCGCCTGGCGGGGGGGAGAGAGGGGGAGAGAGAGAGAGGGGAGCGTTAGATTAGAGAGCTCTGCTGGGAAGGAGCTATGATGATGGTGGAGTTATGACGAGAAGGATGATGATGGTGGACGTCATACGACGTCCACAGACACGTCGCTGGTCTGGATGAGACAGGGGGACTTTTATTTTAAACTTAATTTTCTGTGAATATAATTACATTAATTATATTAAGAATATTTATTAAGTTACAACTTCGATGCCAGCGCAGAAATAATTTCAGCCTAATAATTATTTACTTCAATTAATATCAGATTTACATCTGAACCAAGAGAATAAAACAATGACAGATTTTTGATATGGAACAAAAAAGGGGGGATTTAAATTCCAGGAACCAGGTCCATAGAGTCGATTTATGGGACACCGGTTAATAAACCCTCACCTCGTCCATCACCATCATCTGGACCCGGTCCACCTTGGCCACGCCCTTCTTGATGAGATCCAGGATCCTGCCGGGTGTGGCGATCACCACATGCACTGGAGGGGAACCAGAGTGCACGTCAAACACAGCGGACAGACACACACACACACGCCTGACAGACACAGCAGTAGAATTTATATTCAGACATTTTTTTATCACAAGGGGCCCTATATACATAACATTTTCAGCACACATCAGGTTCATGAAAAGATGGCAGAAACGTTCCACCCATACACATGTTTTTTAACACCATGTTCTCCACGTTTATATTTATGAGTCTTCGTTCCGTCCCCCAGGCGGGCGTCAGAAGCGGTTCTCACCGGTCTCGTCCAGACGCATGATGTCGTCCCTCAGGTTGGTGCCTCCGGTGGTGGCCATGACCTTGACCCCGCCCATGTGCTTGCTGATCTGGATGCAGATCTGGCTGACCTGCAGGGCGAGCTCTCTGGTGGGTACCATCACCATGGCTACGGAGACAGAGTGAGGGAGGCGGGTGTCATGACGACGTATTAAACAGTTATATTAACCGCCGGAGGCAAAAGCAAGTGTAATTAAGGATGGTGGAGAAAGTATATTATAAAATTGTAAATAGCGACGTGTTGGCTTAAAGTAAGACAGTCGAAATAAGGAACAGAATTAATTACATCTTATTAGAAAGACTTGGAGCACAAATAAACATCCGATAGAAGACTGGTACAAACATTATACACCATCTAGAAAGCAAATGGTCTATTTTACAAACTGGGAAGTAGGGCTGCTCGATTATTGAAAAAAATCATAATCACGATTATTGGTCAATATTGAAATCACGATTATTCAAACGATTATTTTTTGAGTTTGAAAACATGAAGTATTTATTCAGCATGTCTCTCTCAAAAACACTTTGCAACTGAGAAATTTGAAATTTCGCCTTAAATAAATACACAAAATGGTCCAAAAGAAAATGTTCAAATCTATAATGTGTGACATGTATCCAGCTGTTCTGCACTTTCTATAAAACATTTAGAAAAGAAACTTGATTATGTTCGTGCATGCGTGTACGAAATTCAGTTAATCGCCCAGCCCTACTGGGAAGAGTATTCCAGTTGTCCTACCCTGTATGTAGTCCTTCTTCAGGTCTATTCTCTCCAGGAGGGGGATGAGGTACGCCCCACTTTTCCCCGTCCCGTTCTTGGCGCGGGCCAGAATGTCTCGGCCAGACAGCGCTATGGGAATGCTCTCCTCCTGGAACAGACACAGCCCTCGTCGTCAGCTTATGTTCATGTTGGCAGGGACCTCTAGCGAGGCTCTCACACACGCCATTGTTCACACATCGCTTTGACGTTCAGCGTGCACACACACACACAATCACACACGCACAAGCTTATAATGATAGCATTACTCAACATTTGGATAAGTGTTCACTCTGATCGAACACATTGTATCTTGTGCGAGGGTGCTTTTGTCCTCATGCACTCCTGTAAATGACTCTAGACATGTTTAGGTTTTAAACTCAGCTCCGATAGTTCTGTCCGGGGTCCAACAGTATCTTGAGCATTGAGTGGGAAACCCTGATTCCACTCCAAATAATGGACTCGGATGACGCACAAGTCATTTCTAAGATATATGAGAAGCATATACAACATCATCATGGTCCGAAAATTAGACTCAAAACTGTTTAAATTCGCTGTTGATTGTTACGCCAATGTTTCCAGGACCATCGTCATGGAGACCAGGGGGGTGGGGGGGGGGGTTGTAGCAAGCTTACCTGGATAGGAGACGGTTTCTCCCAGCCCATCTCGAAGATGCCCATCAGGAGCTCTCGTTTCAGGCAGTAGTCCTCAAACTCGTTGCCCTTGGTTGAGGTCACATCCTGGGGGAGAGACAGCGGGACAGAGGGTCAAGACAACGGGCCTCACAGTGGGGCAGAAAAACAGTGAGGAGGGCCTGGGACAATTTGAGGATCTTCCTCCGAAGCACCTCGTTGCGAGAGAGATACTGGGGATATGGAGACGGGGGTCTCCTTCTCTGGGGTGTCCTCTGGTTCAGTTCTGAACAATAGAGAAGACTTTCCTTTGTGAATTGTGTGAAGTGGTTTTTATTGCATAACCCTAATGGAGGTCATTTTGTATTGATGTTACTTCAGGTTCAATGAAATATAAACATAATTTGACCGTCTTCAGGAATACAGTGCAATACTGGATTATTAATTGTAACATTTCGACCGGTATGAAGAGACATTAATGCTCTATTTTAGTCGATGCAGTCACGATGTGAAGAGATCAAAATCAATAAATGGATTAACGCTTCGTTAAAAATAAGTGTGTCAAAAATGCTCTGATAAATGGCCGGTAATGAGAGCCTGTCCAATCATTTCATACCTGGCCATCTGCCTACATATTCAGCTACCGGCTCCTGCCCTTATTATGCAATACCAGAGTCTTTGACAAGGCTAGGCAGACCCATGCTAAAGCTAGCCAGCCGGTCGCTTTTTTTTTGGGGGGGGAGGGGCAGGGCTTCAGACATTCGAAATCTAGTTCTGTCTGGCCGGTTTCTACCAATTGCCTACCCTAGCTTTTGTGAAATAGAAGCTGGTTTTCTTTTTACTGTACAGTTGGTTTAAATGTCAATACGTTGGACACACCCACCTGGTGGTGGCAGCACATCGACAGAATAAACACAGTACTACACACACACACGGCACTCCTTCACAATCCATCAAAGCGGGCGATGAGAGAGCGACAGAATGTTCCAGGAAGGAACCGCTTGGTACGAAACGACCACGTTAAACCGTTCTGAGATTCCCCCAAGTACCACTGCATTGACTACCTTTACGAGAACTGGTCGGCCTGAAAACCCATGACAGTCCCACCTGGTAGAGTTCTGACAGCCTTAAAACCAAAACAGTACCAAGTGACGCCCTGGGTTTCGGTGTTCATCTCAGTGTAATCGATAAGACAGCGTAGTAATACATAAGGAATGCGTTACGTTGGAGCTTGTGGTGGGGTTTGACCAGCCTGATCAAGACCAGTGCGTGTTGGAACTGGTGGTGGGGTTTGACCAGCCTGAGGGGGGGGGGGGGGGGGGGGTGTGGTGGTGTTGGTGTGTGTGTGTGTGTGTGTGTGTGTGTGTGTGTGTGTGTGTGTGTGTGTGTGTGTGTGTGTGTGTGTGTGTGTGTGTGTGTGTGTGTGTGTGTGTGTGTGTGTGTGTGTGTGTACTGGGGAAGAAGTACTCACTGATGTTCTGACACGGGTGTCTTTGGGAGGAAGATGGAGGCTTGTTTTCCAGTCGTCTCCGAACTTGATGCCGCCGCCGCCGCCGCCGCCGCCTTCCTGCGGGGGCCCTCCCGTCTTCTGCTGCAGGGCCACGGCCTTCCCCTGAACCTGGGGTCCTGAGAGGAGCGTGGCGGGTTTGGGCTGTCCTCGGAGCTGCCCGTTCTGTTTGTTGAGTCCCATGAGGACGGCGGCTGCTGTACTCTCCGTTTTCGCGGTGGCCATTGTTTTGTTTTTTTTAGAGTTTATTTCTCACAAAGCGTCAACGTCCTTCACCTTTTTCAGGGAAAAGGGACTGGTTCCTTAAAAAAAAAAAAAATCCTCTTCAAAAGTAGAAAAATGTACTCAAGCAATCTCGATATTCTCTGCTTTTGTTTTCTTTCTTCTTTTAAGTCCGAAGCTTTACAATATAAGTCAGTTGAAAGTATTTACACAAACCTGTGCTGTTCAGTCCCCTTTCAACAACAGGGTGACCTAACGCACACCGAAAAAGCAAATTCTTTGTACAGGAGCTCTTCAAAATGAAGAGAAATGTGCATTCACATGCGTAAATATACCTGCACACGATATAGAAAATTATATGTGCACAAGTATCAAAGGGCTTCAAGTCCTGAAATAGAACAACTAAGGCAATTAGAACCTGGGGAATATCTTCTTCTTCTTCTTCAATATAAACTTAAATACTTTACTCTGTTTCTATATTCAACAAGAATTCCTGCCTGTTGCCGTGAGTCCATCAAGAGTTGCTCAATTCCATAGTTCTTCAAAATAGGATTGCCAAGTTTTTAGAAATATTCCCAGAAAAAAAGAAAAATGTGTCATTTAGTCTGATATTCTCCACTCAGGTACGCGTTCGCTCCGGTGTGTGAAATATTCCTGACATCAATAAAGTATATATACAAAGGGTACTTTAGTCCAAAGCAGAATTGCTTCAATCTCCCCCTGCGGAGTCCTCTGTGCCTCTTTGACTGTTGGGCCCTAGAGTCCCGCTGTGATGTGCCCGAGGGCCACAAGTCTTACATCCGTGTATCTGGGCTGATGTTCGCCGAATGATGCGGTCCTCCACCTAGGTTGAATCGTCACCTGGTATGAACCAAAAGAGAAAGTAAAATCAATCAAGACGTAATCAAATAGGACTCTTTTAAAAAAAAAATATATATATATATATATAAACAAGATTTCTCATCTGGGAATCAGTATTGATAATGTGAAGTATCGGTTGTCTTAAAACCATTGATGACCAGGAATTGTTGGTATGAATAGCAGCTTAATGATAATATGCATGCCTGCAATACGTTGACAGCTGGTGTACAGGACACCTGCATCATCCGTAAAAGGCAACTAAAAATGCGTCACATTAACATCCCTTCAAGAACTTCTAGATTTTCCTCAGAGGATGCGCACTGTAATACAATATAACCTAACTCGATTCTTAAGGCCAACCAGCAGCAATACAGAATAGTAATTTAACTGCGTTTTCTTGCTTGGCCAATCCTTGGGCTGCTACGGTAACAAGGCCACGTCTACATCGATTCTGGATGTTTAACTATGCAACTGGACCGAATATAACTAACATCAAGGTCGAGTCCGGGAAAAATAAATAAATAAATAAATAAAAAATATATATATATATATATATATATATATATATATATATATATATATATATATATATATATATATATATAAATAAAGTGAATCCCAAAACGACTAGACTTCAATTTTACGGGTGGAAATGTATATGATCTATTTGGCTACAGATACCACTACTAACGTCCACATGCCAACGCAAGACGATGACAACTTGCTAGATGAGTTCGCCCGCTGCCGTGGATGTTGGCCAAGTTTATCCAACAAATTCAGTTTTTCGAGAGTTGTGTGTAGACAAACTACATGTATGTCGAGCACTACTCACCTTCTTAAGACACACCAAGTAAACCAGTGTCCAGGTGTGTGTTTGTGTGGGTATGTGGGCATGGTCATCGCTCTCACGGTACAGTCAACCCTTAGCATGCACGTACTCATCCCCTGCATAATATACCCGATGAATCGAAACCTAACAATTAGCCAGGTTAGATTAGCTGATCAACCTAGCCTAACAATGAACATCTTGTTAGCTAGCTAGCTAACGCTGAAAACTGAGCGAAAATAACGCGCACTTATAGATTGTAAATAACCAGATTACTGCAAAGGCATACAATACAATGAATTCGTTTTCACTAATGAAGTCACCATGTTATAATTGTAGAGGTTTACCCAGGTAGCAAGCATCAAGCTTAGCACCAAGCTAAGGTTATCACAAACAGGGCTAATGCTAGTTCCTAGGTAGCTAACAACTCCCGCATGTTTTTTTTAATATATTTACCAGTTCAGGCGCACGCTTGACCCACCTTGTTGTTTTTATAGGTGTTATTCGTGATACGCTGTCGGTGATGATCCGTTTCGTACGTTGCAGTTCTCTTGAATTACTATAATTAGTCGAAATTAATTCGTCTCTATTGTGTTTGCTCTTGCTAGCTTAACATGGTCGCCTTCTCTTCCTCGTGCAGCGTCACTTCTCCCTTCCTATGGATTTATCACATGGAAAACAACGACGCACTACCGCCATCTGCCGGCCGACTGGGGTCAGGGTTCACTTAACATACAATATTAAAATGAAACCATTCGAATGAAAAAAAAAGATAGTTCATTAAATGTGGTTGCTTTACTCTTTTATTTTTTGAGTTTTTGAGTTACACAAATAGAAAAATAAAATAGTGATGGCACATATTTGTCCCCTCTGTAACTGCTGGGTCTCAGTGAAGGTTCATAGTTTGCTCGATCCAGTCAGTAAACTCGCAGACCTGTGGAGGAAAAACCATACAGTCAAAGAAAGACAGAGAGCAATTAAACATTACAGAATGTGGATGCATTTGAAGCATTCCTAATAGTAGGAAACCAATCATACCATTTCAATCTTATATGAAGATCTGCTATATATTTCATACTCAACAACAGAGACTATTTGGTCTGTATCTGTGAAATATATATTTCGATGACCATCTTCCAGTACCATTTTCAATAGGCTTATGTCTAATCATTATGTCTGTAGTGGGTTTCAAAATAAAAGCCTTTGTATTTAGGATTACGGTTTTGGGATGAGAAAGGCACAGACCTTGGCGTAGACACCGGGGCGGCTCTCCTCAGCACAGCCCCACCCCCAGGACACCACTCCCTGGAGCTCCCCGTTACACACCAGAGGGCCACCAGAGTCTCCCTGGAGGAGGACAAATTTAAAACACAGTCAGGAGGGAGCCAAGTTAAAATCTTCAAAATAAAGGTCCTCCATTCACATCATTTGCTTCACAAAATATTAAAAAAGAAACTAAAAAGAAATAAAAAATATACTATAGCAAATTAATGCAGTACCAAATAAAAACAGAAGAACAAAAGAAAACACTACTGAGATAAAACTGATTTAACAACTGCCTTTTATCCAACAACGGACAGGAGACGCTGGAGCCTTCATCCAACTGCCACCCACAGCGTGTGTTATATTAAATCCTAAAAAGGTAATATATTCACAAAATCATATCATTACAGCATACTGTACCTGACAGGAGTCCTTCCCTCCCGCCAGGAAGCCGGCGCAGAACATGGCGGAGGTGATCCTGTTGGGGTAGGACTTCTCACAGTCCTGCTGGGGCAGGATGGGCAGATCCAGGCAGTGTAGGCACTTCAGACAGCCGACTGTAAGAATAAGACCCCTGACCCATGTAATCTGAGATCATATAGGCTAATATTCCCTTTACAGAGGTTTGAGTGCAGCGTGATTTACATGATACGAAAAAAGATAGATAAAATATTAATACAAATACCTAGAATATTATTCAATATTTAATGATAGTTGTATAAGTATATGACAATAAATACATAAAACATAAAATATAATATATAAATTAATAAATACCCTAATATGACATTCAATTAGGCCTATTGGTGTCATTCAATTAGCTAAATAGACCAAAGAACAACCGTATGCATTTTGCAATATTTATTTTTCATCATTGTATTATTAGTCTGTTGTGGAGCTGTAACAGATATGTATGTAGGCTATCTGTATGGGAGACTCACAGGGACTCTGGGTGGCTCCCCACCCGGAGACGAGGCACTGCGTGCCCGCAGGAGCACAGGTCTTGGGCAGGGCCGTTGGGCTCACGTACTGGTTGATCTGCGCCGGCGCGGCTAGCTTGATTAGCATGATGTCGTTGTTCATGTTGTATCGGTCCCAGTCCGGGTGGATAACAACCTCGGCCGAGGCGATGAACTGCTCAGGGCCATCCTTGTACCCGATGTGGTGCTCGCCCAACCTCGCCTCAATCTCTCTCCCTTCTCTTTATAATGAGAAAGCGTAGGGGGAGAATCTGGGTTGAGTTTGTATTGCCGTTTGGATAACGGCACATGTCTCTTACACAAATCTATATGTTTTTGTATTAAAACTATAGATTTGTGTAAAGACAAGTGGAAATATATATATTAATATTAAAATAAAAAATAATAAACAAGAAAATACAATACGGCTGGAATTGTACATGTCTAGTTTCATTCAAAGTTTCAGGGCCCCCACCAAGCTAGTGGTTAGGATCTAGCTGGAGCCAAGATTAGCACTGGAGTCTGAGAGAAGTCTCTGCAGTGAACACTGACTTGTAGCAGTGGGCCGCGCTGACCACCCACAGGTTGTTGATCAGCGTCCCGCCACAGAAGTGCCAGCCGTTGTTGAGCGAGACCTGCCAGGGCACAGAGTGGTCTTTGCACTCGTACCCTCCGACAATACGGTCGTCAAAACCCAGGCAAACTGTGGGAATGCGGGACGCATTGAGACAGAATCAGATTAGACAGAGGCACGAGGAATGGTGAGAAATAGGCCTGTCCAGCCTGCCGTAAATTCGTATTAGTTAATTGGCTTTTTTCCCTTCAATTGGTTAAAAATATTCTTAGTTTCGAATCCAACGAAATTAAGCGATGCCACGTTTATGAATTAATTAAATAAAATAAGTTAAAAGTCGATATTTACTCTACAGTAAGAAAAAACCCACTCCTTTCAGAAGAGTATTGCTACCATTCATCTACTGCACTAGCATTGAACAGTAATTTTAACAACATAGGGGCAGGAACAGGATCTACTCACCACCAGTGAGTGCCAGCAGAAGCACTCCAGAGATCATCATCGTGGCTGAAGAAGACTAGAAGCCTCTATTACAAACTGAGGAGAAACACAGGCCAACTTCTCCCCTTTAGGTTGAAAATCTATGTCCACGTCACCATATCTCCCCTCGAAGGTAAAACCAATCACAAAGATTCTTTGGAGGGATGTGAAACAAGAAGGTGTTCAAAAAACCCTGTAGTAATATCTGGGAACTGGGAGCCTGATGTGCAGGTGTGAATAGTCTAAACAACATGTGTGAAATGTCAAGGTTTGAGTGGCTATGTTTGTTTTATTGTAGGCTAAAAGATATTCTTAAATTAATCTGGTGAACGTTTAAAGATTCTGCATCCTTAAATGTATTGTAAATGCAACAAGTCAATCGGATGACTTAATTCTCAGATTTTCACAAAATGATCAAGGTAGCGTTATATTTCTACACTTCTGTCACTGCGTTCTGTAGGCAAACTAACATGTTGAACTGCTGCCAACTCACCTTATCTTATTTCCAGTATATTCGATAGGCAAAGCCGAGTTTAATCAGGGACAAAGGGTACAAGAAAAATGACCTATTTAGTGGACTCCGCTCCTCGCTTCTCGTTCCATCCTCTCAAACGACAGACGTCGAGGTGCAAACGAGCAAAGACAAAACCAAACACATCACAGTGCGTTGTTCAAGTCCAGATTTAATACTTTAGTTTTTTAACAACATTTCAGCACTTAATGTAAACTGTTATAAAACAAAACAAGCAGAAACACAAACCACCGCACCGCTCAAAACAACGGGTCAAGGCCACAAACTTGTGGCTTATTGCGAATACTTGTAGAAAGAAAATAAATACAGGACAGACGTAAAGCCACCCAAGTGCATGAAATTATTAATACAGTACATTGTAGACATTTCTTGGTCAGCCATGCTAGTAATGGTACTGCTGGTAAGGAACTAGGTTCACTAGGATGGTTTAAGGTAAGGTAAACATTGCAAGATTTAAATAAAAGAGCGGGAAACAAGGGGAGGGGTAGGTGTAAGGCAACTGTGAGTGACAGCGGGAAATGAAAGGCCAGGGGTTAACTTCCCTTTCAGTTGGCTCGTTGTGCGGAGAGGAGCCATGTTGCTATCGGGAGAGGAGGGTGAGGTCGCCGATCGCCAGCTCGCCATTGGACGAGCGTATAATCTCATCGGATATACAACAACACCATTACACTATCCCTAGTCCTATCCCATCCCAATCCTTTGCTATGGATACACACCCTCAAATAGGTGTGTGTGTGTGTGTTGACTCTAAAGTCTGGACTGCTGATAATACAAACACACACAACCAGACACGCGCTCTTAATTAAGGCGACACAGCGCCGTTAACCAATCACAGGTCAGTGCGAATAAATAATATAAAACGCTGGTGGATCGATTCGATCTCCCAACGACTTCCGCTAGCTCATAGCAGTGGTACAAAACGTTCCCTCTAATCTCGACTCTGCATGTGAAGGCACGACAGCCCAGTACCAGATAATATAAGTTAGGCATTTCCCCTAAAGCACGCTCTGTACTGGGCTACTTGTTCAATTAATCTTTTTTCCATTAAATCTGATTTTGATATTTGACTCTTGTCTAAGGTGGTTTCACATGTAGAGGTCTATTTTCTTTCCTCTATTCTATTTATGTTCTTTGTTCTTTACTTCCGTGCCATGGAATGTTGCCAGTTCGAATACGGGGGTGTTGCCTAACCCTACTGACCAGCGGTTCGCTTCCGGAAGACACCGTTGTTCCCTGTTTAGTACTTTGTTCAGGTACAGTTTTGCGCTACTTCAGTGTCATTTCCTTCAAACCGCTGGACTTGCTGCGGTCGGACGCTGACGAAGATTGGAGGGCGGGTCCCTTTTCAGGAAGACCTCTCTGATTCGCGCGACACAAAGGTCAGAGGCCACTTCCGTCTCTTTGGTGAGCTGTGATAGGCTGAGGAAGCCGTGGGGCAGGTCCTCGGCGATGGTCAGGGTCACCGGTTGGCCCATGTCTCGCAGCTTCCTGGCGAACATCACAGAGTCGTCCAGCAGAGCGTCCAGCGCGGAGGCCTACGGGAGGAGGAAACATATGGGGAGGTCACCTTCAGAGGCGCTCAGAGACCGCCACACAGAACAAGCTGGAACCATAGGAAACGTTTCATTTGGATTTGAAAACGTAAATTATGGACAGATCGATCAGCCTCGTAGCAGAGGACTGTACCAACTGGTGGGCTGACCTGTCCGTCAAAGATCTGGGTGGACACGCCCACGTTTCACGTCGGGTAATGGCTCATCAGACTATCAGTTGATCCGAATAACCAACTTAAACCAAGTAATGATTTTCATTTTCTCTTTTTATTGAATGTTTTTGTTGTGCGCTGTGTGAGTGCATGCTTGTATGTCAAAAGAGGATATGCAATTTGAAATCTTGACCTCAGGAAGAACAGCACTCGTCTTTGTACAAGAGAGCTGATTGTGGATCAAGAAACACTTCAACTTCAACATCATGCCCGGTGGTAAAATAGTGGTTTGGGCACTAGGGCTGAACGATTTGGGGAAATAATCAAAGTGCGATTATATGAACCAATATTGCGATTGCGATTTAGCATGCCATTTTTTCATTTTTGGCCATCAAAGGTCTGGGTGGACACGCCCACGTGTCATGTCGGGTAATGGCTCATCAATAGGGGTGAACGATTTGAGAAAATAATCAAACTGCGCTTATTTCAACCAATATCGCAATTCCTAAAAAGAATATATCGCAGCCATCGCGATCTGCAAATGACGTTGTACTACATCGCGGTGTTGGTTTGAATTTGATCAGTCGTCCGGCCCTACTCATCAACATCACGCCTGGTGGTAACATAGTGTTTGTAAAAAAGGAGAAGGAGACTCACCACAATATGGACGGGCGGCAGGCCCTTCAGCAGCTCGTTGGGCGCCAGCAGCGGCGACACAAAGGGGTTCTTGATGACGGGACACGACGACTGCAGCACGAACGCCAAGCACTCGGACCGCATCGGCTGGAAGCCGTCGGGGTAGTCCCCGCCCTCCCCGCCGCCGCCGCCGCCGTCTGACCTGAGGATGCGCTCGCTGGCGCTCCTGCCGGGGGGCGTGGACAGCGCCAAAGTGGGCGGCGGCCTGCTGGGGCTGCGGGAGCGGGCGGGGTCCAGGAAGGACTGCAGCCAGTTGGAGGCGCCCCAGCCGAGGTCGCTGAGCAGCGTGGCGGTGTCGCGGCCCAGGGCACCCAGCGTGCCGCTGCCAACCACCGGCTGAAGGCCCTTACAGGTCACGCCTGGGGGGGGGGGGGGGGGGGGGGGGTGGATTAAGACCGGAGCAGGGTTAAGACTGGGTCATCTTCATTAGGGTCATAGTGGGGGGATGGAATTCATGCCACGAGCTAATACCAAGAGTTTGTTCATTGAACCTTTAAAGTACTCATTAGTGGACTTATTAATGGTGCGTTTTATTAAACATCCTTGGCTGGAGGTCAATCCTTGATGTGTGGAATTGCAGTCAATCAGCACAGGTTACAAACAGAGCAATGTGCAGAACACTAGGATTTGTACACGATTGTCTTGAGTCACATCTCATCTGAGACACATGTTATTACACAGTGCATACACACACTTTAAATAAGGGACACGGTTCGACTCAAGGCAGGCGATCGATTGCCTTGAGACCGATAGGCCTTCCGCAACCTACAACCACCCAAACCCTTCAAATCAGTGCAGAAATTTGAAGAAAAACATATGTTTAGACACAGCTGCTCCATTGAAGGTTACACCAAGATTGGTTTACAATGTAGATTGTTAATGCTGGCTAATATGACTCAACGATGAGGCACATTAGGCATATAATGGATTTCTTAATCGAAAACTTATAAAAACTGTTTGCATATTTACCTCACACCTCGCAAATCGTTGATCTATGGAACAGTCTCACTTCACAACTTGTGAAAAGAGCATCATGCAAAACTGTGCCCAAAGAGTTTTGCATGGGAACAGTGTTCACAAGTATAAAGACGATATAAACCTTAAGGAACGGAGTGCTGTTCAACCTGTTCAGCCACTGTTTGCTAGACAGTTGCTGGTATGGGTATTGACTTGTAGAGTTTGTATTCGTGTCTCTCAAATACAAAAGAGTTTCACAACCAGAGGAGCACACAATCAACGCGACTTCTAAGCGAAAGGTCAACACATCAACTACAACATCAACAGATATGTTGCTGTAGAGACCATCATGGTTTCGCCACAACTTGCTAAACAGGTGGTCGCCATCATGCTAATCTACCTTTGTATGCTACAACAACAACAACAACAACAACAACAACAGGAGCTAACGTCGTCCGCGGCCTCGTCCACAGACCTGCGTAGGCGTTGAGGCACTTGGCCAGCACCCCCAGGGGCAGCAGGGGGTCTATGAGCGTCAGGAGGCGGGAGGGCGAGGCGTCGATGGTGAGCAAGGTGGCGGGGTAGGCGGCCATGATGCCGTCGGGGACCCTTATCCCCATGGAAACGGCCTTCATGGACACAGTGATGCAGAGGTTGCCGCCGGCGCTGTCCCCCGCCAGACACACCCGCTCTGCCGTGGAGCCTTTGGGCAAGCACACACACACACGCACATGTATTTCTAATTAAACTTCAGTGATGTATAGACATTGTTTTTCACTACAACACCGCCACTGGGAAGGCATCAGTGAGCTGAGCCGAGTCGTTGGGTTCATGTTGCCTCCTAAATTAAATTAATTTGGGCAATTATAATTAACCATTATTGTGTCGGCCCATAAATATGGCCATCGTTAATATAGAGCCTTCAAAGTAAAAGTAGCAAAAAAACTCATGCAAATCTGCCATTAACTGACACACACACACACACACACACACACACACACACACACACACACACACACACACACACACACACACACACACACACACACACACACACACACACACACACACACCTAGGTGTGGGTGTGTGTGTTAGGGTTAGGGTTTAGCTTTTCTCAATTATTATTATTATTTTATTTTTATTGTTTCCTGTCCGAGGATGTCTGAGTTGTTGTTGCGTGCGTGTACCTAGGAGGTGGGCGTTCTTGAGGGCCCAGCAGTAGGCGTAGAAGCACTCCTCCAGGGCCCGAGGGAAGGGAGCTTCAGGGGACAGGGAGTAGTCCACCGAGAGGATGGGCACCTTGAGGGCCTTGGACCAGCTCCTCAGGTAATACTGCCCGGGGGGGGGGGGGGGGGGGGGGGGGGGAGACGTTAGGGGGCCACTTTACATCACATTAACATAACGCCGGCTTTATCCAAAGCGTGGTACTAAAAAAGTACATTGAAGGAAGGATGTCCATAGAACCAGGTGCCAAGCACTAACAACAGCTAGGCTAACTTGTTCCCTGTACTCCCTGGGTCGGCTTAGCTCAGGAGGTAGAGCAGCTGTCTCGTAACCGAAAGGTTGCTAGTTCGATTCCCGGCTCCTCCTAGCTGAGTGTTGATGTGTCCCTGAGCAAGACACTTAACCCTAACTGCTCCTGACGAGCTGGCTGTCGCCTTGCATGGTTGACTCTGCCGTCGGTGGGTCAATGAGTGTATTAACCGATGTAACTCGCTTTGGATAAAAGTGTCTGCTAAATGCCGTTGTAATTGGTACTATTTTTAGGCAAGGACGTACAACATACAATTAGTGCCTAAAAGGGGTATGGGGGGTCAAGGCAGGAGTACCAGACTAGATACCTGCACTGTGTTTACGTCATGCGTCTGCATTGGCTCGTTGTGTTTGAATACGTTTTGTCTCAATGTAAAGAGAGATGCGGAACCTCAATGAGTCTTCTAAATGACGTGTGAATACATCGACGATGTCAACAGACGGGTTGCTATGGAGACCATCATGGTCCAGCCCCTGCCGGCTCAACAGCTGCTGGTCGTCACGCTGATCTACATTCATGCGTACATCGTGGCCCGAGTGTGTGTCGTTCACCTCGTGGGACTTTGAGGTCTGGGCCACGAAGCCGCCGCCGTGGAAGTGGATCATGAGCCAGGGGGACCGCGCCTTCTTCTGGGACCAGGAGGAGACCATGTTCAGCGCCAGGGGGTTCGCCTCCATGTCAGAGTAGGCCAGCAGCTCCTCAGTGTCCTGCACAGAGAGAGAGAGAGAGGGTGGGGGGGGGGGGAATCAACATTTTAGAGAAGCACCTGTTTTTGGTGCCTTTCAAACTTTAGACCCAATAGTAACATCACAAGTGGGCGTGTCTACCTAGATGTGTGCTGGATAGATCAGTCTACCAGCCTACCCAGTGGACTGTAGCAAGGTGGTCCTACCCACTTGTGATGTCAGAAGAGGCAGATTTTCTAAATGGCTTGTAACGGCTAATCACAGCCCCACCTGGTGGTATGATATGGGACCTTTAATTGAAACTCGGACCTCTGACTGTAGAGCACAGAGACTAGAGAAGCCTTTGGAAGGGGGGGGGGGGGGGGGCAACTTACGTGTCCTTCGCGGAACTCGTGGGAGATGAGGCGTGCGTAGACAGGCCCCGGCCCGGTGTGCGCGACCGGGGGGGAGACAGGGGTGGAGAGCCGGGGGTCAGAGGTCAACGGGAGACGCAGCTGGACGGGGGGCAGGGTGAGGGCCAGGTTAACGTTCACAGGGTTAGAGGTTATCCTGGTGAAACCCTGCAGAAGAAGGGGGAGGGGGAGGGGGAGGGGGAGGGGGAGGGGGAGACGGCAGAGCAGAAATGAAAATGATAGAAAATATATTATTACAAGTTTTCTTATCAATATATATATATCAAAACACATCAGATTCTGTACAGAATAAGAGCTTAATTTGTTGGTTTGGACTGCACTCCCCTCATATTTCTTCCTCATGAATGATAACTCCTCGTTGTATTACAGCATCTACAAAAATCAATTTCTCCTGGAGGGGGGGGGGGGGGGGGGGGGGGGGGAGTGATTGGGCAAGCCCATCATGCGAGACGATGGTGTGATCTGATTGGCTGAGCGCGGGCCTACCGTGACGAGGCCGGACTCTGTGAGGTTCCAGAAGGACTTCCAGAACTGCAGGTCCAGGTTCTGAGTGATGCGTTCGAACTCCGCCCCCCTCTGCTCGGGGTCCAGGACGTACTTCCCCGAGGTCAGCAGGGACAGGGCCGCTATGCCTGCAACATACAAAAACATGTAAACAACAACAATTATAATAATAATAACAAATTAATAATAACAATAAAAATATGCTACAATGGCAATAATACAAAATGATAAAACAACAACAATAATACAATTGATTATACAACAATAATAGTCATAATAAATCGATAACTACAAATAACGCATACATTTACATTTAGGGCATTTAGCGGACGCTTTTAGTCAAAACGTCTGACAACACGTACATTTGTCAGAAGACTACACATTTAAAGGGCTAAATAAAACAAAAGGATTAAGTCACAGAGGTCCACAAAACTTGACAAGAGCCAAGTTCCCACTGAGCCCAAAAGAAGGTTCTAGAGAGGCTGGTTTCCATGGCTGCAGAAGCACGTTAAAACACAGGGAACATCTCTGCACTTGCCTAAGCTCGACTGCTGCTTGCCGTACGTCTCTCCGTACGACACCATGCTGATGACCACCGACTGGAGGAACGGCCGCAGCGTGGCCGAGAACTAGCGGGACAGCGACAGAGAGAAACGTTAAAGCATGCTAAGGATGTATGCAAACATGATACTGGAGCCACGTTTTGCATAGAAACGCTCACCAAACGGGATAGGCATACGATATTCTGAATAAATTATCTTGATTTGTAAGAGGATTGTGGGTAATTTAAAATGTTTCTAACCTCCTCATCTGTGTCTCTCATAATGTCTTTCTGTGTCTCTCTGTGTCTCTCTGTGTGTCTCTCTGTGTCTCTCTCTCTCTCTCTCTCTCTCAGTCTCTCTCTCTCTCTCTACTACGAGTTAACACTTACAAAATAACCTTTCAATGAAAAACCCACTCCTCCCGTCCTACACGTCAAGCTACAAGCCATTCCCTGGAGGTGGATCCCATCGGGGTACGCCTCGTGCCACACATCCCACGCCCACAGCACGGGCCCCACGTTCCCTCCACCCCAGCTCCCCCGTCGTCGTCGCCGTCGTCGTCGCTGACCTGGAAGCCCAGGCAGCGGCCGTAGAAGCAGGCCTTGTGCATGGAGGCGTACTCCCGGACAAAGCGCCGGCTCAGCTCCCCGTCCTGCAGGGAGATGAGCTGCCCGTGGCCGTTGTCGTGCAGCAGCCTCTGGGCCAGGTACATGAGGGCCCGCAGCTGGCAGAGGGCGCCGCAGTAGGCCTCCAGCTCACAGGCGTTGTGCTCCGCGCGGAAGAAGGCGCCGTGGCAGCTGGTCGCCACGTAGCGGGTCTTGTCGATGATGTGCAGCAGGCAGGACTGCAGCACCTGGGAGAGGAGGGGGGAGGGGGGAGGGAGAGGGAGAGGGAGAGGGAGAGAGAGAGACAGAATTATTCGAGTCTGTCATATATTATACAGCACACATAGATAGACGACACACAGCCACATAGACAGAAGCCTGCGCTGAAACAACAGAATGACGATGATGTCAGTGATGAGGATATTGGGGACGAGGATGATGATGGTGACAGTAGTGATGATGATGATGATGATGATGATGATGATGATGATGATGGTGACAGTGGTGAAGATGATGATGATGATGATGGTGACAGTGGTGAAGAGGATGACGGTGACAGTGGTGCTGACAGTGATGCTGATGGCGGTGGTTGCGACGACGGCGGCGCGACGACGGTACCTTGACTAGCGTGCGGTAGCCGTTGGCGGGCGTCTCCGGCTCAAAGTCGTAGTGGTGGAAGACGGCGGCGAAGCCGGTGACCACGGGGAGCAGTGCGCGGCCGTGCTCCTGGACCTGGACGATGGTGTTGACCAGACGCTGGGCGGCGGCGGCGTACGGCAGGTCCGGAGGGGCGCACAGCGCGTCCAGGCTCTCATCGCACACCTCCTCCAAGGCAACGAACACAGCCTTGTAGTCCATGCCAGGGGTCTGGGGGAGGGGGGTGACAGGAAGAGACATAACATGATTATAAATAACGTCATTGCTGACCTTTAACAAGCGAGCTCAAAGGTTGACAACAACAGACATGTGATGTGGCAATATGAGTTCATTGAAAAAAACGGGGCCTCTCTCTCTCTCTCTACCCCCCCCCCCCCCCCCCCCCCTCTCTCTCCCTCAACTTTCTCTCTCTCTCTGGGTGTAAACAAAGCCAACAGGTTAGTTATAATAACTGCCTTGGCCACACCTCATTCCCCTCTGGGTTGAACTCCTGTTATCTGCTTGCTCAAGGGGTTGAAGTCCTTGCGGGCATCACGAAATAGTCTTCCTTTTTCCAACTGGGTCATTTTGTCTGAATGAAGCTCAGTGTTTTGGCTAGGCTAATCACATGTTGTTCATATACATGATGTCACTCGGTCAAACCCGGAGATAACTGTGAAATTCCTATTGGCTTTTAGAAAGTGGTGACTCAACCGCTAAATATGATCAACTTTTCCTCTTTTATTTTTTATTTTAAGTAGAGCTAGACAGCAACTATTGGAGGCAAAGACGTCCACAGCAGCGTGGTTCCTCCAGAATGTCAACAAGGGAAGTTTACCTTCCCTAAGAATGCCTTAAAACAGGAGGGGGCTTAATTAAAGACAGATTCACTTTGTTTGTTTTCAATTAGTAGATTTCTCCAAATCTGTCTGTGAAATGACGAAACCTCGCTTAGCGTTTGTTCGCCAATGTGGTTCTCACTTTGATTGTGTTTTTGACCGATCCTAAAGATAATTGACCTAGATTACGCAACACTCCCAACAGGCCCCCTGTGTGACGTGATCGGGTGATGTCTCAATTGCGACAGAAAAGATTAAAAACACGTAACAGGATGACCAACAGGCTAACGTGCTACAACACTATAACACCGTACACAACCACATTCCGATATACACGACCATCCTATCCACGCCACTCAAAACGGCAGGGATCACCACAGCTAGAATACAAGTTGGGAAACCAGTCGATCACTCACCAGCCGCTGGTTCTCTCTGTGGGTGTCGACTGGGCGATCAACACACACACACGCAGTTCCTGGTGTGTTCGGGCGATCGCCGATAACTTATGGCTACGATTTCCTGTGTATGTTGTCACTGTCGCTCACGGCGAGACTCATCTCAACACACACACACACACACACACGCAGCAGCTCCCTCTCCGGCGGCGCTGCCTTCGGTTTCGTTATGCTGGATGGTTGGCAGGACGGAGAGAGGAGTGGGTCATGTGAGCGCCCCGCCACCCTATTGGCTGGCTGGAGTCGGACGAAACGTTCAACAGGTAGCCGATAAGACACATGTAAATCATGCACTATTTGTTGAGGGGTTTATTGTGGTCCTGGAGTCCACGTTTGCCATATTATTTAAAGTAAATTCAAAGTGTATCCGTGTTCAGGACGTTTTATACCCTGGATACATGTGTCTGATTTGATATGGGTCTAATACAGTTATGTAGAGTTACAGTTAGTTAAGTTACAGTTAGCTCTGAGGATTTGTGGACAAGCTTTTATTACATGGCGGGCTGTATTTAACGACATTTAGCGATAGGGAAATTGGGCGTTTTCATATTGCTGTTGGTAGTGACTCACATGCCTGGGTCTTAATGTTGGACAAAACACTTTACTTCTGAGCAAATTATAAGCATTTATTTCTTTATCTTAATCTTACAACAATACAAACATATTTAAACTACACGAACCCCTAACCCTGACTGATCTACATTAGCCCAATTTAAATAATAGATTTTTACCAAACCGATCATATTAAACAAATGCTCACTGATGTAATAGGCTACTCCACTGTTCCTCCCATTACATATATATCACATTATGTCAAGAAGAGGAGAGGCAATCTGCTTTTCCACCAATAGGGGACGCCGGCCACCTAATGACGCATTCATAGGTCCATGAGTACCACCGACGATAACAGATCCAATGATTGTTTGTGGACCTTCAAATTATTTTTCTCAAGAATTACCCATCCTTCCCACGTAATAGGCCTACTACTTTAACATACCTAAACACATTGGAAGTATACTATAAGTATAACTGCTTAATAAACACTCCAAACACATTTTCAGAGGACTCAAACTGAAGTGTATTTTTTAGTTAATGACACAAACGCCAATTACACAACTTTACCGATAGAGGGATGAATTGTTTTGATTCTGAATGGATTCATACACATTCTATGGGACACTAGAATAGATTACGCAAAACAATTTGTTATATCGTTCTATTCTTTATTTCATTCTATTCTTTATTTCATTCTTTCTTTATTTTGTCTTCTGTTTTCATTTTTAAATGTTTCACTCGATCATTATTTTCCCCTGCTCATAAGTGAATTTGAATTTCCCCGGTGTTTGATGAATAATGTTTATCATATTTTTTAGCATGTTTTTGTATATGCACACAAAAATGCTATACATTTTTATTTTTGATATACACGCTTTTTTGTAATGACTTATAGTATACACATTGGAAGTATACTATAAGTATAACTGCTTAATAAACACTCCAAACACATTTTCAGAGGACTCAAACTGAAGTGTATTTTTTAGTTAATGACACAAACGCCAATTACACAACTTTACCGATAGAGGGATGAATTGTTTTGATTCTGAATGGATTCATACACATTCTATGGGACACTAGAATAGATTACGCAAAACAATTTGTTATATCGTTCTATTCTTTATTTCATTCTATTCTTTATTTCATTCTTTCTTTATTTTGTCTTCTGTTTTCATTTTTAAATGTTTCACTCGATCATTATTTTCCCCTGCTCATAAGTGAATTTGAATTTCCCCGGTGTTTGATGAATAATGTTTATCATATTTTTTAGCATGTTTTTGTATATGCACACAAAAATGCTATACATTTTTATTTTTGATATACACGCTTTTGTAATGACACTATGGTGAGTGTCAAATAAACCTATAATTTTACACGAGTCGTATCGAAAATAAAATGTATCAAGCATTGTAAATGATTTACTCCTATTAGTATTGCCGTACATCAGGAGTGCAGGTACACAATGTCATGATGGATAGACTGCAATAAACGCACAACTTAATCTCCAGTTGAACACGATGGAGGAATTGCATTCAGGTACGTAGCCTACTTTATGTTCTTGTATACAGCTATACCTTTTGTATGTTGCCCTATGTAGGTTATAGCCAGCGATTAACGGCGAAGTCTGGCCTCATTCTGAGGCCGCTGCGGCTGTGTGGTCGTGGCCCGTGGCCAACAGAGCCGGTAACGCCCCGCCCACTTCCACGGTTTCGCCCCGCCCACTCTCACCTGACCTCGATTCGTGCTTAATGGACTGCTCTACACTATTATATATCATGCTCCACGTGTGAGAGCCCTCTTCCCTGTGTCTCAGAGACACACAACCATGGTTGAACGCGGTGATAAAACTTCATGTGTGTTTATTGGTAATAAATGGCCTTAAAGGGAATTAGTCCCTATACTCTTGCATTCTTATCGATAAACCACGGTAATGCTCGATCTACTGTGATCCATTCCGAGTCAGTTTAGTTAGACAAAAGGGAATTATGTGGGTTTTCTTTGTTGAATGATTAATAAACAAGTAGGCAGGATTTGGTTAATGTGTGACAGTGTGTCATTTCTATTAGAGGTATATGAGAATGATTGTTTTTTAAGCGTGTCATGTATTCAAGATCAAATCAATTCCCGGATGGATTACGGAATACATCGGATGTCACGTACTGACATGTCACGGATGGGAAATTAAACAGGAAATACCCCCGGTCAATTTAATCCGAAATTAAATGACAAGGGATTTAGGCTGGATTGGTGTGGTGTACAATTGCCTGCAATCTGCAATCTTTCCGCTAGTTGCCGCTAAATCCTAAACGCTGCACCGTTGATGATGAAAATAAAACACGAAAGATTTACTGAAATTAACGACAAAACATATGCTGGGATGTAGTGGCGCACGGAGAAGTAGGTCTAGTCTTGATTTATTTTCCTCTATTTTGTTTTATGAAATGTTTCTGTTTTATAAAGAGTTACACGGAAGACTACTATATATTTAGTTTACCTAAAGATGGGTGGGTTGTATTTATGCAGTATTGAATCTGCATAAAATCTTTGAATCGATTTACAGAGTTGACCTCATCAACTACCTGTGACCCCGCTAGTTCAAGTGTATGGATGGTCTTAACCGAGCCAGACCAAAACCCCTCGGGAATCTCAAGGCCACCTGGTTGCTACTGCTGACTTTTCTCTATAGCGTGACACTGGCTCCATCAGATACAAATGTTACCCAGTATTCATGAAGCCATTCTTCTGTCAAGCCAGCGTTAGTTAAATGAGTGAGTGAACCCCTCTACCATCCCATCTGCACTCGGATTTTCAAGGCAGCTCAACCAGGTCTCGAGAACATTAATTCAGGGTTTTCTCCTTGAATTGATACTCCAACTGAAACTGTAATCACAGCTCATGGATTTAAAGAGGAGGCCCGGTCCATTAATCTGCTTATGAGTCTATCATGCTTTCTGCTCTGCATCTCACAGGCAAATGTTTGGATATTTGTGTTACACTGTAAGGTTTATTAAGCACTGAGCCCATCTTTATACTCAGTTCCTGCAGCTCAAAGAGGCTCTCATGGTCAGAAAAGTGTCTAGACTTTTTGGCCAAAGGTAGGCGGGTTGAAACTCAGTTTTGGTTTTCTTTGTGTAAATCATTCCGCCATAGAATTCTCAAGAACTGCTTCTTTCGGTTTTTCGGCCATCTTCACAGCTTGACCCTGTGCCTTGGAAAAAGCGTGTTTTCTCACCTTATTTATCCAGGCTGATTTTTTTGCCTTAGTAATTTCCTGGCCAGACACAATTTCATAGTTCATCCATTTTCTCTCTCTCTCTCTCTCTCTCTCTCTCTCTCTCTCTCTCTCTCTCTCTCTCTCTCTCTCTCTCACTCACTCACTCACTCACTCACTCACTCACTCACTCACTCACTCACTCACTCACTCACTCACTCACTCACTCACTCACTCACTCTCTCGCTCTCTCGCTCTTGAACATTGCTTAGTTTACAGTTCATTGACACAAGAATTTGAAGCAGACTCACCAACTAAGTGAACAGTAGCATAAAGGTAGCCGCCAAAATAATGGAAGCGTTGAAGTCATTGAGTGAAATAATACATCTTCTATCGAACAGAGGATCTCTTGTGGTGTGGGATGCCAGGCCATACAAACGGTGATCGTAGCATACCTGTATGTCTCTTGATGTGCCTGTTGGAGGACATTACTGAATGAGGTGCATCAGAGGGGATTTTAGAAGGGTGTTCAAACAATGCAACGGAAAGTTAAGTAGTTATACACGGTGTACCTGTGAATGCACTCTACCACTGCACTGTACCTGAATACACCCTGTTGTGGAAAGTGAATGATCCATCTGTCTCGGTACAAAAAAAACAACACATTTGCGTATTTAACAACACTTTAACTTTTATGCACTGCAATTCTTACTGTTCTATTTAGCGTTCAGCTGTGTTCAACTGATGACCTTGAACCCTAGGACAGGTCAGGTTCCTTTCTATCCAACGGTTAAACAAGGCGGACGCACGTTTACCCCCGAGTGTGTCTCTGTCAATAGTTAGACATGCTACTGATTGGTAGAGCCGGCATTCCCACCCAGACCTCTCTTTAGTCACTCTCTAGGTCGACCTCGGACGAGTCCTCCAGCGGCTTCTCCTCGATCCTCCATGCAGCCGGCTGTAGTCCGCCGGTGTGCGTCCGGCTCCTCCGTCTCTGCACGTCCTCGTCAATGTTGAGGAATCACGGGGCAAAAGGGGCTGCTTCGACTGTCAACATGCGTGCGTGTCCTTCATCTCACCGTTGCGCATTCTGGCCGGGTCGCTGCTCATTAGATGTTCCTTCCTCTAGCTCCAAACATCAACAGACTCTTGTGGCAAATGAACACAATTGCCCCCAATGACATCCCCTGAGCGGCTACATTCACCAGCGGGTTGGAGATGTGAGTGTTTGTTGTCAGGAGCTCAGTAGAGCCTTTGTTTTCTCTTGTTTTGTTTGGTGGTAAATATATGCGGTTCTCTGTGGCCACCGTGTGTTTTATGAGAAGAGCTTTTACACGGATACAGCAGATACAGTGAGGTCAGATCGGATGTTAGGTCATCACGAGGATAAATATAAACAGACGGGTGATATTAACTAAATAGCAAGACGTCACGAATATGATGAAGTATAAAGCACAGCCAAAACCTGACATTGTTCATCAGAAAAAAAAACAGCTTGAATGGCGCTTGGCCATTAGGAATTTGATTGATTTGTGGAGTTATCATCAGAGGAATCTTTCCCACGAATCGTCAACTGCCCAAAACATAAACCCTTCTGTATGTTCAGCAGAGAGGAATGAGGAAGAAAGAACAAAAGACCTCAGGGTAGATCAATCATAATGGACGCCTTTCTTCTTATTTGGGTGTCATGGCGGAAGGGGGAGCCCAGGTCCTTGCTGACTGCGTGTGACTCGACAGAAATTGTTGTTAGTCCCAGAAGTGACTGTGATGGACGGGTTAGACACAACTCTTGTTTCTTGAGAAACCATTTGACGACGCCCAATGACAAATTACCTGTTATAAAGATAGGATCCCCCGATCCAATCGCATCGCTTCCCCCTGGTTTGCACTCACACCCAAGAACGCACACACATACAAACACCATACCCACACACAGACACAACAATGCACGCACGCACTCACAAACGCAAACACATTCCAAAACTCACACAAACGTGAAGCTCAAGCCCGAACGACAGTAATTAAAAGTCGATGTCTCAATCGAGGTTAACAGATGAAGTAACCAGTATCCATGGTCACGTCAATCCGCTGCTTATGCACTTGCCGCCTGCATCATGAGCGGCGAGGAAATAGGTTGAACCAGGAACTTGATAATTTCAGTCTGCCACTGTTTTTACTTTAAATCTTAATTACATGCACCTGTTTCTTGAGAAACCATATGATGACGCCCAATGACCAATGACCTGTTATAAAGATAGGTGATGCATTCTGACAGACAGAGAGACAGGCCGGCATGTTGACAGACAGACAGCTGAGTAGGCAGACCAGACAAGTAGGCAAACCAACTAGCAGAAAGACAGACCAACGGACAGACAGGTTCAAAGAGACAGACAGACAGACAGACAGACAGACAGACAGACAGACAGACAGACAGACAGACAGATTAAAAACCTATAGACAGAGAGGTTAAAAAAATACAGACAGACAGGTTAAAACATACTGACCGACAGGTTGAAACAGACAGACAGAGAGACAGGTTAAAAAATACAGACGGACAGACAGACAGGTTAAAACATACAGACAGACAGGTTAAAACATACTGACCGCAGGTTGAAACAGACAGACAGACAGACAGGTTAAAACATACAGACGGACAGAGAGACAGGTCCGTCCGCCGCTAAGCACCGCCACCCCGAGTCCCGCGTCTCTCCTTGACCCCTGACCCCTGACGCCTGGGACCCAGGGCTGGGGTTCACTGATCTTAAACACAGAGACGTGCAACCCGATCCCCAAACAGCTAAACTGGTTTCCTCCATTAGGCCAATGACCAGCATCACACAACAGAAGCGTTTTGTGCTGCCATTATTTAGTATACAGGGACAAGCGGAGGACAGACACGGCCCAGCGCGGGACTATTCCCTCGATCCGATCGCAATATCGCACCGCTTCCCCCAGGTTTGTACTCACACCCAAGCACGCACACACACACACAAACACCATGCACACACACAGACACAACAATGCACGCACGCACTCACAAACGCAAACGCACTCAAAAACCCACACAGAGGGTCAAGCTCAAGACCGAACGAGGTTAACAGATGAAGTAACCAGTATCCATGGTCACGTCAATCCGCTGCTTATGCGCTTTGCCGCCTGCATCATGAGCAGCGAGGAAATAGGTTGAACCAGGAACTCGATAATTTCAGTCTGCCACTGTTTTTACTGTAAATCTTAAATACATTGCCTTTGTTTTTTTTTTACTTATCTATTTTCTTTATTATTTCATTGTATTGTATTGATTGATTGATTCTACAATCAACAATCAGTTGACGACCGGATCTCAAGTTCCTCAATAAGCTCTTATCTCTTCCTTCTTATTCGAGGCAATCACCAGAGACACGCGCAATAAGACGTCACTTTGTTAAATTCCATCAAAGTCCCCTTCTGACGAGCCAGACGCCCAGCTGTCTGCCAGGTGTCATGGAGGAGGAGGAGGTGGTGGAGGAGGAGGTGGTGGTGGAGGAGGTGGTGGAGGAGGAGGTGGTGGTGGAGGAGGGGGGGGGGGGGGGCCGGGGGCTGGGGTCAACTCTGTGTTAAAATGTGTTTCTTTAATCGCCTAGGTAAACGCTAACTAAAATTAAACAAACACACCCACGCCAAATCACTCACTACACTCACTTCACACATACACACACACACACACACACACACACACACACACACACACACACACACACACACACACACACGCCCATACACCGAATCACTCACTTCTATGTGCGTAGCTGACCTCCCACACATGCATACACAGACACAGACACGCACACACTGTCACACACACGAGCAAAAGGGACCAATTACATCACCAACCGGGGGGGGGGTGTTGCGGAAGAAGTGGGCGGGGCCAGAGGCTACAGGGGGCTGGCCTTCACCTGCAGTGAAAAGGTGTTTTCTGGGCAAGAGGGGGGGGGGGAGAGATGGTGGAAGGAAGGTGTCGAGAGGAGAAGAGGGACAGAGAACGTGCCGTGCATAAAGGCTGCTAGACAGAACCGTAGAGCCCGGAGAGATTTACATCAACCGATGACTTGCTGTTGGAGGAGCCGGGCAAGCCCTTGAGATCCATCGAAGCTCTCGATTCATCCTGATCCCACCGGTTCAAGACTCTGACTCTGACTCAGGACAGCATCAGGACGGCTCTTGATTCCACCGGTTCAAGACTCTGACCCAGGAGAGCATCAGGACGGCTCTTGGTCCCACCGGTTGAAGACTCTGACCCAGGAGAGCATCAGGACGGCTCTTGGTCCCACCGGTTCAAGACTCTGACCCAGGAGAGCATCAGGACGGCTCTTGGTCCCACCGGTTCAAGACTCTGACCCAGGAGAGCATCAGGACGGCTCTTGGTCCCACCGGTTCAAGACTCTGACCCAGGAGAGCATCAGGACGGCTCTTGGTCGCACCGGTTGAAGACTCTGACCCAGGAGAGCATCAGGACGGCTCTTGGTCCCACCGGTCCCAGACTCTGCCTCTGACCCAGGACAGCAACAGGAGGGCACGGTGCTGGCTGGAGGTCTGAGGCGCAGAGCCCAGGGCTGAACATGGCCTCCGCGTCCTGGAGGGCCCCCCTCCTCCTCCTCCTGGTCTCCCTCCTGCTGCTCGGAGCGCCGTGTCCGACCCGGAGCCAGGACCTCCTGGCCGGAGCCGAGCCGGTCCTCCGGAACGAAGCGACCCCGGCGACGGGCCACGCGCCCAGCGCGGGGGGAGGGGCGGAGGACGGCCACGGCGGGGAGGTCAACGGCACGGCGGCGCCGGCGCACGGCTGCGGCGAGGGCTCGGAGCACGGGCACGCCGCCCCCATCACCACCCTGCCCATCGTCAGCTGGAGGTGGGAGCACGTGCGGGCGCCCTACCTGGTCACCCTCTGGATCCTGGTCAGCTGGATCTGCAAGCTCAGTGAGTCACACACACGCTGATGCACACACACACACACGCACACACGCTGATGTACACACACACACACACACACGCTGATGTACACACACACACACACGCACACACGCTGATGTACACACACACACACACACGCACACACGCTGATGTACAAACACACACACACGCTGATGTACACACACACACACACACGCTGATGTACACACACACACACATGCGCTGATGCACACACACACACACACACATAAACGCTGATGTACACACACACACACACACACACACACACGCTGATGTACACGCACACACACACTGCAGAGCTGCAGAGGGAAAGCAATAACATAAACTTAATACTACCATTCATAAATTTTAACCTCCTACCAATACAAATCTGACTCGGATGCATGTATCAGTGGGAGCGATTCCTTAAAAATCTCGTTCAGACGCCCGGCTGGCTGCGTGGAAAGCGAAAATAAGGTTTATTGTTAATCCATGACTCACCTGTAGAATAACAATGTGAGTTTGAGGTCAGTCCACCCTGAACTGAGACACTGACCTTTCAACCCTGAAGGGTTATCTTATTTGGAGCATTATCTGAGCCATAAAAAGGGCTACCTAAAAAGGTTAACTGTTTTGGACCGTTCTGGGCAAACACTTTGGGCTGTCTTGATTGGTCTAATGGTGGGTGCTAGAGTCGACCACATACTACCAGTAACATGTCGTTATCCAGCCGCCAAAAAGTGATCGAAGCTTCTTTTGCGTGACGGGAAATGTTGTTTCCGTCTAGCATGACACATGTTTAAAGATTATAGCGCACCCAGTCCATTCAACCTGTTTAAATACCTTAAAAGGGGCAACACAACCCATTAAATTCAGCTTTAATTGGTTAAGAGCTAAACCAATATTGACACTCTCCCTGGCTACATCCGTGGACCCCACCTGCTTCAAGACATCCGCTACCGAACCGTGCATCGAAGAATGCTCCTCCTGGAAGTACACCCCCTCCCAATGCAGGGTTTACACACCAGGAGGCGCAGTATCAGGGCGTGTAGATTTATGAAAGACCCTCTCCGCCACAACGACCGACCGTTCGGCTGCTGAGTCCAGGTCGAGTACCTCCGATGTCACGTAGCTAAAACAGAGACGAAGACAGAGTTTTTTTACCCAGACCATCAGGACTGTAAACAGTGAAGGTGATACATAGTAGCTACACACACCTCGTCCCTTTGCTTACAGCCAGTAGGAACGGTTCCTCTCACGTGGATGAGGTCAAATCGAATTTTATTTCTAGCGGGCCTCTCACAAAAAAACAGTGTGCGACAAGAACAAACGGTTCTAAAACGTACGAGGAACCGGAAACCCTGAGATACATTCGAGAGTCAAGAAGGAAAACATTAAGTGATAAGAACATCCAAACTGAACACGGCGTGTTATACAGTGAGAGCTGACCAGATTTTACAATGGTGAAAGCACAGAGATCACAGCTCCATCTCTAGGCCCCTCTGGTTCTGGCCTGGTCTGTATATCTATCTGGAACAGAGTGTGCTGTGGCTGCTGTCAGATTCGATTCTGGAAGATTTGCCTAAAGATTTGGTTTCTGATTCTTCATTCGTTCGTCACTACCCCGTGTCACTGGAGGTCGATGGTTATTGGTTCTCAAGCTATCAACATCCCATCTCATCCCCGGGCCAAGTTGATGGCACAGTGTTTTTGGGATGGGAGAGTTCCAGGACTGGTGTTCATGAGAAAAGGATGGTTCTCATTTTCTCTCTCATTCCATCTTGAAAGTCTCCAGTGTTTGTGTTCCTCCTGCCCGTTCCTGGCTAGCGCTCTGACACTCTGCAGATTATTAATGAGAATACAATAGAAATCTAACATAATATAGCACCCGGGAAACCGGTGTCCCTCACTCCTAATATTGATCCTGTTGAAAACATTGACTGAAATATGAAGCATAAAACCTTCAGTTCTGCTAATCTGCCAACCCTCTTTTTATCATACTGGGTTGGACTTATGGTTAGATTGGGGCTTTCCTTTTTGAAAGGAAGAACAGAGAAAGACCGAAAAAAGAAAACAAAAATTAAAATTGAAGGCACAGAGGTCAGGCCTGGTGTCCTTGCTTCTTAGGGACCCTGGAACGTAAATTGTCTCAATGTCCTCATGGGTCAAGTTGTATAGTAACCTTATCCATACCTCTAACCTTCATTTTCTACTTTAAAATGCACTTAATTGGCCATAAACGGTGGCAGTTTACCTAATGGTTAAGCTCCACGCGGACTACAAACTGCTTCTTAAAATGATAAATAAGTTAATAAAGCTTTCGATGGGGAATCACGGGTAAGACTTTCCAGCATCGTTCCGCATCGTTAAGCCCTACTAGACAGCACCTCGGCAAA
Source organism: Gadus morhua (assembly GCF_902167405.1). Lineage (NCBI taxonomy): Eukaryota > Metazoa > Chordata > Actinopteri > Gadiformes > Gadidae > Gadus > Gadus morhua. The sequence goes on from NC_044069.1 coordinate 6,439,005, forward strand.
AAATGCAGTTCTGTTGGTTCTTCGCACATGGTCGTCCTGAGACTGGTGTGTTAAATCAGCGACACAATGATGTGAACCAGCACTCACGCACCTGTGTGGTATCTTATGTTGGTATTTTGTGTTTCGGCTCTCAAACTGAATGGGGCTATTGTGTCTGAGACAAGACATGTCTTCATGTAGGACAGTGGGACTGGGAAGGGCATCCACCCATCACACACAAACTTGTTTTCCTTTGAATGACAATTAATCGATTGATAAATAAATAAATGAACACATCTCAACTACAAGGAGACAAATTATCCATTTATAGACACTGTACACAGCTTACAACATATTTGGGTACAATTGTTAAAGCTACATTGTTCTTTCCTATTTCAGAAACATTGTATTGCAATGCATTTTGTACTTTGTCAACCAAGAGAAAAGTCAAGAAACTAAGGTCAAGCAATTTTTCCTTCGCGGACAAACTAAGCTTTATCTTTCTAGCTCTTTATTCGATACTATAGAGGCTTTTTCCCATCCTTTCTCACTGCTCTGAGAAGAAGTACATCCTGCTTTCCAATTGGTGGGTCACCCTTGTACCTCAGCCTTCGTCTTGAGCGATCGCAGGTGCTCCAGAGCTATAAAGACCTCATAACAATGCGAGAATGGACTGCTCCATATCCGCCCCCCTTCAGTGTGAGAGCCAGGTGAGTGAGCTGGTCAGAGTCAATCATTACGTCAATATCACCTCTAGGATGTGTTGGTGGTGAAAGGCCGGAATATGTTACACAAGAAAAGTTTCAGTTTAACACTAACACAAACAAAACGTGTGCTGGTGGTAAAGGCGACGCGTGGACCAGCATCCCCCCCCCCCTCCCCCTCTCTCTCTCTATTGCTGTCTCCCCTTCGTGCTCTACTTCTCTCTCTGTCTCACCTTCTCTCTCTCTCTGTCTCACCTTCTCTCTCTCTCTCTCTCTCTCTCTCTCTCTCTCTCTCTCTCTCTCTCTCTCTCTCTCACCTTCTCTCTCGCGCTCTCTCTCTCTCTCTCTCTCTCTCTCACCTTCTCTCTCGCGCTCTCTCTCTCTCTCTCTCTCTCACCTTCTCTCTCGCGCTCTCTCTCTCTCTCTCTCTCTCTCTCTCTCTCTCTCTCTCTCTCTCTCACCTTCTCTCTCGCGCTCTCTCTCTCTCTCTCTCTCTCTCTCTCTCTCTGGGACAATAACACATGCAGTACAGTAGACAAGCAGACACACACTCGGACAACCATAAACACACACGCACACACACACAAACCACCATAAACACATACATGGAACCATAAACAATTAAACCCACACCCACACTTGCACAACCATGACAAACATACACACACCCTGTCACACACACACAAATTCAAGGACAACGATCAAAGAATTAATCACAAAAAGCACCTACCAAGAAACCCAAATACTTTTACCTCATCGCATTGCTTATAACGCGTCACACATCAACTTAGTAACTACTTGAAGTTCCTATAAAGTTCAAAATAGCTTTTTAAGAATGCGCACACAGGACCCAGCTGGAATGTGAGCATTTCAGATTAGAACAAGACCGCAGCAAAGTGAGTAGTGATTCGTTTTTTTTTTGAAGATGGCCGACTCATCAGATGTCTTTGTGGCGCATCAGCTACGCGTGCCACCAATGGCGGGCCGGAGCCAGATACAGACAGTTGAGCAGCGCGGTTCTACACACCCTGGGCCCCCCCCGCTCGGCCCCCCCCCCCCCCGCTCGCAACTCACCACCCACCACAGACACAGCTGGAGGAGGCCGAGGATACAAAGTCACCGAGGCACACCGACGATACATAGATAGAAGATAGAGAGAGGGAGAGACAGAGAAAGACAGACTGACAGACAGAGAGAGAGAGAGAGAGGGGGAGAGGGAGAGAGAGAGAGAGAGAGAGAGAGAGAGAGAGAGAGAGAGAGAGAGAGAGAGAGAGAGAGAGAGAGGGGGAGAGAGAGAGAGAGAGAGAGGGGGAGAGGGAGATACAGCTCGGCAGAGGCAGGCAGCACAAACCAAACTAAAGACTAGAGAAACTCTTCTGGCCCTCAGAGATCGTCTGACCCACTTTGTGTCTCCTATCGAGGTCACCTTGAGGGTGTATATAAGGTCACAGCAAGGTCAGTCAACCAATCAGAGAGTCTGCTGTAAAACGTGTTGATTCCGCTCAGATCTAGAATGGCAGTTAGTGTAAGCACGTATGTGTGGCTGCTATGGGCTGCCCTGGTGGCTTGCTCAAGGGCAGGGGCAGGGCACTCGAGCCCGGAGCCTGGGCCCAATGTCAGCGGCCACGGCGGGTCGGACCTCGAGGGGATAATACCCCTGGTGGAGCTGAACCTGCACGACGCGAAGACGCCGTTCCTGGTGGTTATGTGGATCTCAGTGGCCGGGGGGTTGAAGTTGGGTAAGGTGTGGACGTCGTGTTTGGATTGGTCTGTCTTCCGTTTCAGTCTTTGACCTGACCGAGACGTGGCCATTACGGAAGCAGATATGGTCGTTTCTGTTTAAAATAAGTTCAAATGTATGATAAAAAACAGCAGTCATTTTCGCAATCTTCTTGTAGGCATTCTTAAAAAAAAGTAACAACAACATATAGTAGTAATAGTAATAGTAAATTGTGGTAGTAAATTGCTTATCTTTATTTCTCTTTCGGGAATAAAAGGATATTCTTGTGTAATCTCGGGAGAGAGTCAGGAGTTACAGCCGCACAGAGTAAACAGAGCAGTGCAACTCAGAGGAAGATAAAGATTCAAATAATCAGATTATTTATTTATGGGATTTTAGCGCATTGGGTAATATCACATTTTATCGGCTGAGAGGTGATCATGTGAGCCGTTCATATTGATAAGAATTGAAAAATACTGATAACACACCACACACAGTCTGAGTTAAATCAATGTTGGGAAAAAACGATCTATCTAACAAAATCTATATCTATCCATCTATTGCTCTCTCTCTCTCTCTCTCTCTCTCTCTCTCTCCCTCTCTCCCTCTCTCCCTCTCTCCCTCTCTCTCTCTCTCTCTCTCTCTCTCTCTCTCTCTCTCTCTCTCCCTCTCTCTCTCTCTCTCTCTCTATCTAACCATCTATCTACTACTTTGTAATGGGCGAGAAATACAGTTGTATAATTAAACTAACGTTGTGCAACACGACTTGAAGAATAGCGACACTGTACTGCAGGAACACACAAAACAAAAGAGCTTCGAGCGATGCTATCTTCAACAGGAAAGATCCCTTTAAAAGGAAATAAATCATGGGCTCTATGCAGAACTAATAATGAACAGAAAGACCACGCTTTGAATAGGACTATTATAACTATCTATTTAAGGTGTCATTGACTCCCTATGAAAATGATACAGTTACAATAATGCGTTAAAAATAGCCTTACTATGATAATAGCCAAGAGTACTAACAGCCTTATCATGTGGTCCCAAAATAACATTTTATGCACATTCCATTTTTCAGAGTTGTGTACGCATGCCCAGAAGTCACTCTCACTGCTGATTAAGAGTTGATTTTTATTATCTATTCATGACAGTAAAACAAACAATGATAAATCATATCTAATAATACAGCGTCTAATGCACCCATTAGCCGTGTGTCTACTGATTAGCAAAAGGCCATTTGTTGTTTATCGTGGCTTCTCAATAACTCTGTCTCTCTGGTAGGCCCATAACTAATTCAAGTAACCTTCCACAATACCTCCGGAGCACACACAACAAAAGTGCACTTTTGAGTTTAATGGTCCAGCAAAGACTAGCCTATATCAACAGAGCTATTGAACATTTCCAAGCCCAAGTTTGCCCAACTTAATCTGTAACCCAATTGACCCTTAGAATGAATGAAAGATATCTAACATCAAAAGCTCAGCCCTGCAGGCCTTTGGATTGATGCTTGGTTTGGGTGTTTCCTATAAAGCAACACGTGGTCATGTAGGTACTCCATATCCAAATATAAGGTGAGCTCAAGCATGTTTAAAACTACAAGGGCCTGGCTACACCAGAACTGCCCACGTATCTCAATTTAGCTTATGCATAGGTTATTTCAGAGAGGGAATCCCGTTTAAAAAGAGAGAAAGCATTACAGACCCAAAACATAAGTCTAACCAAGGGAAACAATTTGCGTTATATATGCGTCCATCCTCCTATGGATACGCACTCAGGTTATCCTGCATGTTAATTATACACCAACCACGACGGTAGTAGTACGACCGCAAGAGTTGATCATTGGCAAGTGTTCTTGGCGAATGTCTGAGTTTCAAAACTTCAATGTGCATGAAAGGAAAACGGCGAAGCTAAATCAACAGACGACCATACCTACTCTGAGGAAACGACGGAATCGTTCCGGATGGAGGTCGGCGGTTTGGCGACGGCCGCACGTGACTCTCACCACATCTGACGACAGGTCCACCCGATGACGTAGGATAGGAGCGGACGCTCGCGTTCTTACTAATTAAATCCTCTCGCCTACAAACAGCGATTGGTTGTTTTGCAGCAGCAACAAACAATAACAAACGGGGAAATACATTTGGATAATGCTCTAGAGCAGGGGTCACCAACCTTTTTGAACCTGAGAGCTACTTCATACTGAGTCATTCGAAGGGCACCCTATTTTATACACTCTTCTGAAATAACAAATTTGCTCAGTTTGCCTTTAGTTATATATTTCTATTAATGATACTCATCTTGTGTTTTTTATGATTGTTGATTTTGTTTTTAAACACTGCCCTGTAAGGTGACCTTGAGTGCTATGAAAGGCGCCCTCAAATAAAATTACTAATAATAATGATTTCTCACAATAATTATCAACAATGAAAAGGTGGGAAAGAATTGTTCAAGAATGAGTAGTGTTATGTTTAGAACAGGCCTGCGGGCGCCTCATATGTTCCTTGCTGGGCACTGTGTTGGTGAACCCTGGAGCAACACCCAACCTAAATGTGGCAGTTGACATATTTTGATTGACGTTCAACAGAAACAGGTTGTCATTAACGGTTTTTGAAATTATATTTTTGAACGATGAATGGCTGTGAACCAATCAGTGATATATATTTAGTTTATTAAATATAATAGAAAATAAATATAATGATAAACAATATATTCGATAATATAAAAAAAGAAAGTGTAATCCGCAATTTCTCGCATCCCTCCCACCTCAGCCCTCCGACACTAACCCCCTCCCCCCCTCTCCCCCCCTCTCTCCCGCTCTCTCCCCCTCTCTCCCCCAGTCATCGAGGCCAACCACTCGGTCACCAACTACATCCCGGAGAGCGCGCTGCTCATCTGCTTCGGCTTCCTGATTGGCGGCGTGATCTGGGCGGCGGACAAGGTGCAGACCTTCACGCTGACGCCCACAGTCTTCTTCTTCTACCTGCTGCCTCAGGTCATCCTGGACGCCGGCTACACCATGCCCAACAAGCTGTTCTTCAGCAACCTGGGCGCCATCCTCGTCTACGCCATCATCGGCACCTGCTGGAACGCCGCCTCGGTGGGGCTGTCGCTGTGGGGCTGCCACATGGGGGGCGCCATGGGTAAGAGAGGGGGGGGGGGGGCATTGGGTAAGAGAGGGGGGGGGCGCCATGGGTAAGAGAGGGGGGGGGGGCATGGGTAAGAGAGGGGGGGGGGGGGCATGGGTAAGAGAGGGGGGGGGGGGGGGCATTGGGTAAGAGAGGGGAGGGGGGGGGCATTGGATAAGAGAGGGGAGGAGGGGGGGCATTGGGTAAGAGAGGGGAGGGGGGGGGGGCATTGGATAAGAGAGGGGAGGAGGGGGGGCATTGGGTAAGAGAGGGGAGGGGGGGGGCATGGGTAAGAGAGGGGAGGGGGGGGGGCATTGGGTAAGAGAGGGGAGGGGGGGGGGCATTGGGTAAGAGAGGGGAGGGGGGTTGCATTGTGGGCACACGCCCGTGGTCACGTCAGTACCCACGATGCAACACTCCTCCTCACTGTCATCCGTCCATCTGGACGAAGAGCATGTGCATCCAGATCGATGTTAGAGAGTTCGGGGGAAGTGTTGCATCCTGGGTACTGACCGTGGCCCCCTGTGGTTCTCCCTCCCCAGGGGACATTGAGATTGGCCTGCTGCAGTACCTGCTGTTCGGGAGCCTGATCGCGGCCGTGGACCCCGTGGCCGTGCTCGCCGTGTTCGAGCAGGTGCACGTCAACGAGGTGCTCTTCATCATGGTGTTCGGAGAGTCGCTGCTCAACGACGGCGTCACCGTGGTGGGTGTTCAGGCCCTCGCGCCCTCCTCTTCCTCAGACGAGTCTTCCTGTCTGTCTGTTTGTCTGTGTCTGTGTCTGTGTGTGTGTGGTTCTTTATGAAGGCGTGGGATTGGTTGTAGACTTGCGGATAAGGAATTATTGTTTCTCATCTTCTTCTTCTCTCCCTCCTTCAGGTGCTCTTCAACGTCTTTGATGGGTTTGTGTCTCTGGGCGGCCCTGCCATCGACGCTGCAGAGATTGTCAAAGGAATAGGTATGAATATAACACTGGGTCTCTCTGGGTACCTCTCATTGTTGGCATGGGTACCCAACTACCCATGCATGGCCAAATCACGGAAAAAGTTAAATAATGTAAAAAACAACAATCAAAAATACAATTCATTAACCCTCTGTCTTTCTCTCTCTCTCTCCCTCTGTGTCTCTCTCTCTCTGCGTCTCTCTCTCCCTCCCTCTCTCTCTGTCTCTCTCTCTCCCTGTCTCTCTCTCTCTCTGTCCATCCCCCTCTCTCCCTCCCCCCCCCCCCCCCCCCCTCTCTCTCCCTCTCTCTCCCTCTGTGTCTCTCTCAGTGTCGTTCTTCGTGGTGGCCTTCGGTGGCTCCCTGCTGGGCCTGGTGTTCGGGGTCCTGATCTGCCTGGTGACCCGGGTCACCAAGAACATCCGGATCATCGAGCCGGGCTTCATCTTCATCCTGGGATACCTGTCCTACCTCACCGCCGAGATGCTGTCCCTCTCCGCCATCTTGGCGTGAGTGCTTTGGAGGTCACATGACCTGGCTAATGTCGTTTACATGTGTTATGTCTGTGTTTGTTTGCGTGTAGTTGACACTGGCTGGCCTTATAAGTGAGTTGGAGTATTTAGTAGTAGTATTTATGTAGTATTGCCCAGAAAGGGAAACATTTCCATGAAATCTTTCCTTAAATGAGCAGTGAACAAAACCTCTAAATTACATATGAGGTGCATAAACAAATCTTATTTTCAAGCGAAATTCAACATTTCAACAAAAAACAAAACTGTTTGCTTCAATTGATACATTCTTTCAAGCCATCCAGTTTTAGACACATCCAAATGAAAAACTTTGCTTTCTGAACGCGTCGTACATCCATATCAAGACCTGAACGCAGGACTTTGTGTTTGTGTGAGTTTGGTTATTGAGGGTTAGGGTTCCATATACTACCATAACAACATAATAACATTATGAACACATGACCTTTTGTTTGTCTATTTGTGTGTTTGTTTGTTGAGTTTTGATTGTGTTCTGCCATAACAATATCATAACAGTATGAACACATTAACTTGTGTGATATGTGTTTTTTTGTTGAGTTTTGGATCGTTTTCCATGTACTCCAATACCCAAACAACATAACAACAGTATGAAAACATGACCTTGTGTTTGTTTGTTTGTTTATTTGTTTGCGGCGTTCAGCATCGTGTTCACGGGCATCGCCTGCCAGCGCTACATCAAGGCCAACATGGACGAGGCGTCAGTGGCGACCGTCCAGCACGCCATGAAGGTGCTGGCCAACGGCTCGGAGACCATCATCTTCCTCTTCCTCGGCATCTCCGCCATCGACAGGGGCATCTGGGTGTGGAACACGGGCTTCATCCTCCTCACCCTCCTCTTCATCTTCGTCTACAGGTTCATAGGTAAGTCATGATGCTCGCTCGCTTCTGGTTGGGCGTGAGACGCCGCTTGCCGTAGCGTCATTGGTTAAAACTCTGTGCACAATTTATATTTGTAATCCAAAAAAAACCATTCTAAATATCTTTTCTTTTATAGTTTTGATTTTATAAATTTAATATTTTGTAGGTAATACTTTGGCATATATTTTTATTCCTGAATAGGACTTTATGTATTTTGTTTTATTCCGTGAACAACCGTACAAAACAAGACCAATTCCTTGCATGTACAGTGAGGACTTTCAAAGGTCAAAGGTCAACGATGCCCACTCTCACTCTCATGGATGTTTCGCTGACCCAGGTGTGTTCTTCCTCACCTGGATCCTGAATAAGTTCCGCCTGGTTCCTGTGGAGTACATCGATCAGGTCATCATGAGCTACGGTGGCCTGCGGGGGGCAGTGGCGTACGGCCTGGCCGTGATGCTGGAGAAGAGCAAGATAAAGGAGAGGAACCTCATGATCTCCACTACGCTCATCGTGGTGTACTTCACTGTTATTCTCCAGGTGACATGACGTCATGAGTTACACCACACTGCACCATACATACATCCATCAGCCATTAGTCCGTCAGATCTTTTGTGAAAATATCTGTTCCGTTTGACTATGTCTGCCTTTAAATGAAAGAATTCCTATTTTCGACCGCTCAAGGCTCATTTAGACCAATCATGGCATCTCTTATTTTGGTTGTTGAGGCTTAAAAAGTGGTTCTCTTTGGCTCTTTTCGCGTCACATAGCCTTACACAAAATGTACATTAGCTAACATACAAAATAGAGAAAAGATCTGACTGACTTGACTGGATCAAAACTTCCTGGTTGCAGGGAGTCACCTTGAAGCCATTGGTCAACTGGCTGAAGGTCAAGAAGGCCGCCAACTCAGATCTCTCGCTCATCGAAAAAGTGCAGAATAAGGTAACGTGCCGAGAATACACTTATACACATACAATAACATAGATGTACACCATTCCACTCAAGACTCATATGTGTGTGTGGTAACGTTAGCGACTCACATTACAATCTATATTAATCACTAATATAGATGTATACCAATCCACTCAAGACTCAAGATGTGTGTGGTAACGATGGCGACTCTCCTCGCAGGTGTTTGACCACATGCTGGTGGCCGTAGAGGACATCTCGGGACAGATAGGCCACAACAACATGAGGGACAAGTAGGTGGTCACACAGCATTCAATCCGTCTGAGGTTTTCGTTGGTTTTCCCACCAGTGGTGTGAGTCTGTGTACCTAACGGTGCGTCTATGTGGGTGGGTCTGTGCAGGTGGAACACCTTTGAGGGGAAGTACCTCTCCTGGTTGCTGATGAAGCCCTCCGCCCGGAAGGACCGCGACCACCTCTTCAACATCTTCCACCAGCTCAACCTCAAGGACGCCGTGAGCTACGTGCAGGAGGTGGGTTTGACTCTGAGTTGTAGGGTTCTGGCTTCAAAACCCCCCTAATGTACTTCAGTCCAACTGTAGGCATCATGGAGCGAGAGGCTCATTACTCTCAGCTGCTCCTTAATGGCATCTATCTGAAATGGCTTTAAGTCCCATTGGATGGAAGTGTCTACAGTCAAAGCGCTTCACTATTTTCCTAAGAGGACTCAACCCATCAGTGAATCGACTGTTTAGTATGCTACCTCCTAATTGCTCCATGCCTTAATTACTTCAGTTCAATCCACTGTAATAACGCTGGCTAGGCTAATTGGTTAGATGAATGAGTCGTTAATGGCCGCCAGGAACTCATTAGGGTTGTTGATTAATGGCACAGGGCGAGCGACGAGGATCCCTGGAGTTCATACGGAACAAGACCGCCGTGGTGGACTTCAAGAAGAAGTTTGACGACGACATGTCTGACATGGTGCCAGACATCATGGCGGACGCCACCAGCGACGCGGTTCCCTATGCCACCTACCTGTGAGTGGACCTGACGATCAGCGCGGTCTTATCCAGTTGACAAACCTGGCCGGATCGCATATTAATCCTTTTCATCATTTCCTTCTTTCTGTCTTTCTTTTTTTCTTCCTTTTGTTCTTTTCTCTCTTTCTATGTATTTTCTTACTTTCGTTATTTCTGTTTATTTTGCGCTCTGTCTATATTTTTTTTCCTTTTTTTCCCAACATTGCTTCTGAAGTAACATGTAATAGCCTATTTATACTACTAATAATAATAACAGCAATAAAACAATCTAATTAGCTCAGCTAATTCGATTCAGGACAAACAACATTTCAATGTTATCATGACAACTCTTTCGAAAAATTACATGAACAACTAACAACCCAAACACTGCCATCTGGTGGTCGCAATAAGCCACCGTACCCGCTATCAACTCTAAACCTGAGCTCTACTGAACTCTACTAAACCTGAACATGTCGTTTGTGTTCTCTTTCCTGCAGAAGACACGATATTCCCTCAGTGAGCTTGGAGATGGATCAGGACATGAAGGGCACGAATGTCAACTCACACGAACTTCTGCAACAAAACCTCTATAAAGGAAGGAAACAGGTTGGAGATGAATACAATACAATGTCAAATATCTCTATGGTTCCACCCTAAAATGGAAGATAGGAGATTACCTTTTCGTCATAGAATAATATAATTGAACAATAGGCCTACAATACAAATCAATTATGTGGAATCAAATTGGTTCAAATTAAACAGCGCTTATATATATTTTACTTAAATAAAAGAACGTATATTTATGGATACAGGTACTTTGTACTTGTATAATTGTATTCCATCAATTGATACACTATCACACGTTACATGTTGTCATTGTGGCTCACAGCACAGACACAGATACAGCAGGACTCACTTTGAAATCAACAAAGACCAGGGCGAGGTCCAGGAGATCCTCCAGAGAACCATGCAGACCCGCCTGGAGTCCTTCAAGAAGGCCAAGACCGGAAACAAAATCATCAGGGACTCAAAGAAAGATAACATGCAGAAGGTTTGGCTCAAAGCGTTGTTTTAAATATCGCCGCTAGGGGGCGTTGCAACTGAATTACGCTGCTTTGATGGTTAAAATGACGTTGCGAATGACCGTTACTTTACTCTTCTGCATCAACACAGATGGCGAATGGAAAAAACGCCGATTGGGATAGGAGCCGTGCGTATAGTGATTCAGGTGTGCATCTGTTTCTATCTTTGTAAACTCAAAATAACAATAATATACTCAAATAAAATGTGTTCAAAACTTTCTTGCCCACTTTAAAACAATAGATATTTTTTTTCTTTCTAGATTTTGACATCCCGGAGCCCAGCGGCGCCTCCGCTGGTCCAATGCATGGCAACTCGTTCCCCATGAGAGTGAGCTACAGAGTGGGAGGTTAGCACCTTTATTACAACTGACCTCGATGTTAGTGATAGATACTCGACTCAAATACAAATACTAGCCGAAAGTCTAAAGTAAACCCATGGATGTAATTCAAAACAAGGACGAAATCGTATCTAAAATAACAATTAGAATTGATGTTTGGTTTGAGGTTCAAACCAAACATCGAAAGTCTTGTCTTCCTTCTCACCTGAGAAAGAAGACATTTTGTAAACCAAATGTACATTTCTTTGGACGTCAACAGACCAACTGGCCGTTCTGATGTAATCACGCTCAGACCCAACCACTTCCTCCTTTATTGGTGCACAGCCCTGTGCTGTCAACAAACCAACAGCTCTTTCCCAAGTCATCGTCTTCCTCCCTCATTTTCTTCTTCGTTGGTCTAGTTGGCGTGGAGAACCCGGCCTTCATGCCGGACGTGGAGAACCTTGGCGCGCTCCACCCGGCGCCCGCGTGGCTGACCCAGGCTCCACCCGAAGGGGGCTCTGGCGTGGGGGCGGAGCTTAACCAGCCCGTGACCCCCAGGAACCTGCGACGCCTGGCCCCCGTGCGAATCAGCGCCCAGTCCCCCGACCCCTTCCAGCTGGACGAGATTGACCTCCAGAGGATTCAGTCTTCACAGTCTCCCCCACCGCCGCTGCCACCACCCCCGCGACCATCGTCCCTCCGCCCTCCATCTCCACCCTCCTACGAGGGCAGCCATTTGTAGTGTACACACACACACACACACACAGAAACACACACACACACACACACACACAGACACAGACACAGACACACACACACAGACACCTTCTATCCACACGCGGTCTCAGCTGCCAGACACAATCGTGAGCAACCTCAGACTTTGCACAGCCTGGCTTTTGAAATGACCCTGCGGGTGTATTGTGATTTCTCCTTTTTGATCTTTTGTTTCCCTTATCCTCTTGCTTTGGTTTTCTCCATCCTGTCCTGTATGGTCAAAACCTCTTGTTGATCTAAGATTGCCTTTAGGTTGCCCTTGATTGAACACATAAAAGTTACAGGTTGCACAAGGGACATGGAATGGTTCTATTGATGTGTTTTTGTCCCTCCATTGCCATACAATCGATATACCTGAATATCGTTTTTGTCCAATGCTACCCATGAATGTGAGGATACTTAATTTAAAGATTGTATGTACATATAGATTTTCCTTTGATAAACACTAAGAAGGTCAAGTATTTGATTAATACTCTGTACTGTAAAATGATGTATGTGTGTGGGTTTCAGGTCAATCAAACGTAGGCACTGCTTTAAAAGTAACTTATGTAACATATATATATATTTATTCACTTTGTTTGCTCTGTCCACAGTTTAAGAGGTTACTAGTATGTAGTTATCAAGTCTAAAGAGAAAGTGTGGAAATGCCTTCGATCTCATGTCCTTTTGAAAATGTGTGTTTAGCAATAAAAACGATTTAAATGCATTTTTTCTTTTTCTAAACCATCAGCTAATCAAAATGGAGATCGATACATAATTAATAATCGCTGGTACTTATGAGAATAATAACATAGGCATGATTGTTTATAAATAAAGAACAACATTTATTACACTTTTGTTAGAGCTGGAATGGTACAGAAATGAGTGACAAACAAATATAATGTCAAATAAATATTGAGTCAGCGTTGGTTTATAGGTAGTCCATCTCGGAGGTCTCCAGGTGTTTGGTGATAAAGTCTATGAGCACCTTCTCATTCGCTGAGTCCTTCAGGTAAAAATGATCTCCATCCAGCATCCGGACTGTGAAGTCTCCCGAAGACATCTCCTTCCACGCTGTAGGAATAAATAAACGCTTCATAAACGGTGATCAAACCGGGACACAGTTAAGAATGAACACACATTACCGTTTCAACAATGACAAACAACATCCTCCGGCTGCGGGCAAAGCAACCCCCCCCCCCCCCCCTAACGGTTTTCAATCACCATGGTTACACATGTTCCATATAGGGGACTGTGGTGAATCAATGCTACGGTAGGGGCCTCATTCATCCAGTCGCCATCTTGGTTGTTAACGTTTATGGCTGGCTGGGGCATTTGAATGAGGAACATGGAGAGATTTTTGCCATTTCATGACGGGGACTTTACGGTCCCTCACCCTGCAGGTCATGTGGTACGTCCTGTTTTCCGTCGAAGCAGGTGACCGCACAGGACAGCAAGGGCCTGGTCGGTCGGTCACACCTGGATTAACAAAGCACAATCTACGGTTAAAAATACCAGCACAATAGTCGGCTATTAAAGACAGAGATCTGGAATGGAATTTTTGGCAACAAAATGCAGACATTTTTGTTCAGCAATACCCCACAGTAGATATTTAACCTTGTGTAATGGTTTAATTTTGGTTAATATCAGCTTTTGAACCTTTAAGGCTTGATAAGCATCAAACGCTTAACTCAGCTGGGAAGGGTGAGTCAACATTGTAACGATGACCTACAAGGTTAAAGGTCAGGGGCTGACCTCGTTTTCAACTTGGCACCCCCTCGTTATAGCTATGCAGACAAACGCTGTAAGAACACACCAACTCCACTAAAGGCGGAACCTTCAATGTTTCGAACGCCTAAAGGCCATTGACTGCATAACGATAATGACAAAACATCCATACACGACCCATCTCCAACACAGACCCCTGCCCTGAAGCAACAACATTGATCCATATTCAAATCCAGCCAATCACGTCCGCCCACCTGTAGTTTTCCACTACATGCAGGTCCGCCTTCAGGGCGGGCAGGAACAGCTTCAGCACCTCGGGATTGGCTAGCAGCTCGGGGGGCGTGCCCCCTATGGAGCTCAGCCATTGGAGGAACTCTTCGTCAGTCAACTCACTCCTTTTGGGGGCGCCGATCCGCATCTCGGACTGGGGGGGGGGGGGGGGGGGGGGGGGGGATGGGACAAATTAGGCCTGGGGTGGTTTTTAATTACCAGGCCGGCTGGGAGGTGAGGCTAAAGATAGAACAGGGGTTTGAATGTCAGAGGGTGGGGGGCTGGGGGGGGGGTCACTCACGTAGGGAGCTGACGCCCCAGACAGGAACAGATGGACCGGTTCTAGACCGTGGAGCCGCTTCAGAGAGTCCGCCACGGCGAAGCTCGTCATCGCCCCGAAGCTGGGACAAGGCAGGTGAGGGGGGGGGGGAGGGGTTAGGTCAGAGGTCAGGGTGAAGGCAGAACGTTTATATTCCTGAGCATTATTCATACCATACCTGTGGCCAAAGAAGGCAAATGGCTTCTCTTTCAGAGCTGGCAGGAGGGCCTCTACGATTTCGTCCACAATCTGCTGCATGTTCTGGAAGAACTTCTCCTTGGCCCTAGTCTCGCGGCCCGGGAGTCTCACAGAGTAAACTGCAAGAGGAAGAAACGTGACAAGAAAACAGATCAGGTTTTGTCCTGGTTACATTTACATTTCATAAAGAGGGAACAGTAATACACGTGATGTATGTGAACATTCGTATCGACTTAATACACAATCTCCCCCTCCTCCTCCTCTTCCATATTGCGTTACCTTCAATGGAGTCGTTGAAGACCCTCCCCCAGCGGGCATAGTGTATGGACCCTCCACCTGCCCAGGGGAAGCATACCAGCCTGGCCACAGCGTCGGGTTTCTTGGTGAAACAGTTGATCACTTTATCCATTCTGTTTGACAGGGCAACTTTGGTCGATTACTCATAACACTGATCTGCATATGTGTCAAGTAAGGCCACGTCAGTATAAAACTGACGAATGGATGAAAATAATCGTTTGCGGCATTAAGTGTAAAACAATTAAACAAATGCTGCCACTTGTCAAGTTTCAATGCAAAGTCCACAGTTTCCTTTCCTGCTTATTTTCTTCGCTTTGTTTTGATGGCTACAATTATAAATGCGTATTACAGAGACATCTGCAGACCGGAGTGCGCATTACTCCTTCTCCCATCATCCCGGTGCGTTACCGCCACCGTCTGAACAGGAGTAGGAATCGGGGATCATAATTCTCATAAAAAGCAAAACCCACAAACTAAAACACATAAACAAAATACTTACAAAACCGCAAATTAATGATAACTTAAATTCAAAATATCTATTTTGTTTAAAACAGATAGGTACTAAATCAAGGCACTCATCCCCGCTCATCTCGATGGTTTACCCAATATTCGAAACTCCTTTACCCCTTCACTCTCTGATCTCTATAGTTGGTACAGAGTAGACAATATCGTACACTGTTTCTTTCAGCTGAATGATCACATCAACTTTTAAGATGCCCCTTTATCGTAAACAATGTACAATGTAATGTGGAGATCTATAGGATTTCCGTTTCGTTGTCCTTGGGACACCTGTCGCCTCCCGTATGTGGCCATAAATACCCATTAGGTAAATACTGCAAATGCAACGGCTTTCATCAATAGGCCAACCCCTTTATAACCGTTGTGTTAACTCATTCGGCGACAACTATTTAATTAACAGACATTTATTTACATGATGCCATCTAAAACATGTTAGATGGCCACTCTCTTATCGTATGTTCCAATCACATCCCTGTAATAGCAGTTTCCTCTTTCATGCACCGCCCTACATTCCTGATCTTCATTTGGATGCTATCTGTCAATGTCTTCCCCTAACTCCCTCCCACTAGCTCTGACATTTGCTTGTATTGTTTCTCTTCATTAGACTTTTGGCTTCTGCTTTACTTAAGTCCTTTACTCAAGTCCATCAATCTGGTTTCCTTTTGTTGCATCGTTGAGACATGTTTCTATGTACATATTTCATTTCCAGTACGATCATGGATGAGCTGGAACTCATATAAACTGAAATCCTATCCCCATCCTTGGGATTCTGAGCAGCGATTGTAGAGTGTCACACAACCAATCTCGCCTCATTGACTTATGAGACTGTACACTCTTCAGTTTTGCACATGCGCAATCCTACCTTCAAAAACTCCTTATAGTCATACCGTTGTGTGAGAATGAATATATTTTCTTTAGATAATGGTCTCAATTATAATGTCGGGGAATTATCTTGTGCTTAAAATAGACACAGTTGCACCGATAAGCCCCCCAAAAACGTGCCCAATCATACATGACGTTTGATTTGCGAAACGGGAAATTACGCCGCTTCCCCGGGTCGGTATTTCCTGACGGGTTTCCCTCACGGAGGCGGAGAGGCTGGCCGGCACACTAGAGTTCACACCGGTCTCTCTACCGAGGCGAGGACGCCGGCTACCCAGGTCCTTTTCTACCGGCTCGACATCGCCGAACGACCTGTGTCATGCGGACCAGTACTCACGACGGGTCCATTTTTAAAACAGGTACAACATTGGCGTTCAAATCTGCCTGAAATTTGACTCGTACGAGGCTAATTTCCTAGCTCAAGCTAAGCTAATGACGTTAGCCGATGCTAACGCTAACCGAATTAATCTCACTCCCTCGCCGGGGAGAAATCCTCGTCCGACGAATAAACACTGATCGTTTTCCCCTCGTTTCTTTTCAGAGGTAACGCGCGGGGCGAGGCTTTGACGGACGGACCGGTCGACGGTGACACGATTAGGTCAACTTTCGACTGACAGTTGACACGAAAGCAGAGGGAAGGGAAGGAGGAAACTCTGGTGTTGGAGAGTGAACCCCTCGAAGCGGCCCGGTTCCACACAGCGACCCAAGCCGTGGGGGTGGTGGTGTGGGGGTACTCTGAAGTGACAGCCACCAGGGCTGTAACGCCAAGTCGCAGAGGAACCTGCGCTAATCTTTCCATATCGGGAGCCGGGGTGACCGGACAGAGACCCCATGAATGGAAATCGGAACATCAGGTGCGGTATTCTCGGTGGTTGCCATTCATGGCACGCCGGTTGTTTTTAAATAAGCGCGGTATGGTCTTTATGGGGCTCCACTTGGACCACCGCACATGTATTGGTTGACCGGTCATCTGTTGTGCTTGTTTGGAGCCCTACTGTGACTTTATGGGGTCAAACTTCAAAGGGCAGGGTCGCTGACGCTGTTTGAATATACTACACCGATGTTGGTCGAAAGTGAAAGTTACACAATTCTTGTATACATGGGCTGTTTCCAGTCGTCCTAAACTATAGTTGACAAATATTTGAACGGGATTGTTTAGTTATTTTTTTTATCCTTGTTGATGCTGCTGAGTGGTTGTGTCTAGTGCTGAAACCAGTCCCACTCGTTTCCTTTCTCGACGTCACGGCTGTCCGTGGCAGATGGTGATCAAGGCGGCGTCAGGTGTACTTGAAGCCTGGCTTCGTACCGTAGGTCCATCGCGGACGCCTGCACTGACTCGCATCCGTTTGACGGAGTGGCTTGTCTTTCACACCGGCTGTTGCCATGGCTACAGCAGCCATTGAATACTCCTTTTGCCACATCCACCGGTAATTGATTGTCGTCACCAGAAATAGTCAATCTACCTCTGCCCACTGGCTATAAAGGTACTTTATGTTTGGAGCACGGTAGCCTGTGCGATATTGATTGTCTGTGTGCTGGCTGTCTGGCTATCGGATTGGACATTATGGGCACGCATACAATGATGGTATCGACGAGATCGTTAGAATGAATCACCAAATTTACCTTGTATTCACCATGGTATACTGTAGTGAAATCAAACACAATTGTCTTATTGTGCGAGATTCTAGTCGGTTTCTGAATAAGCGTTATCACAAGGCAATTGGATTGTAGCTTATTGCATTCTCTTTTTATTGAATCCTTTTCTCTTTTAAGTCTGTGCTTCAATCCAAAAGAATGCCTGGTTTGTGTAGTGCAGGTGTTTTCTATCTAAACATAGTTTAAAACGTCACAAATAAATTGGAAGTACGAAAAAGATACAGCTTTTCCTTCTGGGCCCTCAAAAGATAAGTAAGACAAATGTGGACGCACCTGCCCTTCTCATCAGCCGGCAGTTGGTTGCCATAGAGAAAGGGTTACCAGGTGTGTTCTGTTGGCATGGCAACGGCACACCAGAGGGAAAAGGAGGGCCATTGGTGGGAATTTTTTTCTCCCTTGGAAGTCGTGTTTCTAAACAAGGCACAGTCTCGGATCGTTTTGTCTGAAGCACTTATTTCAACAAATGTGTCAATGCTCCACTAAACTCTGCTCAACCCCCATCTTTCCTGCCTACATGGGAACATGATCTAATTCCCTCCTAAATGTGATTATGACGTGGGTTAAGGCGGTTATCTCTTCAAAACTATGCAAATATATTAAAATTAAGTCAGGCGGGCTGCTGGCTTGTATTCCAGCTGTTAATTTAAGTGGTTGTAACATATGCTGCAACGTACTGTTTTGTTATTCTGCAGAGGCAATCTCACAATCTGCCCTTTTTTTTTTAAAACTTGCATAAGCGCTCTACGACTCTACAAACAGTGTTTTATTTTCACAGTAAGCAGTGAATTTTTCAAACAGTTGTGTTGTGTATGCTTTTTGACTTAAAACTAATCATGATTTCATACGTTTCTTAAAGTCGCCGTATTTAATATTTCGCCCTTCCCACTTAGTATGCAGTTAGTTATAATTGAAAAACTGTCTGTGCAACTGTGTGAGGCGAACTACTACTAGCTCTGCTGGGTGGTGCGAGTGGTTTTGGGCCTGTTGATGAGGTACGGGCTGGCGAGCATTATCTTATTTGTAGGATACCTCAGTTATAGTATGTGTTTTTACATCATTGAAATTAAAATCATGTGGCATTGACTAGAGCTATGTCTGGGTTACTGGATTAGGCTTCGAGCTGGTTGAAATCAGTCCCACTGCGATATATAACTTTATTCAACCCGGCGTGAGGTGCGTTCAGGCGCTCGTCTTTAAGGAGCAGGTAGGGTGAGGCTCCGGGAGGACGGGGATCGAACCCCGTACCCTCTCAGCCACTGACCTCCCGTCGTGGGTTTTGTTGTGGTCTCAGGAGCCGCAGGGGCCCAGGCCCTCTTCTCGTTGCCACGGCGACCGGGCTATGGCACCATGGGGAAGCCCATCAAGCTGCTGGCCAACTGCTTCCAGGTGGACATCCCCAAGATCGATGTCTACCTGTACGAGGTGGACATCAAGCCTGAGAAGTGTCCGCGGCGCGTCAACAGGTACACACACACACACATTCACTAGAATACACACACACACACACATTCACTAGAATACACACACGCACACACTACCCCATATACACACAAACAGGCATGCATATATACACAAGAATATACACACAAACACGCACGCCCAAATTCAAATATATATGACCATACACAGGGTATGTGTATCAAAATTATAATGTACTGTAGTATCATGCATATACGTTAGTTTCACGAAACTAATGCATAACCAGATCTAACCAGGAACTTTTTTTATCAAAAAGTCTGTGCAAGGCTATTGATAAGGGCTTAAGCAATGAATCAGATGAAGTAATAAATGCAGTAGTAAGCCTTGTGCAGAACCGTCACCTCTCTATACGCCTATACCTTATCAACCACACTAGTTCAATCAAACCCAGTATTTGTACTCTTGTCTTATCTGCGGCGTCTGGCAGTCAAGACATGCCGACGCGATGCCCTTGCTGATTACCAAACGTGTTGTTGTGGTGGTGGTGTGCTCCGTCAGGGAGGTGGTGGACTCCATGGTGCAGCACTTCAAGGTGACCATCTTCGGCGACCGCCGGCCAGTGTACGACGGCAAGAGGAGCCTCTACACCGCCCACCCACTGCCCGTGGCCACGGCTGGGGTAAGGCCTGCAGAGGCAGCGCATGCAGGCATACCACGCAGGCTGCGACCTGCAGGGATCAGTCTCACTCCCGTCTCGGTTGATTAAATTAACATCTGTCCCAGAGCGCCTTCCCCCCCCTCCCTGAAGGGGATCTTCGAGATAAAATCAACGCTCATTTCACCGACTAGATCCAGTCGTAGCTTTTGTAGTCTGCGTTCTTCCGCTATCTCTGCAAGAATCCGTGTTGGCAGTGGTTTGTGTTTTGCGACGTGAAGCTAAGCTAACGTGTCTCTCGTTGCCCCCCGCGCTAGTCCGCGAGGCTAACCCGCGCGCGTTCTAATTCTGCCCCGTCTGCATGGAGCTAGCTACTCGACAGGCTAGCGCTTGCGCTAACACATGCCCCACCCCCCTGGTCCTCAGGTGGATCTGGACGTCACGCTGCCGGGCGAAGGAGGCAAGGACCGACCCTTCAAGGTGTCCATCAAGTTTGTGTCGCTGGTCAGCTGGCACATGCTGCACGAGGTGCTGCAGGGCCGCGGGGTGCCCGAGCCCCTGGACCTGGACAAGCCCCTGAGCACCAACCCGGTCCACGCCGTCGACGTGGTGCTCAGACACCTGCCCTCCATGAAGTGAGTCCCCAGCCCCTGTGTCGCGGCCCGACGGCTTACGGCTTAGAGCGCAGGAGCTAGCCTTAGTACCTAGAATAGCATCCGACTGGGAATCTCTAGCAAGTTGTTGAGTTTCATCCGGCTGGTGGCTAGCATAGCATCTAGCTTTTGACCTAGCGTAGCAACTAGCTTAGTTCCTAGCATTGGATCCGAAGCAAGAACTAGAATTAATTCAATAATAATAAATATATTTGATTTATTTTCTAGCACCTAGTGTAATAATATCAAATTCAGTTTATTAATTAAGTAATAAAATGATATTATCATCATGTAGCACCTAGCATAGCATCTAAACTTGTATGTAGTACTGCCTCATCACCTACCATAGCTCCTGCCTCCTATCATAGCATCGTGTGTGTGTGTGTGTGTGTGTGTGTGTGTGTGTGTGTGTGTGTGTGTGTGTGTGTGTGTGTGTGTGTGTGTGTGTGTGTGTGTGTGTGTGTGTGTGTGTGTGTGTGTGTGTGTGTGTGCGCCTGCCCCATAGGCGACTCCCTTTACGATCAATGCCTCCCATTTAACCACACGCTCACTGACTTCACTGTCAGCCACCGACGATCATTGCCCACTGCCTAATTGAAGCGGTTATAAAGGTGCCTTAGCTGAAGGCCTCCCTAAAATCCAACGAACGACCCCAAAACCCAATGTCCAACCTTGTCCGTGCCTCCGTCCTCAGCCTGGCGCTGACCCACCTCCTCTCTCCCCCCCCCCCCCCCCCCCCCCCCCCCCCCCCCAGGTACACCCCGGTGGGCCGCTCCTTCTTCTCCTCCCCCGAGGGCTACGACCACCCGCTGGGCGGTGGCAGGGAGGTGTGGTTCGGCTTCCACCAGTCGGTGCGACCCGCCATGTGGAAGATGATGCTCAACATCGACGGTGAGTTGCTATGCAGACCCCCCCCCCCCCCCTCGTATCCCCAGGAGGCGTGTTCAAGATGTGTTTGAGTTTTTTAGTTAGATCCTAAGAAATCAACTGTTCCAACAAAACTACGGTCACCATTAAGACAACCAGGATGTCTCGTATCATCTGGTTATACTTTGTTAATAATGGTCCTTCACCACTCTGACTCAGTTTTACTTCTAAGGGGTTTTGACCTATATTTCTCTTTCTGAAAGGCTTCGTGGGTTTGTGTCAATTCTCAAATTACAAAGAGCATTCTTGATCCATTCATTTTTTTTTTAATAAAATGTGATAATATGAAGTGACACATGTTGCTATTCTGGGACCCTCCAACCAGAGCCAGACAGCTTTTGAATCGCCTTGCGTGGCTATCATTCAAACGTGAGTCCCATAGTAACCCCCCCCTGTTCCTCACCACGCATCGCTCCGCCCTGTTAACCCCCGCTCCCTGCTGTGTCGCCCGTCCAGTGTCCGCCACGGCCTTCTACAAGGCCCAGCCGGTCATCCAGTTCATGTGCGAGGTCCTGGACATCCACAACATCGACGAGCAGCCGCGGCCTCTCACAGACTCCCACCGCGTCAAGTTCACCAAAGAGATCAAAGGTAAGGGACCTCTCTCACTCCACCGCCGGCAGACCTGGGGGGGGGGGCACAGCTCAGTGTAGGGGTGACCGGTTCCCTCCCAAATGTCCGCACTCGGCATTCAGCCACCCGCGAAATTGTAAATAATTATACTTGAAGAAAATACTTTTTTTTTTTTTTTTTTTTATATAAACGGCGCCAACCCTGCCTGCTCGATAATGAGGGCGGATAAAAGCGTCTAGCGCTAAATGGAAAGGCCGTCGATGGGAGAGGGATGTCGCGTCCCGCTAGGGTTGGAGCATCCGATTTAGTGTGTTTCTGATGCTAAGCTTAGTTTAGCGAGGAAAGCAGCGGCGGATGAAAGCTGTGTTTTGTGAGCAACGCGAGTCACAAGCTACCGACCGGCGGTGGGTCTGTAAATTTGCGGGTCTCACAGCTGGCTTTTCCCATCCCTCGCTTCTGTGTCCATGCTTACCGCATCAATAGTGTGTGTGCGCGTCAATAGTGCATGTTCTGTAATGCGGATGTTATTCACAACCCCCTATGGATTCTCTTCTCTTGTGAATCAATGACAAAAAGTAAAAACGAGTAGACACAGTCCTCGGGATGTTGTGGATGTTGTAATACCTTTTGGGGGGGGGGGGGGGGGAAGCTGTCGAGAATATACCATGAAAAAACTATTTTCATGGTATATTAAAAAACATATTTAAACATAAATACTGAAGCTGTCGTTTCGACAGCTTCAGTATTTATGTTTAAATATGTTTTTTAATATACCATGAAAATCGTTTTTGTTTTTTTTCAGCCGTAGAAAAGAGTCAGCTTGCGCTCGTCTTAATATCACTGCAATGCCTCAACCCTAGCCTCATGTCTGATTGTAAGAAATAAAAAATGCCCTTTTTGATTATGTCTCACTCACAAGGATGTCCACCATCCGTAGGTCTGAAGGTGGAGGTCACACACTGCGGCAGCATGCGCCGCAAGTACCGGGTCTGCAACGTCACGCGCCGCCCCGCCTCCCACCAGACGTACGCTCACACTATTACACACACACACACACACACACACACACACACACACACACACACACACACACACACACACACACACACACACACACACACACACACACACACACGCACATCCCACCCCAACCCTGGCAGGACCCTTCCTATAGTCCCCGCAGTGCAGCCACACTGGGCTCCACGGGGCACCTTGGTAGACAACCACCGGCCAGCCTAAGCTCTGTGCCTTTTAACCTGGTTACGTTTGGGGTTGTCTTACGCCCTCGCAGTGACCAGCTCCTGCATCGTTGTCCGCATGTTAATGCGGCGGTGTTGGTTATGGTGATTATGTTTTAAGAAGCTGCCTTCCACCACGTCTTTTTAAAAGAAAAATTGTTGACAAAGCTAGCCGTGATATTTATCGAGCCTCCACTCTGGGGTTTTGGTTTTGTTTATTCTCCGTCGTCTTGCCCCCACTTCCCCCTTTGACATTAATGAATAACACCAAGGGGTCGATGCATGGATGGATCCTGATCAAGTGTTGACTCACCCCCCCCCCCGGCATGTGTGGGTGTGCAGGTTCCCCCTGCAGCTGGAGAACGGGCAGACGGTGGAGCGCACGGTGGCCCAGTACTTCAGGGAGAAGTACAACCTGCAGCTCAAGTACCCCCACCTGCCCTGCCTGCAGGTGGGGCAGGAGCAGAAGCACACCTACCTGCCCCTCGAGGTGAGCACAGAGAATGACGCCGGCACGCCGACTACGGTGGCCACAGAGGACCGCTCATGTCTAAGAGACTGGATTAAAATGTGTTTTATCGAATCAATGTTTTGACCCAAAGGGCCGCCATTTTAAATGTTTACTCCATGCAATTATTTTTTTGTGTATTTACTGACTTAAAGTTGTTTTTGCGTTGCATTAGATGCGTACGAAGTCAATACGTTGAGTAATTGTACGACATGTATTATTGACATTACCATATACTGTCGTTTTTTTTTTTTTTTTTTTTAAAGAGTAATTCTCGCTGCTGATTCCCCCTATCGTTATGACTCTCTGTAGAGCAGTCGGCCCTGCCTGAACCCATTGTGCCCTGGTTGTGCGTGCGTGTGTTAGGTGTGTAACATTGTGGCCGGCCAGCGCTGCATCAAGAAGCTGACAGACAACCAGACGTCCACCATGATCAAAGCCACGGCCCGCTCGGCCCCAGACAGACAGGAGGAGATCAGCCGACTGGTGAGTGGCGGCCTCAGGGTCCGCAGCCAACCAGTCGCTCCACATGACCTGGTTAAGGCTTCCTCTCCCAGCTGCTTGTGTTCCTAACTTGGGCCCTGCTTTGAAGTTAAGATGAACTTCATTAGTCCCAGATAGGACATTTGGGTGGAAATTGCCTGATCCAATTTTATTTTTTATTATTCCCTTCCTATTAACTAGTCCACAAATATGCACAGGGGTCAAAGTTCAATGTATTCAAACCTCCCCCCTCTGCCTTAACTGATTTTATACAACTAAAATATGACAGGACTTTTATTTTCTTAAACCTCAAACTTTCTACCACTGCAGGAGCTTTTATTTTCTAACTTGCTTTTACCCCAGCTGGCTGGATACATATCTAAACTGCAATTAAAATGTTGTATCCAGTGGGGACATTTTGCAATGTGAGGGTATCTGGTTTAATTGCGTTTTAGTTGGGCAGCTGTTGGGGGGCCGGGTACTTTGTCGTGTTGTATTCGGAGGAGAGCTGTTGCATGCAGCAGGTTTGCTTGGAAGTCCCATCTCCCTCCCAGGTATACACCACTATACACGGAACCTATACCGCTGAACGGGTCCCTCGTTCCCAGCGTCAGATGGCTGTCATTCAGAGCATGAATATCTGTGAATATCCAATACCTTTCTCCCTTAAAACCAACCACCTTACCAACCCCATGAACTGATATTGAGCCTCTCGATTCCTTAAATACACATCCACACAGCAACGCCATGCGGCTTTAAAGGTCACTTTCAGTTTTGATTTCGGCGGGTTCCTGGCAGGCTGTCAATATTGTTAAAACGTGTAGAACGCAGGGAACTCCACCTACCCGGGCCAACAAGTAAACGTTGGCTGTCAAGCCTACTTAAGCTTCCAGGACAACGTCACCTGAGGAGAATGTATTAGCAATGAAAAGCATGCGCTAGTTGTAAACAAAATGTCCGCGACTAACACAAACCTTAGTCAGCCAAGAACCTTGCGACTAATTAGTCGACTAGTTGTAGGCCAGAGCCGCAGGCTAGATATACAAGTGGTTGTGTTCTTTTTTGCATTTTACCAGTAACCATTTCTAGGGCTGACCCCTTTGTAGGAGGGAGTCCTGTCATATTACTACCATAGTTGTATAGATCGGTTGGCACAGGGGGGGGCTTTTATTTTTGAAAACATAATTTTTATCAGTGCTCCTTTCTAGGCTGACCCCTCCATGAGGGGCCAGCCTAGAAATTAGCACTGGTAAAAATGTTTTCAGGGGAGGGCTTTTATTTTTGAAAAAATATTTTTTACCAGTTTTCAGGGGGGGCTTTTATTTTTGAAAACATAGTTTTTACCAGTGCTCATTTCTAGGCTGAACCCTCGGGTTTTAAAACGCACACAAGAATCACACGCCCCGCCTGTTTCTCAACGGGCGGGATATCAGTGTACGTTTAACGCGCTGTCCTCCCGGTCCCGGCTCACAGGTGCGCAGCGCCAACTACGAGGCGGACCCGTTCGTCCAGGAGTTCCAGTTCCGCGTGCGTGACGAGATGGCCCAGGTGACGGGACGCGTGCTGCCCGCCCCCATGCTGCAGTATGGCGGCCGCGTCAGCTCGGAGCACTTCATGGTACCTCTCTCTCTACCCTCTATAACGTCTGGTTTACCGTGTGTGTTTTTTTTTTACCATCAACGGTATTTATTAATTTTTTTGACAAATGTGTAAGAAATTATAGTATATATCTGATATGAACATATAAGTTATATATTTTATTTAAAAAATATATATATATGTTTGGATGCGTAAAAAAATCATATATATATATATATATATATATATATATTTATTAATAATAAATGAAAATGTTAATAATTATTATTATTATGACTAAGGAATCTTAATTTCAATGAGTTACGGAGAAGGGGTGGGATTAAATAAGTGTAAACTTCTTCCCACTCCTTTTCGAACATGTTACAATTATCAAGTATTTATCATTTATGTATCTAATTATGCTTTCTATTTGCGTTTAACATCAGTAATTTGTGTATGATATATATTTTTTTGTTTTATTTTACATGTTCGAAATAAATTTCAATCAAATCAAATCAAACGGTGGCACAACAACACAGCTTGCCGCTGGAATCCAAACATAACGTGTGCTCATTTGGGATAACCTTGTGCTGTACGTTGATGTTGTACTCGCTAACGGGAGCAACCCCTGGTCTAGAGTTGCTGATATTGGTTATTCTCTAGTTTTGCGATACAATGAAGGCTAGTATAAAACAACTTTACAAGGATCTATCCACGTTGGTGTAACTATTGTATTCAACTTCTGAATCCTATGATCAGCTTTTTAGAAACCTGCTGTACCTTCGAAAACAAACAAACCAAAAATCGTCTGTGATTTGATTCCATCTTTGATTAAAGGTTGTTTAAAGGGGACCTATTATGCTTTTTCGACTTTTATGACCTATAAACGTTGTTATAATGATTGATAGTCATGTTTAACCATGCACAAAAATCGATGTAGATTTTCGGGAAACTCTTCCTCTCATCTGGGCGCTTTCAGCATTCTCTGTCAACGCTCGGTTTCGTCCTTCTCCTCCCCCTCGCCCCCCTCCTGCCAACCCAACTCTGTTGTGATTGGTTACCTTCCTTGAAGCGCGCGCGCGCAGGCAGATTTGACCAGGCATATGGGGGCGTGGCAGGAGTGCATCTACGTAGATGATTTCCCGGAAATGTGAACGAGTGAATCGCAAACGTTGTCCCGAGTGTTTAGCGCTCTGCACAGCCACCCCAGACTGTCAGCAGGGAATACGTTGAGATGCGTGTACGTCATTATTTGACACTTTAGTATGGTTGAACATGACTATCAATCATTATAACAACGTTTATAGGTCATAAAAGTCGAAAAAGCATAATAGGTCCCCTTTGAGAGCGAAAAAAAGTCTGGGAAAAAAATTATGAATTGGTTGTTGGACTGTTCGAATCAATGTCCATCGCCCAGCTGCCACTTCCTCCTGCCCTCAACACATCTCTTGTGTTTGTTTGTGTGTCCGTGTACGTCATCTCTCGTCGCCCCCCCCCCCCGCCCCGCACTGCCAGCCTCAGCAGATGAACCCTGGGCTGTCGTTGCAGAACCGCACGGTGGCCACGCCCAGCCACGGTGTGTGGGACATGAGGGGCAAGCAGTTCCACACCGGCGTGGAGATCAAGATGTGGGCCATCGCCTGCTTCGCCACGCAGAGGCAGTGCCGCGAGGAGATCCTCAAGTCAGTACTGCCCCCTGCACGCCTCCCTGGGAAACCCCTTAGCACCAGGCGTGGCGAGGATTTTATACCGAAGAAAGATATTTACAAAATAGTTTGTCCATAGTTTTGAAGGAGTTGTGGGAAAAAGAAGACATGATGGGACAATATAACCCTTTAAGGAACGCCTATATTTATATGAATTAGATATTAGGGCTGGGTATCGTGGCCAATTTCCTAATTCGAATAGATTTCGATTCATAAGGTTCTGAATCGATTAATCATGATTCGATTGAATCTGCTCTTAAATAATGAAAATGGCTCAACTGTGTTACAAAATACAAATGTACTTTATCTTTTCTCTTCATCTTAAACAACAGGTTTTGAGTGCAAACTTGTAAATTGGACAGTTTAAACTTTGCTGGAGTTGTAAACAAAACTCAAGTCTCAAAAGTGCAATTTTGAAATTAGAAAGGAATTGCAAGTGAAAGTGTACTTGTCCTACAACGCTCCATCGCTGCAAATTGCATTAAGGCATTGTTTATTAAAGTGCAAAAATAATAATAATGGTAAAAAAAAAAAAACGTATGTATGTATATATGTGTGTGTATGTATGTGTGTGTGTGTGTGTGTGTGTGTGTGTATATATATATATATATATATATATATATATATATATATATATATATATATATATATATATATATATATATATATAAAAAAAAAATCGACCTTATGAATCGATATTGCAATATTTAAATGAAATCGATCCAAAATCGATTAAATCTTTTTTTTTACCCAGCCCAATTAGATATGTTTATTTATTTATTTCAAATGGTGTAATATCCCTCCTCCTGCAGGGGCTTCACGGACCAGCTGAGGAAGATCTCCAAGGACGCGGGGATGCCCATCCAGGGCCAGCCCTGCTTCTGTAAATACGCCCAGGGGGCGGACAGCGTGGAGCCCATGTTCAGACACCTGAAGAACACCTACGCCGGCCTGCAGCTCATCATCGTCATCCTGCCCGGGAAGACGCCCGTCTACGGTACTGAGAAGCTGGGATTGGACCCCGATGTCTGCGGTCTCGCTCTAGGCATCCTTAAAGGGCTCATGTCACGCCACCAGGTGTGAGTGTGTTTAGCTGGTGCAAGCCGTTTGAAAATCATTCTCTCCCTGTGCCGTGGTGACATCACAAGTGGGCGTGTTCACCCTGATATATGAATGATGGATGAGCGACATTTGCTCTGGTCCACTGGGTAGGCTGGTAGACTGAAATATCCAGCGTACATCTAGTCGGACACACCCACTTGTGATGTCACTATGGCAGAGGGAAGGAATGACTTTCAAACGGCTTGCACCAGCTAATCACAGCCACACCCGGTGGCATGACCTGAGCCCTTTAAGAGAAAAGCCCTCACCCTCACCGTTGACTTCCCAACCTGTATCTGAATGAGGCGTTTCGTAGATGGCGCCATGTAAAAACCAAGGAAGCGTATGATGCATGGCATCTGGTGAAAGGTTTTTATCACGCTCCACCAGTTCAGGAGAAGGTTGAGGGGAAGGTTTATGGTGGAGCTGTAATTTAAAAAGATACCCCATCTCGTTTATTTCTTTATTGGTTTGCACTTTATCAATCATTCATTACACATTGCATTGCTCTGTCTTCAAGAGCCTTAGGCCCAATCCCATTTCTACCCCTTACCCCTTCCCCTTACCCCTTCAAAACTAGGGGGAGGGGGAAGGGTAAGGGGTAGAAATGGGATTGGGCCTTAATGGCTCATTGTGAAATGACCAGCTCTGTGCTGGTCATTTAACGTCATGATGGTTGAACCGGCTCCACCGTGTCCCTCCCCCCAAACAGCGGAGGTGAAGCGTGTGGGAGACACCCTGCTGGGCATGGCCACCCAGTGTGTCCAGGTGAAGAACGTGGTGAAGACCTCCCCGCAGACCCTGTCCAACCTCTGCCTGAAGATCAACGTGAAGCTGGGGGGCATCAACAACATCCTGGTACCGCACCAACGGTAAAACCGCCGGCTGCCGCAAGAGGCTCAAGACTCACTTGTTCGGATACACCTAGCCAATTATCCTTCTTCTGACAGATGTTACTTAATCTAAGTCGATTTGGATTAGTGTCTGCTAAATGCCCTGTATGTAAATGTACACCACATCCCCTTCTGAATGCCTCACCCACTCAAGCGATTCAGTTTCTCTTTTGGTAGAATTTCTCAAACTAAACTGGAAACGGGGTGTAACTCGACCACCTGCAGAGTTTAGGCCTTCAGAGATAGAGAGAGCAAGTCCCCTCGTGTTCCATTCTTTATATCGGGAATGCGCGTTAACAATATGCAAATGGGATGGGGCGACCCACCCCTTCCATACAGCATGATTCCGGTTGGTTCTGAGGGTGGTGGTCTCATTCTGCTCTCCCCCCTCCCCCCAACAGCCCCTCCGTGTTCCAGCAGCCCGTCATCTTCCTGGGCGCTGACGTCACCCACCCCCCTGCCGGCGACGGCAAGAAGCCGTCGATCGCAGCGGTAAGGACCTCCACCTCGTCCCCAGGGTTCACCCCAGCCGTCCCTCAGTCGATCACAACGTGTTCGTAATGTATGTTCATGGAACGCCGCGCGGCTGTTGGCAGGCCTTTCTCTTTGTGGTGGTGGTGGCACCGTAGCTGTTAAGACGCACAGAAAGCTGGAGGGGAAAGCGATTTCCTTGGAAGCTCTGTGTGTGACTCATATCGCCCATGAAACGGATGGCTGATTTAGTCATTGGCGAGGAACTGCTTTTTCATGGGTTTAGAACATTTTTGGTCGCGATCCAGCGTCGGCTCCAAACCCACCAGTGTAGACACTGTTGTTTTTTAGAGACGTAGGAGCAGGGAAGACGACGCGTTCTCACGCACTGGCCATGATTGTTAAGGTATAAACCAAATGCCTGTGAACAGCCACCAGGCCTTCCTGCCTATTCTGTTCATCTGATTGTCAACGTTCCTTTCAATTCAATTCGACTTTTATAGCCCTTAATCACCATTACAGTCTCAAAGGGCTTGACAGGCCAAATATTTATGACGACCCTGTGACCCAAGAAAAATAAATAAAAACTCCCTTTAAGGTGACACATTAAACCATCAGGTGTGAGTGTGATTAGCCGTTACAAGCCTTTTGGCTTGTAACGGCTAATCACACTCACACCTGATGGTGTAACACGTCACCTTTTCAATCAGTGAGGGGGAGAAACCTTGAGAAGGAACGCAGAGTGGTGGGGGATCCCTCCTTCCAGGGATGCTCCCTACCTGTCCTCGCTCCTCCTGTCAACGCCTTGCTCTCTCGTCCCCTCTGGAGGTGGTGGGCAGCATGGACGCCCACCCCAGCAGGTACTGTGCCACGGTGCGGGTCCAGAGGCCCAGGCAGGAGGTGATCCAGGACCTGGCCTCCATGGTGCGGGAGCTGCTGATCCAGTTCTACAAGTCCACGCGCTACAAGCCCACGCGCATCATCTTCTACCGGGACGGAGTCTCGGAAGGACAGTTCAGACAGGTACCGGCCGGTACATGAAGGAAGCCATCGATGAAATCCCTTATTAACTCCTGTCTGTTGGCTGGCTACATTCCAAACGATTAGCTGAACGCGGATCCTGTGAGGACCGCTTTAAAGAGGAACCCCAACGCTTGTATTGAACTGCTTTGGTTGCCAGCCAGGGTTTATACTGCCCCTGCCGAGGGGCACTATTCTTTAAGTACATCATCTTACTAGACCTCATTCAACCAGTGACCTTCAGTGAGGTTTCGTCATTGAAGCGACGGCAAAGTGACGGTAGAGCGGGCGCGCTTTCCCCTCCCAGGTGCTGTACTACGAGCTGCTGGCCATCCGGGAGGCGTGCATCGCCCTGGAGAAGGAGTACCAGCCGGGCATCACCTACATCGTGGTGCAGAAGCGTCACCACACCCGCCTCTTCTGTGCCGACCGCAACGAACGGGTGAGAGTGGCCCACACCGCTTCCCCCTAATCGATGATATGGATTTAGAGGAGATAAAAGTCTGTGGTTTTTGTAATCAAGCTAGGGGAAATGGATTAGAGCGACAGCCTTGTGTTTGTCTTCCGGGGTACAAAGAGGGATTGAGAATGCAATGGCTTTCTACTCGACGGACGCAGCTTCTGATTGGGCAAACGGGGCTTTGCGTCTCTGCTTGGGGAGAAAGAATGATCTCTAGTACCCCCTGACTTATCGTGTGTGTGTGTGTGTGTGTGTGTGTGCGTGTGCGTGTGCGTGTGCGTGTGTGCGTGCGTGCGTGCGTGCGTGCGTGCGTGCGTGCGTGCGTGCGTGCGTGCGTGCGTGCGTGCGTGCGTGCGTGCGTGCGTGTTTGTTTGTTTACGTAAGGTGGGACGAAGCGGAAACATTCCTGCTGGCACCACGGTGGACACGGACATCACCCACCCCTACGAGTTTGACTTTTACCTCTGCAGTCACGCTGGGATCCAGGCAAGGGTCCTATGTTTACCGTCTGTCGCTCCGGCTCTGACTTGCTCTCTCTCTCTCACACACTCGCATGCTCTCCCTGAGGTTGGCACTTGACCCAGTCTCTTTCTATTCTGTCTCTCCTTGACCTAACATGAACCTGTCTCTCTTTCTCTGTCTCTCTCGCTCTGTCCTGTCTCTCGTTCTAACTTGAACATGCTTGTCTCATCGTCCCAATTTCTGTCTCTCTTTCTTGGTCTCTCTGTCCTAACTTCTGTCTCTCTCTCTCTGTCCCTCTAGCTCTCTCTCTCTCTCTCTCTCTCTCTCTCTCTCTCCCTTACTCGAACATGCATGTTTCTCCGCCCTATCTTCTCTCGTTCTCTCTCGGTCTCCGTCCATCTCCCTCTATGTCTCTCGTCCTAACTCAACCCTCTCTCCCCCCCCCCCCCACAGGGCACGAGCCGGCCCTCCCACTACCACGTCCTGTGGGACGACAACTGCTTCACGGCGGACGAGTTCCAGCTGCTCACCTACCAGCTGTGCCACACCTACGTGCGCTGCACCCGCTCCGTGTCCATCCCCGCGCCCGCCTACTACGCACACCTGGTGGCCTTCCGCGCACGCTACCACCTGGTGGACAAGGAGCACGACAGGTGAGCCGCAACACGCGCACGGAGGGGCGTGGGTGTGTGTGTGCGTGTGTGTTGGTATAGGAGTGGCAAGGTATTTAACTTAAAGATTCTTCTAGTAGTCTGACTGGTGTGTCAGCATTCTACAGATGTTTCCTTGATGCGTAATAGATGGTTAGCTTCACTCTATTCACCCGCAAGCGGGGGAAGTGAATTCTCCTCAGGATGGTCAAACTGAGCGGTCGCATTAAAAAGGGTCGGGATAGTGTTGGGGTTCAGGTGTTCTGGGTTCGATCCCCAATGTCTGCAGTCTAATCTGTAGGCACCCTCGAGCAAGATGTCCCCTAAAACCTAATCCCTGCTCCTGGATGAACGGTATCTGAAGTCGCACCAAAATCTGCTCAATAATGAGTGTCTGTTAAAAAACGAGTTTCTGCCAAATAATAAGTGTCTGCCAAATAACGAGTTTCTGTTAAATAACAAATTCCTGCCAAAAAAACGAGTTTCTGCCAAATAATAAGTGTCTGCCAAATAACGAGTTTCTGCCAAATAACGAGTTTCTGTTAAATAACGAATTCCTGCCAAAAAACGAGTTTCTGCCAAATTACGAGAATCTGCTTGATATTAGTATAGAAATGGCAGCACAGAACAGTGTGTGTGTGTGTGTGTGTGTGTGTGTGTGTGCGTCTCCCTGGTGCGGGCCTCACCCTTCCCTCTCTCCCCCCCTCCCCCCCCAGTGCGGAGGGCAGCCACGTGTCGGGCCAGAGCAACGGCCGGGACCCCCAGGCGCTGGCCAAGGCGGTGCAGATCCACCACGACACCCTGAGGACCATGTACTTCGCCTGAGGCCCCCGACCCACCCCACCACCAGTATACACGCCCCCCTCCCCCTCCTCACCCTCCTCTAAGGACAAGCCTACCAGGTCCAGCGCTGGCGGCATCCCCCCCCACACACACACACACGCGTAGAACGCCAGACTGTTGGGATATATATATACATATATATCTCTATATATTTATATATATATATATACACACAGGACAAGCCAGAGAGGAGAACAGCCACAGTATGCAATACCAAACCAGCCAATCGTTTACATTCTGCCCCTCCCCCTCCGTCAGATCCACACTTATCCCCTTCCTCCTCCACTCCTCCTCCTCCTCCTCTGGTGTCGTTCGACCACAACGGCTCCATCAGCTCTGACGTCGGCGGGTAGCGGGGGCGCGGTCCTAGCCGCTACTCTTAGCTAGCTCATCCAAACGTTTTTCTTTCGTCTCTGGTGTCTCAGTCCCGGAGGTAGGTGTTAACGGTTCTGTTTGTGTCGGTGCTCCCGAGAGGTAACGGGAAACGCTATGAAATGCTCTGCAGCCTACGGCGATTAGCCCTAATCATGCTGGTTTATACTGTCCATGTTTTTATCTGTGTGTGTGTGTGTGTGTGTGTGTGTGCATGTGTGTGTCTCAGCTTGCCCTGCTGCAGCACTGTACGGGTGTTAGGCCTGTTTTAGCAGTAACGTCCCTCACTAGGGGCCAAGCCTGGTAAATAATGGTGGAACTATTGTGAAATGTGCGGCGTTGGCGCTTTCTCAAAACGACACGGCAACAAAAACAAGGCCACCTGCTCCTCCAGGTCGTTTTACTCATGTGTGTGTGTGTGTGTGTTTCAGTTTGTGTGTGTGGTTGCGTGCGTGTCCCTTTAACGTAGGACAACAATAAGAGGGAGGGTAGACTTGTTGCCCTGGCAACCGCTAATGAAATCTCTAGAATGTTTGTGAAGGCGGTCGCCTGTGGTCCAACGCTGGGACTCCCGACGCCACGTTGAGGGGCGGGCAGAGCGAAGGGAGAGCGAGGGTCGAGGGGAAAAAGCCTCTTCAAAGATGATATCGGTACAGCTCTGTCTGCCCCCCCCCTTTTTTTAATTTTTAGTTTATTTTGCGCCATTTCCTTCCGGTTATCGTTTTTAATTTGAATTAACATTTATGTTCAGCAATAGATCTCAGTGGAGGGACGGATCTTTCTTTTCGGTGTTATATTTCAATACGTACGTTGGCGAGTCGACTGTCGTTCCTGCAGTGCAATAAGGCGCTTGAGGCGAGGCCCAGAGTGTTCCAGCGGAGGGAGGGATCTTGGTATTTGAAGGCGCTGACTGTTAGACCTTCCCCGTTTCAGTATCACAGCGTTGTCGGTCTGTTTGGTTTGGATGTTGGCGAGGTGAACGTGAAGAGGCATTCAAGGACTTCAGAAAGTATTGGTCGCGTCGACAGCGGTCGGCGTCTTCGTGACCCGGGCTGGTCGCACGAGGAAGATGTGACGAGATTACGATAAAAGTGCCTGATGGGGTTAACGAGAGAGCCTCGGGAGTGGAAACGGAAAAGGTGTTTTGAAGAATGTTCCGGGCCCAGATGCTGTTGTAGGGGGGGGGGGGGGGGGACTGTGAGCCCCTCGGCAGAGCAGATGGGGCCTCCAGCGTGGAGGAAGCCCACACTGACCCCCCCCATGTGATGTTCGGGCGGTGCTGGTCGAGGTGTAGACGTCTCTACGGAGGCTTGTCTTTGATCAAGTTATGGTGCAGAGGTTCCACTTGGCGCGTCTGTTCACGTACAAGTTCACAATTTAGTTGCGTTTTTGTCCGAGCGAGATTAGGACTGGGGTTTGTCTGACATTCTTTACCGCAAATACTAGTTTGGCTAGGTCTAATTCAACCGTTTCTAAAACAATACTTGAACCAAATGACATCCTTCTTAGAAAAATCTCTCTCTCTCTCACACACAGATACTTTATCGCATTACCGTCATATCTAGCCGAATTCTGATGGATCACCGATCCCTTTTCAAGTACTTCTTCATGCCAATAGAATGTCAACATGGTGCTGACTGACAGGTCACGTCACAGTGACCCAACTGTGGAAGGCCCTTTCTCGGGTGTAGCCTTAGCAGTACTAACCTCCTTCAAATGAACTACAAAATGTCGTGTTTCACTCAGACCAAAAGGAAAGTGCCTGCCTGTTTATTGGATGACCGGGGTGGTGGTTACCTAGGAAACGTAGTGAAGGGATAGGTTCCGGCCCACAGGCGTTTGGCTTTCCCACGGCTTACAGTGCCAGTTGCTTATTATCCGAACCAAATGAGCTGCTACGAGTGAAACTTTATAGTACATTGAATATCACATCGAATATTGTAGGTTACATTGTTTAACGAGCGGACATATTTAAACGGCACTTGTGAGATTCGATCATGTGATGAAAATGTTGGAACGGAAGACGCCGAAACATCGTTTGTGACAAAGAAACTCTAGAGAAAGATCATTAATCTTGAGTAGAGTAGTTTTTATAATATATAAATATATATCGTGCGACGCCTCATGGTTCTAATGTATGCTGAAACCGATTTTAGAGTAGTGATCCGGTCTGTTCCATCCCGCCCCCTCGTGGGTTTGGGTCCGGGTCCAAGCTGAGCTGCCTCTTGACGTCGGACCTTAAAGCAGCGATTTGCGCGAGTTTTACTTGAAGATCGGCAAAAAACGAAACGGAGACTGGCGTGCTAGCATGTAGCTAGCCGTAGCTACTCTGCGTCTCCCGGAGTTCTCTAGAATGTGTGTGCAGCCACGATGTATTGGAGAGTCTCTTTGACGCATGCTGCAGCTGAGGCAGGGCATTGGTTATTGGCGCGAGAGCAATGGCCGCCAAGCAGTGTGTCTTCAAAGTGCTTAACATCCGATGCCTTTTACTCAAACCATTCGAAAAAAACATTTTTTTAAAATTCTTGAATGGAGAAAAAAAAAAATATTTATACTTAAAGATATTAATATAATGCACCCATACTACTTATTTTTGCTAACAAAAAAAAATCCTATATGACATAGAGATAATTAAGTAGGACGTTAATAATGAAATAATAGTAATAGTCACTAATAATTTATCCCAGTTGAAATAATGCAATAGGTTTACTGGTCAACCATGGAGGCGATGGCTTTGCTGCATTGACTTACTTAATGGATGGTTCTTCTTTTATTGTATCGTTTTAGTTTTGGGAAGGTTGTTTTTGTCCTGTAATAAGCAGACGAACTTTCAACCCCCCTCAAACTTGTGTTTGTTTGTATTCGCTTAAACCCAGGGACCTGTAATGAAACCTCTCCTTCCACTGTTCAGTTGTTCTCTCTCTCTCTCTCTCTCTCTCTCTCTCTGTCTCTCTGTCTCTCTGTCTCTGTGTGTGTGTGTTGTAATGTCAAAGAAGTGAATGACTGTGATGGCCCCGCTAACATGGGGGCCACGTCTGACGTCTCGATGCCTCTACACTGTACAGATTCTCTCTCTTGGTCGTGGGAGGTGGGTTGAAAGTTTGTCGTCGGACAGAATCGTCCTCAATAGACTGTGCCTTTCCCAGATGGTGCTGAAAACGAGTCAAATCAAAGATGAAATCTTAACATTCAAATAAATAAGTAAAATTATGTTTTGGGCGGTTTAGCCCGTGTCTACATTGATAAGTATATATATTGACACATGACTATACTGTAAGATGTGATATGTGTATGTATATGTATGCTTTGTGTGTGTGTGTGTGTGTGTGTGTGCGTGTGTGTACCTCTGACATATGCCAAGAATACAGAATATGCAGACCTGCTCAGTGTGGATCTAACAGGACCAAAAGGTCGGTGGGAATTGGTCACAACAAGCCGGGCACTCAAAAGCACAACCTGCAAATTAGCATTTCTAAGCCGGGTAACTTGTACACACACGTTTTTCGCTCCAAAGGTAACAAGTAGCTAAATGTCATGTAGCATCTAATTTATTTTAAACCCGTTTTCCCCTAATATGTTTAAAGATCAAAGTATACTTTCCTCCCACTTTGCCTGGGCAGCAATAACCAACGTTTTTGTTTTTAAACGCTTGTGCAATGTGTGTTGTATGCATTACAGTTGGCCCAGATTATCCCGCAAGTCAATTCTTATTTTTAGACCAACCTTGTCTTATTACTCTTGTAACGTTGTTGTCATTAGCCGGGGCCATTGTAAGTGTGTGGTTCATTGGGGGACCCTCAAATTTCATACGTACTATTTATACACAAGTTTACAGAGATTACGATACGATTGAGTTTTGGTCCCATGATGAGTGCCCATTTCCCATGTAGCCGATAGCATTCCCCACAAAAAGGAAATTGGTCAATTCTACACTTCTTACGGTTGGCTGCATATCATATTCAAATAATGATGAAACGTGATGTTTTGGTTACACAGTAAATTGTGCTTTTATGTTTTGTTTGCTTGACTATGAAATGGTGTCACTTTTAGAAGTATACTTGTATGTCAAGACCTGTTTTGTCTTAACACTTAACTGATACTGGTCCTAAGTTGAGCCTTTTTTTGGTCGTCATATTTAATTGTTTTGATTAAATATTATATGAATGAAAGCTACTCGAGTGTTTTTGATCTTTAAACAAACTGAAACAAGATGTTACAAAGGCTAATACAAGTTGGCAAAGCCACATCAAAATCGATATTCAGAAATGAATAGCATCATGAAATCAATAAAAAAAAATGGAAATGCCATTTTGCTTGAATTTTGGCATGTTATTGTGATCTAATACTTGACCTGTTACACATGTTTTGGCTATATTTAAATTAATTTAATATAAAAAATACATAAAGGTTGTGATCCATTACAATTTTGTACATTATCCTTTGTGTATATTATTTATCTTCAAACTTTTTTTTCATCTGTAGGTCTTGGATTGATTAACCAAATAAAGTGAGTTACAAAATAAAAGCAGTGATGGATTAATAGTCAGTCAGTTTGTTAAACGTTGCCATGGTATCTTAATTATTTAGCAGGTAGTTGCTCGTCGCCTAGCGACGGTCTGATTAGTGGGCTACATAGGAGCGGAATCTTCCGGAATCTCCTCCGCCGGACACCTTGACCAGTATTCAACACCGGGTATGTAAAACTTACTAAAATAAACGTGCAATATTATAACACAAGGTCCTCTTTCCATTCAACGAATTGCCATCTTTATCCAATGTTTTGGTAAGGCTATCTTGTGCTTGACTGGTTGTATTATATTAAAGTTAAATTGTCCGCCAGCCTCAGTAATGTAAACGGAAATAAAGTACGGTAAACTAGGTGTTCACTGCACTATAACTAGTCAATAGTTAGGTTAACCGTGATGGCCTAGCAACACGGTTAACCAGTGACTCTACTGACCCCAGATCGTCCCTCGACATTCCAGCGCTGATAACCTTTTCAAATCTAATCAGGTAGACGACGATATCTTTACAACGTAGCTGAATGACAGGAAGATAAATCGCCCGATTTATCTTCCTGTCGTTCAGCTACGTTGTAAAGATATATCTTTGATGTTTTTGACGTTGTAAAAAGATCTGCCTTTTCTAGACAAGATTTATTCATAACTGTTAATCATGTGTCACGTGGTACGACTGTACGATGGATGACGTCAGTGGCGTACTAGTCCTTACTGGGATGCAGAAGTTGTCTCCTTCTGACATTGTGTACATTACTAATTAAAAAATCTATCATGTTATCAAGAACATATAAATTGATGTAGAATCTGATGTTACAGCTTATCTAATATTGCCTACTTCTAATTGAACAAATACCCCGTTGTGAACCATTTAATATGTCGCGCGCGATATTCCATTGATTGGTTAATTGATTTTAGCCACAGCGCACCAGGCCGTCAGGATGTCGACGATCGAGGCCAAGCCGTGCCTCCACCACAGCGTGGCCGACTGGCAGAACAACAACCGCCAGCTGTCCGCCACCGCCGAGCACGAGAGGGACGTCTCGCACGTGATCCGCCAGGAGGGGCGGGGCCTGCGCAACGAGACCACCATCAAGGTAGGCTTTGACATGACAAATGATATGTAGGCCACTTTTAGTTTCTATTCTTTTATCCAAAACAACTTACAGAGACTGAATTCAGATACCAGTCCTTAAGGTAGAGGTTAAGCGTCTGCTAAAGGACAAAATTTGAGGCTATTATTTGGTCATTTAGTTAGCAGGCGCGTCGCGCTTGTATCCAAAACAACTTACAGCCACTGAATTCAGATAGCAGTCATTAAGGTAGGGGGTCAAGCAAGTGTCTTGACCTAAGGATGACTACAGGAAGTAACCAACGCCCTTTTGGGGGAGTCAAACACCATCGTACCCAAATACAAAACAAAAGTTTTGGGATTAAAGGGGTGACATTATGCCACCAGGTGTGAGTGCGATTAGCCGTTACAAGCCGTTTTCAAACGGCTAGTAACGGCTAATCGCACTCACACCTGGTGGCATAATGTCACCCCTTTGAGTGAATCCTTCTAGTCACGTCGGTATGTTTGATTCCTCGCTCCGTTCCAGACGTGGTGGGATGAGAGCGACACCTGCCGGCGGCTGGGGGAGCGGCTCTGGGACGTGTCGCGCTGTAAAGACTCCCTGGAGTCCAGCGCGGTGGAGGTGGACACGGAGATGGAGGCTCTGACGCTGGTAACCCTCTCCTCGATGCCGCCACTGCCGCCGCGAGGCGTGCTCGTGTCAATGGGGTGTGGTGCTGTAAAGGGGCCCCGTTAGTGACATCACAAAGTGGGAGATTAGCCCACTACACAGTGGACTGTACCAACCGGAAGGTTTGGGGGGATCTAGTATCCGCCACACAATGTGGGTGGGCTCTTCCACTTATTGTGGGGTCACCTATTTAAGTTTTCTAAATTATTTTAATTTGAAATGGCATCACAACTGGCGCTGGTAAAATAAGGTCCCTTTAACCCTGGTGTGTGTGTGTGTGCGCGTGTGTGTGTGTGTGTGTGTCAGGCGAAGGAGGAGCTGGAGCAGGCGCTGGGGGCCACGGCGGTCCCGCTGCAGGTCACCCAGGAGTGTCTGACCCTGAGGCAGGGGAGGCGGGGCCTGGAGCTGGTCGGCGACCCCGTGGAGGAGGAGCTAAAGCAGGAAGTGAGGCTGATCGAGAGGGTCCAGCAGGAGCTCCAGCAGCACGTCGGCCGCACCTTTGAGCAGCTGTGGTACGGCCAGCTGTCTACCGGGAACCCTCCCTCGATGACTGCCACTGTGCCGCCTGCTGACTGCATGTTACCATGCTTGTCGTGTAACTTGCTGTTTCTGCCTGTGCTTTCCCGTGTTTCTCTTTCTCTTGGCTGATGCTGTGTTGACTGTTACTGTGCGGGATGTTACTTGATTGACCTTTTCTTGGCTGGCTGTTATTGGTTTGACCGTTAATTTACTGATGAACTGTTTCTTGGCTGACTGCGACTTTACTGATTTTTACTGGGCCTAGTGTAAAGGTAAATGTAGTGTTAGTTTAATTTACCGGCTGTTGGCTGGCCTTTGCTGTTACCTGGCTGTTTCTAAGCTGACTGTTAGTTCAATGGCTTCAGTGTCACTATGTTAATTGGTATTTTGCTACTAACCATGGCTACTGTGCTGACCGTTGCTATATGTTGACTGTTACCGTTCTGACTGTTTCCTGGCTGCCTGTGCTAGCGTTCTGCAGGAGGCCCGTCACCAGCTGACCATGGACCTCCAGAACAAGATGGACGCCCTGGACGTTGACCGGATCTGCCTGTCGCTCACCGTGAAGTCGGCCCAGATCTCCCTGAAGACCAACCCACTGCGCATACCTCCAGGGTACACACACATACACTAACACACACGCACGCACACAGTAGAATGGAAAGCACCCAGCATCCCAACAATGACGGACACAAATGCACACGGTAGAATGGAAAGCACCCAGCATCCCAACAATGACGGACACAAATGCACACGGTAGAATGGAAAGCACCCAACAGTAGCATCAATAGATATATTAATGCATCCTCTTTTTGTTTTACATCTTTACATAGGATTATCTACATATGTTTCGGATATTGAAATGTTGGCTCCTAATTATAATTCATTTTTTTCGTTGTTTGCGTTGCCCTGTTCTCTATGCTGCTGCATCCCCTTTGTTTCCCTGTGGGGTGTTAATGGTCCTCTTCTCCTGCAGTACCGTGACCCCTCAAGAGTGGGCGCAGTTCAGCCAGTATAACGTGACCGTCGCCCAGGAGGCTGTGCTCCTTTCGCAGCAGATGAGGGAGAACGCCAGCCTGACCCGCTCCAAGGTAGAAGCTAGATTCAACGTGCATTTGACAACAACTCTAATGTCCACCTGTCAAATAAAAGCACAACTCGACTTTGACTCGACAAACCCTCCTCCTTGTATTCTAACAATGCTTCTTATGCTGTGCCAGCAGTGCATAACAGACAGGGGACCTATTATGCTTTTTCGACTTTTATGATCTATAAACGTTGTTATAATGATTGATAGTCATGTTTAACCATACACAAAAAACGATGTCGATTTTCGGGGAAACTCTTCCTCTCATCTGGGCGCTTTCAGCATTCTCTGTCAACGCTCGGTTTCGTCCTTCTCCGCCCCCTCGCCCCCCTCCTGCCAACCCCACTCCGTTGTGATTGGTTACCTTCCTTGAAGCGCGCGCGCGGGCAGATTTTGGGGCGTGGCAGGAGTGCATCTACGTAGATGAATTCCCGGAAATGTGAACAAGTGAATCGCAAACGTTGTCCCGAGTGTTTAGCGCTCTGCACAGCCACCCCAGACTGTCAGCAGGGAATACGTCGAGATGCGTGTACGTCATTATTTGACACTTTAGTATGGTTAAACATTACTATCAATCATTATAACAACGTTCATAGGTCATAAAAGTCGAAAAAGCTTAATAGGTCCCCTTTAAGTCATTCCCCTTCAGCCTTATGTTTATGGTAATACATGCTCTGCCTCAGTGTTGACGGGACCTTGTACCTGCTGTGTTGTGCAGCTGCAGAATGAGTTGGAGAAGCAGCGCAGAGCCACCGAGTTCGCCCTCCGCAAACGCACCCACACCGAGGAGCAGTCCCGCCAAGAGCTGGAGTGGCAGCTCAAGATCGTGAGCGACGCAAACACCCTGACCCGTGATCAGAAGATACATTCACGGGTTTTCCTTGTAGAGTTTTGGATTAAAAAAAAACTGGAAAGTTGTGCTAATTGCCATTCTTGCCAAGTGTAATTAGGCCACACCATCAAAGCGATGATGATCCATTATATTCGAGTGGCTAACCGTTGTTTTGCTCTGTTGGTCAGACTGAGGACGAGATCTCTGAGATGGAGGCGGACATCCGGGGTCTGGACCAGGACCTCCGGGTGAAGACCGCCTCCCTGAAGCTGGCCCACACCCGGCTGGAGAACAGGACCTGCCGACCCGGCATGGACCTCTGCAGGGACCAGGTACACGGGACTCCGCTGGTCAAGAGGGTTTGACTCGCGTCCCAAAGATTCTGGGATGAACCCCTGTGTCCTTGAGCCTAGCGACCCTACCTGCTTCTAAATGACAAGTATCTCAAAAAATGAGCACATTCAGAAACATTGGATAAACCATCTGGTAGACCTTCGATAATATGTAGTTTAAATAAAGGAGCCATTGTTTCATAATACTTAGGATAGCACCTTTATCTCAAGTTGTACAAATAGGTTTTTACATAGAAAAATGGTCTTTCTTTGTTACGGTTTTCTTCTTGTGAAATCCCCTTTATAGTTCCTGTATGTCAGAACAGGCCAATGCGTGTCCCCCATAAACCAAAGCTTTTACAGGAACCATGTGATGGACACATGTCAGGCGATGTAATTCATCAGCTGACATGGGGCTGCTATGGGTGGTTGGGTTAAGGAAGTGGCCGCACCCAGGCTTACTATCAAGCATCGACCTCAGCCAGCTCTCCATGACTACCTACTACAGCCTCACTTTAGTCCATTTGGTTCCTTATCGGGTTAACTTGTTTGATGGTTTCATTTAGATATTGATTTTATTTTGAGCGTTTCTCTCTGTGGATGAGAGTGTCAGGTCGATGTCGGATGTGGATGTCGTCATCTGTCTGGCTAGGGGTTTAGATGTTTAGTTAGCCCGACAGATGGTATCTCTCTCTCTCTCTGATTCATCACATCCTTCTCTTCCTCTTCCTCTTCCTCTTCCAACTCTTTCATCTCATCATCCTCCTCCTCCTCGAACTGTTCCACCTCCGACTCACTCTCATCCACTGCCTGCTCCACCTCCTCCCACCTCCTGCTCCACCTCCATCAACCACCTCCACCTCCATCAACCACCACCTCCTGCTCCTCCTCCTCCTTCCACCACCACCTCCTCCTCCAGGTTCAGCTGGGGCTGGTGAGGGAGGTGCAGCAGCTGGAGGCCTCCATCAAGGCCCTGGACCAGAAGCTAGGCGAGGCGCAGTGAGTCACAGCTGTCCTCTACGTTCCCCTCCCTCCGCCGGGGGAGGTAACCCCATTAGACTCCACAGAACCAGCCCAGAGCCCTGCCTCCTCTACCACTAGCGGTAGTGGAAGAGTTCCAGTGACTCACTGCTTGACTGAGCCAAGAGAATATGCCAAATAGCAAAGCCTAGTGAACCTACAGAAATATGAAAGTACTCTGCTTTACTGTATTCTAGTCTGTATTGTGCTATACTGCGTTTAACTCTCCTCTCTACTATACTTGACTCTAGTCTACTCAACTTGCCTCAAGTCAAGTAGCACTAAAGTAGATCCTCCTTAAACTAAATCAACCTAAGCAAGGGAGGATCCCAAACGTCTTATGAGTGATGATAGGGGCCCATCGATGTCCCTGACCACCAACAGTGCTTCCTGGACCACTATGTGTCTCTGTCCCGGTCTTTCTCTCCGTCGCTGTGTCTCTCGGTCACCCCGTCACTCACCCCCTCGCTCCCTAACTCACTGCAGGCACTCCCTGCAGAAGATGTGTCTCCATCACGCTCGCATGACCCAGGACCTCAACAGGAAGCAGGAAGCCCTCTCTCTGGAGCAACGCAGTCTCAACACGCGCCACCGCCTCACCGACGCCACCTGCGCCGCCGTGGGCGGAGACAAGCCGGCCGTCGCCGGAGTCGTCCCGCTCGCCAACTCCAGCGGCCGGAGCCGTCTGAGGACCCTGGCCTGAAGGCGCTGGCCTGAAGGAGCTGGCCTGAAGGCACTGGCCTGAACAAGATTCTGTGTCGGTGGTTGTGGTGAGGAGATTTTTAAAAGTTATCTGAAGGAACAGCTTTGGTTTTTTGTGTTATTTTGGTCGCTGGGAATCAATGTTAAATGTTGAAAGGGAGGAAGAAGAGATGAGGGAAGAAAGGAATGAGTCACAGGGAAATTGCTGGCTGTCGCGGCCTCTGAGGAATTGAGGATTGGTAGATCTGAGAAGAAGTGTTGATGACTCACTGTGAATTTAAAGGTTAAGCAAAGGATTGACCTTGGAAGAGAGGGA
Source organism: Gadus morhua (assembly GCF_902167405.1). NCBI lineage: Eukaryota > Metazoa > Chordata > Actinopteri > Gadiformes > Gadidae > Gadus > Gadus morhua. Next base: position 6,483,914 of record NC_044069.1, read on the forward strand.
GGGAGGAAAGGAAGGAAGGAAGGAAGGGAGAAAAACAGTTATCCTAATTCCTTGAAAGCTTTGAAGAGAACATGCACAATGAGAAAACTCCTGTTTAGATTCAAAATTACATAAGATCACAAAAGAATATACTATTTAAAAAAACATGTGTTTAAGATGTGAAATGTTGGGTTACGGAAAAGGGGGAAGACTAAATAAAGCGTAATGCAATAAATCGACAACAGCTCTCCTGGTGGTAGCGTGCGTTTTATTCCATCGAGGTCATCTCGATTTACGCTTGAATGAAAGGTGTGCATTCGTGTTTTTATCAATTGCCAAGCGAGGCAGCAGCCCCGGCCACTCTTGTCTCGCGTTACCATCGAGATGAATTAGATCGAACCGATTTAATGACGTTGTTTATCGGCCGGAATTGTTTGATCAACGCTGGCTGTCCAACGCGTGCACGGTGACGACCTGAACTTTGGCTTCCCCCGGGAGGTGAAGTAGTAAATATGTGGGCGTGCTCCGGTCGACGCAACGCCTTCTTTTACTGCCACCTCCTTCGTTTGGGATGTCGTTAAATGGGTTTGTTTTGAGGCAGCCTTCCCTTTTTACGAGCATCATCTTCTAACGAGTGCTTTTTCATGACGATTATATAATGTGCAATCCCAAAGCTGTAAAGTGCAGTGGACTAAATACACATGATGTTTTGCAGTTTTAGGGCTGACATCATTGACAACAACATCACTCCATTATGTGTAATAATTAATTTAATTATGCAAAATAACATTTTCGTTCAATATAGTACTGCTTGAATGCATTTGGCGGCTACAGACTTAATAATGTTACAGGACTTTCATGAATGAATTTTCAAATTCACAATTTGGTATAAAGGTTGCATTACAACTATTGTATTACTAATACTGTAATACTATATTGTATTTTCTGGTTTTGTCATGATGGTCAAGGCAAGGCCTTGCTCTCCACACATGACCGTAAGTAACCTGGCAGAAGTATGTGACATGATGTGTGTGTCGCTGTGTTTACTGAAGGATGACAAATTACATTTGCAGCCCGGCCAGGGATATGCTCCGTGCTGCGGCCCCTAAAGAGCTTTTCCATGAGGCAGCTTTTTCTCACACGCACGCACGCACGCACGCACGCACGCACGCACGCACACACACACACACACACACACACACACACACACACACACACACACACACAACCCCTCTGTACTAAAAACCTTGTAATTGAACAGTCACGCAACAATTAAGTCATTCTTTTGCTCTCTTTTTCACTTTATAACTTTGGCTTTCTCTCTCTCTCACCCACTCTCACAATCACACACACACACACACAGGTAATCAACAAACACACACAAACACAGGTTATCAACACACACACACACACACACACACACACACACACACACACACACACACACACACACAGGTAATCAACACAAAGCTTCCTCTTACATCATGCACACACACCCTCTCCATAGCCTCTTGCGCGTTAAACGCCACCACCAGCATGCACCAAACAGCAGGGCTGTATCTGTGTTTGATCGGCGCCCTCGCATGCCCCATCAGTTCCCACAGGTTTATGGCTTTACTGCCCGGCCCTTTAGACGCTCCGGGGCCCGGACGGGATGGCTGGGCGCTTCCCTAAAAGCTGAATTATTCTGAATCATTTCACTAAAGGCAGCAGATGCTACTTGTAGGTCTGTGGTCTTCCATCTAGGAGTTGGAGGTGGTGGGGGCAATCAAGGCGTCCTGGTGCCTGCTAAATGCCACCCACTTCTGCATGACCGCGTCTGAGTGCTTATCTGACCCTGGCCGTCATTGTGTCGTCTGCACCTCGCCCACTTTATGCCTCTCACACGCCCCCTACCAGGGTCGCCCCTTCCTTCTTTGCGGTCAACTGTACGGGACATGTGTCTGGTCGCTCAGTGCCACGCTGGACAGCGCATGCGGAAGCAAGAGGGCTGGCTCGCACATCGGATAGAGAAGGTTCGGAGGACGAGATTTACTGAAGATCCGATTGATTCTTTTTTGAAAGGATCGGGTTAGATAAAACCCAAGAATGAGATCCTCAGGAATAAAGCTTGTGGACTGTTTCAGCATGTGGTTGGGAAAAGCCTCTTGTACCAATCTCTGGTTCAGAAGATTTTGTCTCGTCTTCTCATCTTCAACCTCGGCTTAGTCTGAGGCACCGGTCTCCGGGGGTGACTTGGATACGATGGTCGTCTTGCCGCGGTGCGGTCGCTACACCTCGCGTCTCCTCAGCTAAACCGGCCGATCCGGCCAACGTCCAGCGTGTCCCGATGGGAGCGTCGGCCGTCTCCGTGAAGGACTGCGTGTCTCTGTTCGTCTACTGCTTCACCTTCCTCCTGGGCCTGCCCGCCAACCTGCTGGTGCTCTTCGTGTACGTCCGCAAGGCGCGCAAGCGGGGCGCCACGCCCAACGTGGTGTACGCCCTCAACCTGTGCCTGGCCAACCTGGCCCTGGTGGCCTGGCTGCCCGTCAAGGCCCTGGAGGTCTTCCTCCAGGGCTGGGTGCTGCCGGGCTTCCTGTGCCCCATCTACAACTTCTTCCTGTTCGCCTCGGTGTACGGCAGCTGCCTGTTCCTCACGGCCGTCACGGTGGGCCGCTACCTCAGCATCGCCTTCCCCATCGCCTACAAGCTGTACCGCCGCGCGCGCATCTCCTGCTTCATCAGCGTGGCGCTCTGGGCCGTGGTGCTGCTCCACCTGTCGCTGGGCCTGGTGGCCGAGGGCGGGGCTTTCTTCGTGACGCGGCCCGACGGCGAGGGCGGGGCGGCGGCGTGCTACGACCACTTCGACGAGTCGCAGCTGGAAGTGCTGCTGCCCCTGCGGCTGGAGATGGCCGTGTGCCTGTTCCTCGTGCCGCTGGCCATCACGTGCTTCGGCACGCTGCGCTGCGTCACGCTGGTGTGGCGCTCCTGCCTGCCGGCGGCGGGGAAGAGGCGGGTGCTGGCGGTGGCGCTGACCACCCTGGCGGTGTTTGTGGTGTGCTACGCGCCCTACAACGCCTCGCACGTGGTGGGCTTCGCCACGTGGGACGACGTGTGGTGGCGCAGCGGCGCCATGATCACCAGCACCTGCAACGTCTTCCTGGAGCCCGTGGTCATGCTGATGCTGTCGCCCGCCGTGTCCCGCGGCATCATGGGCAGGGTGTGCGGCGGCAGTGGGCGTCGCCCGACATCGTCCGTGCCGCGGTCGGCGCAGAGTCGCCCGCGTAACACCCTGTCGCAGGACCCCGGTGGGGATGTCAGGGAAAACCCCTCGCTGTCCGATAAGGGTCCGCCTGAAGTCACGATGACCAGGTTGAGTCAAGACTGACCGGAAGGGAAGGACGGTCTCGAACGCGACTGGATATGGTGGACATGTGCTGACTCATGCTGTTGCCACGGCAGCAGATGGGCAGAGGGATCATGGCGTGGGTTGGAGGTGTGTACCAGTCTTCAGTAGGTTACTAATGAAGCGTTTGAATGGAACTTGGATGGACACTTTACACTTGTAATCAGGAGGTACCCTGACTTTATGCTTTTTCTCATTCTTTTTATTGCTTTTTGGAAGATTAATGTTGCTTTCTCTGAATAATAAAAACACATAGATGCAAACCAGATAGATAAGGTATTTTCTCACGAGCAGCCACTACTCTTATCGCATTGTTATATGATGTTCATGAACCAATTAAGACACACCTCTTTCTCACACACACACACACACTAACACACACACACACACACACACACACACACACACACACACACTAACACACACACACACACACACACACACACACACACACACACACACACACACACACACACACACACCAGGTTCAATGGTAGATTACGTTTGATTTGGTGTGAAGTGATGCTTTACGCTTAATGGTGCATCAGTCATTATAAAATTTAAGATCAGACACGTCTGTAGGTCATGTTTGTGTAAATAATTTTGTTTAATTTTAGGCAATGTGTTTTCATTTAATGCTCCCTTCAAAATAAAAAGTATTTCTGAAATGTTCACTGTACAGAGAAATCTATCCAGGGTATTATGGGTCCAAGAGGCAAAAAGTTCAGTTCAGAATGTATATGTATGTGTAAGACCTGTGTACCAAGTTTACAAATGTTGTATCCATCGGTGCGGCGGGCTGATCGTTTAACTTTGACCGTGAATTATAGCGCCCCCCTATGGGCAAAATGGTCCAAATGTTTTGTAAACCTGCTCTTCCAGGATACCATTCACAGGCTAAAATATGGGCGCTACCAAATAAAAAAGAATAATACCCAAACAAGACAATAACAATTGATATCCAAAAATTAACTGTGAATAGCTACCTATTTATACATTTAATCTGTATGTTAACCTGTGTGTAAATTGCAATTCACTTTTAATAAACACAACCTACAAACAAATATCTGTTATTGACCATTTTTTCTTGTTTGTTCAGAGTTTTTGAAAAATTTCAATGAATAAATGTAATTTGGTAAATGTAATTTGAGTAGCTTAGGTCTTACCGTGTACAACCTCTTGTACTGTATATCATGTTGGGACTAAATGGTGGATGGCTTGTGATTGGATCTAAGTAAGGAGTGTAATCATTGATTCGAAAGCTATTCCTTGGGCTTTTCTACATCATAGAATAAATGTCTGTTTGAGCGCAAACTGTTATTATTTGACTAAGGGTGCACTCACACTAGGCCATCTGGCCGTGGCCGTTGGCCGTTTTCACACCTAACCGTGCTCAACTGGCCCCATTGTTCTTACGGCCACGGCCAGATGGCCGAGTGTGAGTGCACCAAAAGTTCAAACTGAAATGTCAGGTTTTGTCATGTTTCGTTGAACATAAACATGGAGTAGGGAAATACTATTAGAAATGATTAACAGGGTCTGAAAATATCTAACCAGTCGGTGTATGGTAAAAATGACAATTTGCATTTCAACAGCCGACTAATGTAAACATGCTTTGTGATATCAGCCCTTCCCTTTGTGAACATCAAGGCCTCTCATAAGCCTGTGTGTCTCATGACACCACACATCTAAATAAATACATATACATCCACGGCGGCCATTGAACCGGTTGCCCAGAGACGGTTTAAATGAGCAGGACAACCAATTACAATGGTCTTCTTATTAAATTTCCACAATCTGAACTGAGATAGGGGTTATACAGTTTGACGAGCAACGCAAAGGGGTGTGTCTTCACGTAACCAAACAGTGTGTTAAAGAAAAGGTCACCTGCCCGTCTGTGGCCCCAGTCCACCCTAACGACTGGATTGTACGGACTGCCTACTTTGGGACGTGATGGGGCTCCAGAAGTTTCTGAATTGACAAAAGGTACGTCTGTCATAATTGCAATCATATTTCAACTTGCAACTATTTTGAAAATCTGATTAATTCTTCTCATTGAAAAACATTTAGGTCCACTGTTACATTTGTTCCAAGGTGCTTTTCTATGGGTTTTATAATGAGCTCAGGTTTGAAATGGGTTATCGTACTTGGTTAACATACGGTAATCTCAGATCCTAGTGTTACCATATGGGGTGACAAATTGGAAATGTAGGGATAAAACAAGTGTTGCCTTCAGCAGTTAATTGGAACTATTAAAACCAAAAAATAAAGCCCTCCAAGATTTTTTCCCACGAATTTAGTCATTATCACAATGCTAATAAATAATTTCCCGTACATGTAACTTCTTCTATGAATTTAGACAGATATTGGGAGCATGAAAATCTCTAATTCTAATCTTCCCGTCTTTCTTATTGGAGGTAAATGTTGTTCCAAATGTGCCAAAGGACCATATTGCCTAAGGCAGAGGAACTGCTTGAGAGGAAGACGACAAAAATAAGTCTTTCTTTGTGCGCCTCTTTTTTTTTTTATTGTCTCGCCGTTACCTTAATGAAATAACGTAACTGAGTCCGAGAGTCTGTCCCTTATCCAATTCGCCTATCGTATCGTTTTCATTTCACTCAGGTGTTCATCGAGACATCGGTGGCCCATGACTCAGTCAGGATGACCATCAACATCCTGATAATCTCCGTCTACACCATCACCCTGACCATGGGCGTGCCGGCCAACATCCTGGCCTTCTACACCTTCTGCCGCAAGGTCCGCCGCAATCCCACGGCCATCGACGTCCTCCTCCTCAGCCTCACCATCTCAGACCTCATCTTTCTCACACTCCTGCCCTTAAAGATAAAGGAGGCCCTGGACCAAATGACCTGGACGATGCCCCCCTTCCTGTGCCCCATCACCAGCTTCCTGTTCTACACCACCATATACAACAGCACCCTGCTGCTGACGGCGGTCAGCCTGGAGCGCTACTTGGGCGTGGCCTTCCCCATCATGTATTCGCGGTGCCGCCGGCCGCGCTACGCCGTCATTGCCAGCGTCCTCTCCTGGGTGGTGTGCTCCCTCAACCTTGTGTTCGTGTACATCGTGCCCAACCGCGACGCGTTTGTCAGGAACAACGGCTCGGACCTGACCACGCCCCAGTGCTACATGAACTTCAGCGTGCAAGAGCTGGAAATACTGATGCGCGTGCGCCTGGAGCTCTTCTTTGTCCTCTTCTGCGTGCCCTTCTTCGTCTCCTGCTTCTGCTACGTCAACTTCATCCGCATCCTCTCCCGCCTGCCGCACATCAGCCGGCGGCGGCGGCTCCGCGCTATAGGCCTGGCCGTGGGCACCCTGCTGGTGTTTGCCGTCTCCTTCGGTCCCTACAACTTCTCCCACGTGGTGGGCTTCGTCCGCAAGGAGGACGAGTGCTGGAGGCAAGTGGCGCTGCTCGCCAGCACCTTCAACTCCTGCCTCGACCCCATCATCTTCTACATGACCTCCTCGGATGTCCGCAGCATACTCCGTGGCGTCCTGCGCAACATCACGGCCAAGCTGCACCTCCTCCGCTGCGGAGGTGGAGAAGGAGGAGGAGGTGGAGAAGGAGGTGGAGAAGGAGGTGGAGAAGGAGGAGGTGGTGGAGAAGAAGGAGGAGGAAGTGGAGAAGGAGGAGGTGGTGGAGAAGAAGGAGGAGGAAGTGGAGAAGGAGGTGGTGGTGTAGCTCTGACTCAAGCAGCCCCGGTCGAGACGTGCAAGGAAAAAGAAGTTCCAGGGTAGAAAGTTGGACAATATTTTTTAGAAAGCCGTACTCGACTGGTCAAATCCGATTTTTTTTTTTTACTTCTTACGCAGAAATGGCGACGTATCAATGAGGAAAGGGGAGCTAATTATTTCGGACTCCGAAATACCGATAGTTTCCTTTGTTTGTTTTAATGTTTCAACAATGTTTGTGACAGTAATTTATTATGTATAACCAAAGTGTAACAGTCTAAAGGCCTACTGCCTTTAGACTGTTTAGCAGGAATCTGTAACTGACAGGGACTAAGGAACAGCCATTTTGTTTGTGATGGAGTTAAAATCACGGATATTAACAAAACCATCAAACGTGTTAACGTCGGTAGTCGCATGGTCCAGTATAAGCTACATGCCCGGTCAGGACTCATTGCATTATATAATGTGATGCACCTTGCTTGGTCATCCAATAAACTCATTATGAAGGTTACGTCAAAGTAAACATACTGAGGGCAAACAATAGAGCGCAATGAAGGCACAGCACGAGGGAAATGTAATTGTGATTGTGTCAATTCGAATGTGACAATATAAAACTTAATGAGAGGATTTTAATTGTCACAAAATAATATTTTGCAACTTTGCTAATCTGTCAGATAAATGTTCTTGGTAGAATAGATTGAGATACGCCTAGTCCTAGGTAATTAATAACTGGGATAAACCAACAGAGACTAGAGTTTGGTCACCAACAAGCTAAAGGGCTACCCATGACAAAACAAGCACCAAATACAAACATATAATACATCGCTGTGTCTAAGGGTAAACGTGAATCAGCTCCGATGAAGGGAGATGTCCAACATGTCTAGTGCTCGTTCCGATCAGAATGTTCAGCTGGTCAGTGGTCACAGGTCAGACCCATGTATCAGAGGTTCATACTCCAAGAGCAGGCCTTTGGTTATTTCCCGTTGGAACGAAGCTCTTCGGCCAAGCTTCATTTCAGGGAAATGGAAATAAACACTAACCCCTATGCAAACGCAGTCAAAGTTAAACATAATATTGTCTATGGCGCCCTTGTTTATCAGTTTTATGGTTACCATTTCCCATACATATGTTGGGCCATGTTCGGGGGGCTTTGGCCAAACAAGTTATATTTAGACTTGGGTTTTATTTTTTTATTATCATGTTGCAATAAGAAATGTACATGTTAACGAGTCTGTCAGCACGCACGTCGGATCACGTTTTGTTCCTAAGCAAACACCATTGTCGGCGGGAAACCAAATGTTGTAGAATGTTGCTGATTGATAATTGATATATACTGCTACTAGGGATTAACGTCTGCTGAAATATTTTATCTTACAAAAACGAAGAATCATGGTTTACGAAAGATGGAAAAAGTTTTAAAAGATCCAAAGTTACACATGGCCTACCTACGGAACTCGTTTTCCATTCGTGCACGACGGTTGGGATGGATCACTCGGCGTAGCTACCCACACCAGCAAAAGAACGCCGAGAAGTGCGGCATGTGTTGCATGTTTTTTTCCCTAGGCAGTTTTGTTTGTGTAGTTTTCATGAGTTTGATATATTGTGAATCCTCGTTCAATGGTCTTTTTCCACATCCATTATTGGTGTGGCAACTTTATATAGTGTTGGAGACATCTAGATTAAACGCGGCTTGCTCGGTATAAACTTTGTAGTTTTATTGTAGTATCAGAAATGATAATGCCAGTGGTTAGTGAAAAAAAAAAGCTGCAGCGAGGCTCACTGCAGACAAAGTGGTTAGCTACATTGATCATACATTTCATATTTCCAAAGGGCCCACTATTGTAGTCACCTCCTTCATAATCACCATCATCATCACTCACTTCTCCATTGGCAGCAATGGTTCCCAAAACGCCATAAAATGACTAACTTAATGGTATAGTATTTTAAAAGGAGATACCATTTAAAATACTATACTATGCAAGAGATTTGTTATTTTTGCAATGCTCCAAAAACCTTGTGACCTATACAATGAGCAGATAAACAAACACTATGCTTTAATACCCAGATTAACTGAAACCCCACCCCACATGCTTTTATCCAATCATTCAATATCCATAATCTTCTATACATTACATTGCACCTAGTGTGTTTCTACTGTATTATAATCGGAGAACGAGGTCAGTACTACGGTTGGGAACCACCGCCCGGCCCAGCGTTCGATCCCCGTTTACCTGAGCTATTAGGTACACACCTATGGTCCTTCTTGCATTGTTTAAGGCTCCCTGCCACTTCGACGTTCGGCCCAAAGCCCTGCTCCAGTGAGGAGCGGCTCTCCGGAGGACGTCCAGTCATTAAAGGGGACATGTTCTACCACCGGGTGCGAGTGGGATTAGCAGTCACGAGCCGTTTGGAAAAATCGGCGTCTTCTGACGTCACAAGTGGGCGAGTCCACCTAGATGTGTGCTGGATAGATGAGCAACGTTTGCTTCAGTCCACTGTGTAGGCTGGTAAGACTGATCTACCCAGCACACGTCTAGGTGCACACGCCCACTTGTGATGCAGATTTTCAAAAACGGCTTGTATGGGCTAATCACACTCACGCCTGGTGGTCTGATATGTCCCCTTTGAACCCACCCGACAGCAGCACACGTCAGTCCCACAGTCCTTCAACTCGCCCCGCCGGTTATGAGATGCTTTACAACAAATGGACCAGCACCATTGAAATATTACCAAATTAAAACAAACATAACAATAACTTAAGTTAGCGAGTGCTCACTGACGAAGGGGGAGTCCGCATGAGTCACAAATATGCAACGGATGAGCTGGAAAAGTACTACAGCCGTTAACAAACTGGCATAGGAAGGATTAGATAACGATTTGTCACATACTCGGTGGGGGGGGGGGGGGAGGGGGGGGAAGATCAACACCCAGACTCTGTTTCATACTCTTCATCTTGCACAATGACTTAATTAATTTAAACGCCTACTGTTTATACATGTTCTCTGAAGACTAATAAATTAAAATGACAAAAACTGAAAGTTGTTTTTGTTCTTTCCCACAGCAGCTTAAAACACAGCAATTGTCAGAGGTAAATAAAAACTGAAATGCAGTAGCCTTTAAAATCAAAACAAACGGGTTCCAATAGTGGGGGTGTAAACCGTCCAGTCTCTGTGGTTTGCATCGAACCAAAAAAAAATAATCTGAGAAGGATTCGGTGTTTTTTCGGCGGGCCGCCGTGAAGACTCCTGTAAAGCGTCCTAAGGAAGGCGGGGCTGTCACGACGGGTTATTGTCAGTGAGAGAGCGCACGCACGCCCGGAAGAATAGCCCCTTCACACACACTTGTCCCTAGCCCTAGGCCTCGTGCATGTGTGTGCGTGTGCGTTTGTGTGTGCGTTTGTGTTTCGCCGTGTCCCACCGCTTCTCCACCAGAGGTCGCGTGGCTTGTGCAGGTACCGACTTCCTGACTTTTGTCCTTTCGGCGGGGATTCCTGCCGCTTCGGATGTGTGTGAGTGGGGAGGTGTGCTTGGTTATGGCGTGCGTCTGAGTGCGTTTCCCAGTTCGTCAGGGTGGGGGGGGGGGGTCACTGGGAGACGGGGTCTCCGTTGAGCTCGATGCCATGCTGCTGGAGCTGCGCCCGCAGGAGGGCGTTGTCGTTCTTCAGCTCTTCTATCTAGAACACAAACGATATCAACATCAGCTCTTCTATCTAGAACACAAACGATATCAACATCAGCTCTTCTATCTAGAACACAAACGATAACAACATCAGCCCATCTATCTAGAACACAAACGACATCAGCTCTTCTACCTAGCACACAAACGACATCAGCTCTTCTATCTAGAACACAAACGATAACATCAGCTCTTCAATCTAGAACACAAACGACATCAGCTCTTCTATCTAGAACACAAACGACATCAGCTCTTCTATCTAGAACACAAACGACATCAGCTCTTCTATCTAGAACACAAACGATAACATCAGCTCTTCTATCTAGAACACAAACAACATCAGCTCTTCTATCTAGAACACAAACGACATCAGCTCTTCTATCTAGAACACAAACGATAACATCAGCTCTTCTATCTAGAACACAAACGACATCAGCTCTTCCATCAGGAGTGTTGTAAAGATGTAAACTCTTCTATCAAGAAGACAAACAACAACGGCGTGAGACTCTAAAAAGCGGGGGGCGGTTTAGGGAAGCCTCGCTCCACGCCACCGATGAAGACGTTGAAGTAACACCCCGGGGCGGGGTCGGGGTTGGAGCGCTACCTGTTGTCGGAGCAGCTCGTTGTCCACCTGGACGCGCTCCACCTCCTTGCAGCCCTCCTGCAGCCGGGCGTTGTTCTGACGGAGCTCCCGGATGTAGTCGCAGGCCTTGGACAGGATGCCGCCCTTACTCTGGACAGAGAGAACCGTGTCCTGTGGATTAGCCGTGATTAGCTTTTACAAACTCCATCCCCCCCCGCCCGCGCAGATGTAGTATGGTCAATGAGCCTACCAGCCTACCCAGAGGACTGTACCAAATGCTGGAATAGGGGGCATTCAACACCTGGGCATCGCAACCACTATCACAAACCCGCGTGTCAGGATGACATCTACTGTATGATGTATGTATTTATTAGGGCTGTCAGTTAAACACGTTATTAACGGCGTTAACGCAAACCAATTTTTACGGCGTTAATTTTTTTACCGCGCGATTAACGCAAATTCATATAAAAAAAAAATATAATTAGAAAAAGATTTGCGATTAATCGCGACTAATCGTGAGTTAACTATGACATTAATGTGATAAATCGCGATTAAATATTTTAATCGCTTGACAGCCCTAGTATTTATGCATCTATGTTTTTATGTTTATTGTTGCATTGGCTGTGTTGACTATTGTTTGCGAACCAAAATTGCCCCTCTGGGTCAATAAAGACTACTGCATTCTACTACGTCCAAATGATATCTCTAAAAGTCCTGAGGAGCGTGTCTGTGTTGGACGTACCGCTCCAGTTTTGCTGCTGTCTATGTTGCAGTCGGGGATGATCTTTGACAGGGTGACGATCCAGTTGTTGATCTTGTCTCTTCTCCGCCGTTCCACTGATAACAGACACAAATCAATTTAAATCATACGTACTCTGAATGCGTCGAACATAGGATTCAACCCCATTTTACTCTAAATTGGGGACTAAATTGGGTAACAGTGATAAAGTGGCATACGTCACTATGTTGACGATCATGAGACAAATTACCAAGAATAAAAGTTACCCAGTTAACCGTAAGTTTTGGGTTAACTGGCTCTGAAGATGTTGTATAATACTTTGAGTCATTTATGTATAAAGTATAATTGTGTCCTATCTTACCTTCGTTGTGCTGCGCTCGCCGCCTCTCGTCTCTGGGGGCCCGGGGTCCGTCCATCTTCCTGCGGAGACGCAACAGGAAGAAGAGATGTTGAAACGGACCATTTCGCCACGGTCCTCAACCTTCAACTATGTGTAAATTAGATTGGTGTGGGCCGATTATCTACACACTCGCACTTTGATGGGATCACATAGCACGGAAATACATTGCACAGATTACAGACAGATTACAGATTTAAGATCATGTTTGTTTCAAAAAAATAAAAAAACACAACATCATCCATTCTTCATGGAGTCCAACAAAAATTAAATCCAATAAAAATACAATTAAAACCACAGATGACACCAAATAGTTCTAATCCCACCCAGTGGGGCGCCAGGGAGGGGGGGTTACTTCATTAGCACAGAACAAGGAGAGAGGAGGAGGTTTTGGGGGGGGGGTCAAAGGGGCTCCTCACCAGTTAGAACCTCCATGCTGCAGCATCTCGCTCTCTGCCAGGTCTCTGAGGAGGGCAGGTAAGTGGGACACAATTGGCTTCTTTTCTTTTTCGGTGAACAATTTCCTCAGACTCTTCTGAATGATTCAGATTCTAAGATTGTTGCTTATGATCTCCAAACACACAACAGTCAAATCAGAGAACCAATACATGTCAACGATATGACAGCAATTTTTAAACTTCGGCCAACGCGCAGGGCGTCAGTGATCAGAGGAAGGGGCGGGTAAACACGCGTCTCCGTCTGTCTCCGTCCGTGTTTGTGTTATACTCACGCAGAGTAGGCGTGCGTGCGTGGGGCGATGGTGCGTCCCGTGCCACCCTGCAGCACATCGGGGGGGCTCATCATCACATAGAACTGACCTGGAGGAGGGGAAGGGGGTGTAGGGAGACGGTAACCAGGCAACCCGTCAGGTCGGCCATGAAGCAAAGAGAGAGCCTCACAAAAATGAAACCGGAGCATTTCAGTGCTTTCCTTTCGTCAGGTTTCTTAAGACACGATTTCTAGATGTAATAATGATAATAAGTTATTATATTAATTCATATCCCTTAATTATTAAGTGTAAAAACAAATGGCATGCGTTTGTCACAAAATCTTAGGTCGCAATTAAACTGCTTTAATTCCCTTATACATCCCCCCCCCCACACCCGTCCATCGACCTCTGACCCCGCCACGTGCGCCCCGTCACCTCCGGCCTGCGTGAGCGTGGGGTCCGCCGCCTGCACCGACACCGCCGTCCCGTCGCTGACCGTGGCGGCGGGGAAGTAGGCGAAGCGGGTCTCCCCGCCCACCGAGTCCCCGGCCGGGCTGCCCCCATTGCTGAAGGGGTTCTGGATGACGGCCTGGAGGAACCAAACCCACCAATCAATGCCCCCGACGTGCACCGCTCCACTCATCACTACGGCGTCGGTACCCGGGGCGCCGCTCCACAGAGGGACGCGAGCCCGGAGCGTACGGAGCACGGATTACACCTCGCGGTTTTAGCACAACAAAAATGTATCGAGTTGAGACGTGGTGCACCTCCCCTCCAAACAACCCTTGCACACACACCTCATCCTGCGGTTATGTTTATGAAGTAACCATAGTAGACGCAACATTTAAAAGAGGACACATGCAAACAAATACACGTTATCTAGGAACAGGTAGGCGTCGAGGCATCTTGCTCAAGGGACGTCTCCAGGGGAGATAGCTTTTGGACATTAGGAATCTAACCCAGCTTTACGGCTGGCAGACCCCAACCACTACAACACAACGGTCCTTCACACATCAACTGAAACACTTAAACCAAGACTTAGGCGACCACTCTGAAGGTCAAGCAGCCCCCCCACGGAGATGGGAGGATCCAAGACGCATCCAAAGAAACAACCCTTGGCTCGCGGACACCATAGAAGAAGACGGGGTGTGTGGGGGGGGGCGGGGTACACACCTGGGCCACCGCCTGGGGGCCGCCGGCGAAGGCTGCGGCCGACACCACACTGACGGACCCCGACCCGTCCGTGGTCGTCTCGATGTGGTCGTCCGAGACCTGGACGACGCGGTAGGTTACCTGCGGACAGGGGGGGGGGGCGGGGGGGGGGGGGGCATTGCGGTGAGTGCCGGAACCATTCATCTCGTGCCTTTTTTTTTGTTGAACATATTTGCATTGCGCGGAGCGGTGGTTCTTGTAACCATTGGTTTCACAATAAGAGGTGTGTGTTTGCACTGTGGCTGTGGAAGTGCTGTAGCTCGAGGCTGGGGCTCAGCCCCCAGTGTAAACAAACTTAAAAAGAAATGAACTAAAGCCAACACAAAATGAAATTGTATTTGGGGAGAGCTTAAATTCACACACAGAAGTCAATGATCCTCTTCCAGGTGGATTTTCCCACCGGACGTTTTAAGTGTACGACGTGGTGATAAGTCATTAGCAGGGCCAACCGCCCCTTATCCAACGGCTGTAACCGTATAGCGGCGAGTCGGGAGGCCAGCAGGTGGAGCCGTACCTGGCCGCCGCTGTTCTCTGTGCGGAACTGGTACTGGACATGTTCCCCAAACGCAGCCTGCTGGACACTGGCGATGGTCACTGCCGTTTGCTCCTCAGTCCCCACCGTTTCTCCTTGAGACCAAAAACGAACCCAGATTAAGACATGAGAATAACTGAGCGGCAGGGCAGTCGATGTAAAAGCTATGTTCGTGTTGCAAGCATCTTTTTGAAATGCTTGTATAAAAAAAAAAAAAAAAATTGATGTTAATAATTAAATCGAATTACCTTCCTGCAACTGGACAACCTCTTCAGTTTCCTGTTTTTCGTGACTGGGGGGGGAGAAACAACGTTAGACAATGCGTTACATTGGCCCTCCCTTTCCCTCTCTCTGAAGGAGCCCATCTGTCACAGTGCATCTAGGGTTCCAACTATTATTTATGCCCCATGCTTGGCGCGGAAAAAACCCCACATACACACATCACGGGTAAAAACAACAACAATGAATGATAAAGGGGACACATGTGGTTCAATAAATGCATTATTCAACTGCAGATTATATTTTATTTTGTTGCTGTTGTGCATAAAAATAAAATCAATGATAACAACATACAGAAGCGTCCATCTACTACTGCGTTGTAGGCCAATATCCGAGTTAATTTATAAACAAAACAGTGGGATGAGGCGTGTGCAAGGGTGGTTTTGGAGGGATTTCATTTGCACCAACTAAAACTCTCACATTGCTTTGCTGCTATTCATCTGCCAGTGTCCTAACCAACAACTCTGCAAACAGCCCATGGAGTAATCCTATCAAGTGTAAAACACCATACACAATCAAATGCATCTACGACCCAGAAACCACATGCACACTGACCCAGCCAATAGCACCTGGTCGTTCATTACGGGGTGATATAAACCACAACACGAAACTGTTCCGCTTTCGATCTTCCTACACGATCTACCAAGTCGCATTAACATTGTGATGCGAGGGGAAAATGGTGACTTTGGGGCTAGGCCATCGGTGGTAGCCATTGCTAACGCCGAGTGTAAAACAAGCAGCAAGGAGCAATCTTACCTCGTCGAGCTGTCCAAACTCTGTTCGAGCATATCCATGAAGGTTGCAGTTTCAAAACGCGATATCCAGCGACACTGATATATATAGGGAGATGGAAGTGCTGATCACGGGGACAAACACACGGGTCATGTGAGGAAGACAGTCCAGGACACGTGAGGTAGCCGTCGGGCGAGGAGCTAAAATGGAGGCCGCTGCGGAGCCGGGGACGTCTTCTCTCGACGACCTCTCGCTTCGCCTGTTCTCCGACCACAGCGGGGTGTATTTCGTGGATTTGAACGGGATATGTTTTGGGCTTTTAAATTGATTCGGGATGTAGTATCGTCGGAGCAACGATTCGGGGCTGGTTTTTGGTTGTTGTGGTGTTGTCTACTTGTGTCTCCGGGTTTTTCTCTGTGGCTCCGTAACGTTTCCCGACGGCTCGTTTGGCGGCTGCTGGCGGGCGGTAGCGAGCTCTAAAATATGGAGTGGAGTCTGCTGTTGATTAGCTGGAGAAATAGCCCTGTAATCCTCCAATGTGTGCTCGTATGTAATTGTATTAGTTCATGTGACCTGTACAAACGCTTGTTATGAAGACATTGGATACAAATTAGGGTATTAAAAGTCGATTTAAAGTAAGATGCACTTTTTAATGTGGCCATTAAAACACTGACGGACACAATTTGGCTGTTCAACATTTTGAAGTCAATCACTGTTGGTTTATTTGATCGAACTTGGACAGGTTGGAAATAGTCTTCCATCCAAAACAGTGTTGCTTTCAAGCCCTTAGCCCAGGTGACCAAGGAGATCCAATCCGGGTTTTCCACCGGACCACATGACAGCCTCTGCTTCCACTCGTTGTTCAGCGCAGACACGATGCAGGATATCGGGGATTTTCAGAACTCACCCTCACGATCGCTTCACAATTACGCCTTAAATATGGTCGTTTTATTCAATCGATGAACTTTGTATCAGAGCAGATTTGCTTATCATGTAACGCAGAGCTTCTGCGAGCATCTTTCCGTTACGCACGCACCATTTATCCCCCTTCTCCCCTGATACCGGCTATTATTCTGTTGAAAATTTACCGAACACAAACAGCACCTACAAATTGCATGTGAATATAATTTATAATAAACTAAGCACAAATTATTCGCGAACATCCAAATGAAAAACAAGACAATTAAAGAGACAGCGTTACGATGAACGCCAAACGTCCAACATTCTCTTATAATTATTCTCGTATGGAGAAGTTGATTCAGAGAAACACAAACTCCCCCAGTCAACCATTGTAGGTCTACATATAGCCTACACCCAAGACTATATAACTATATTGGGAGAACATGTATATAGATAAATATAACGGAGACTATAAATGTAATGCTGTGTGTGTGTGTGTGTGTGTGTGTGTGTGTGTGTGTGTGTGTGTGTGTGTGTGTGTGTGTGTGTGTGTCAGTATTGATTCACATTCTATTCATACATACATCAAGATTATTGATACATTTATTAATTGCAGCCTTGGCCTCATTCAGAGCAGACACAACACGAGTAAAGGAGTGAAACACTACCCACAAAGTCTAGAGGGCACAAATTAATCATAAGACTGGCCTTGGGCAATGTTTGGACTGTGTTGGCAACTCTCCTGCATAGAAACGGATGCAATCTATAACAATCAAAGGTTACTTAGTCATACAGATATGAAAGGGTGTAGATAGATGAGATATGGTGCGAGAAAAAAGGGGAAGAGAGACCGAGAGAGAGAGAGAGAGAGAGAGAGAGAGAAAAAAAATAGTGAGGAATTGAGGACCAGTAGCCTACGCAGACTGAAACGGAGAAGGCCTGCCTCCCTCTCTCCTCCCATCTCATTCTTTCCTATTTGGGCACGGAGACAGTGGCTCTTAGTCAGCTCAGTCTCAGAGGCTGTTAAAGGGTTTGAGAGCGTTACAGTCAGAGCACCCAGTGAGAAGGTCCCAACTGGAATAATCGGGAACATCTCACATCTCTACATCTCCAGCGCCTATACTTGTGTCGTTTGACTTCAGATCCACAGGTGAGTCTTAAAGTCTGTGAAAGTTGCAGGTTTTATTGAACTTAAGCGATGAATAGTTGTCGCTGGTTTGGGTGGAGTAGGCAGGGTGGAGTCGACCACTCCCATGCCATAATCTCTAGAGACAAGATGCCATTCATTATAGCCCTCAAGCGCAAAGTGTTTGTGTTGCTGTTTCACACTGTATGGTTAAGTAAATACATGGAAAGAAAATTGTCAATGTTTAAAGGAGAACAATCTGGTAATGGAACTATTGTAAGCAATAGCCTGTTCTCATTTTTGATAAAAAAATAATTGCTTTCCAGTTTTGAATGTTTAAGTTGCGTGATAATTATTGTTTTCTAGCACTTTTGTTTCTCCAGACATTTCTTTCTTTTTTTACTTTGACTATGATCAATTATCTGACAAGTAAAATAAACTGCAGAATATAGGCCTATTTAAAATGTAGAATAAATAATTACACAAATAAACATTACGTTGAATTATATTTACAGTATATTGCACATACATTCTTGGCGTCTCTAGTGAGCATGGAACCTCCTGACGCCTCGATGCCACGCTCTGACTCAGAGGAACAGGGGCCGACGCCATTTTGAAAATGTTTGACTACCATTGATCACCCTCACTGGGGCCACATGAACACCTGCCGCCAAACAATGGCGGACCGGTTTGACTATTAAGCAAATTGAGGTCGGAATATTAAAACAATCGCTTATCCCTATTTGTATTTTTCCGCTTCGGAAGGTCGACGGACAGAAGCTCATGATAAACCCACACAGATATTAGTATTTAGCACAGTATTTAGTAACATGCTCATTCCCGCTCATTCCTCTACAGGGACCATGGCAACGCCGGCGAAGAACACACCCAGGGGTGTGAGCTCCCCGCTCTCCCCCAACCGCATCACCCGTCTGCAGGAGAAGGACGACCTGTGCAACCTCAACGACCGGCTGGCCGTCTACATCGACAAGGTGCGCTCGCTGGAGTCGGAGAACGCCGGCCTGCGCCTGCGCATCACCGAGTCCGAGTCCGAGGTGACCCGCGAGCTGGGGGGCATGAAGGCGGCGTACGAGACGGAGCTGGCGGACGCCCGGCAGACCCTGGACTCGGTGGCCAAGGAGCGGGCGCGCCTGCAGCTGGAGCTCAGCAAGGTGCGGGAGGACTACAAGGAGCTGAAGGCCAGGTGAGTGCACGTGCGCGTCCACGTGGGCGTGCTTCTTCCTCCTCGTAAGGAAGGAGTCCACTTTCTTCTCTGAGTCAGCCATCCATTCATTGTGCCTCGTGAGTCATTCCAAGGAAATCCCGAGACCACGCCTCCCTCCCCGGTTCCGGAACGGTGTTGGTTAATCTTTGAGTTGATCAAACACTGAGTGAGCGGGATAAACAGACCCGTAGCCACGGTTGCCAAAAAAACAATAAACTCAGATGATCATCATGAGATATAGCCACTCCCTGGAGGTTCCTAACTCCCCTGCATACTTCACAGCTCATCTTCATTCAACCGGCACCAGTCTGGAATAGACCGCTGTCTGGGATTTGAGAGTGTCTTAACAATAACCAGTCTCTCAAACACAACACCCAGATCCCTGAACACAAACCGTGCAGTAGACGTGTGCACAGGTCCTGTCCTGCAAGCCCTGCGACTTCTGTTTACTCGTGTATTTACTGTGAGAAACAGCAGTGCAGAGAGAGAGAGGGTGCCACTCCCTTTAACAGCATAGAGGCCTCGCCTCGCCTCGCTCGCCCTGCATTTTAACATCCAGCTTCCACCTTGCCGAAGGAAAAGTTTCTCCCCATCGAGGGCCCTGATGACTAAGTCTTTCCCGCTCTCTCTCTCTCTCTCTCTCTCTCTCTCTCTCTCTCTCTCTCTCTCTCTCTCTCTCTCTCTCTCTCTCTCTCTATCTCTCTCTCTCTCTCTCTCTCTCCCTCGCCTCTACTTTTCGTTCTTCCTTCCCTTCTGTGATCATTATCCGTACAATACGTGGCAGTGTTTAGAGGACTTCCCTCCTCCCCCCAAACCCCCCTCCGTTAGTTTTCCACAAATATTGAGATGGCAAACTAGTGTTTGGCTAAGCCGACCCGTTGCCCTGGCAACCAGTGTAAGCTCAGACGCCAGCGGTTTGGGGCTTGTGGCTAGCGTGAGACACGTGATGGGACGAAACGGGGACGATGAGTCACAGGCAGCACTGGAAACAACCAGGACCGCCCCTCCTTTGGTTAAACGCGCCAGGCTTCCTCTCGCAGCTCTGCTACCCAGCCCCCCCCCCCCCCCCCCCCCCCGTCCCCCCAGTTCCTTAAATAGTTACCAGGTTTTATTCCCGATCCTCTGAGAGGAAACTTAAGGAATTTCATCCTCTGCCAAGACGCCGGGCAAAGATAAATAAAGTGTTCTCATTAAGGTCGTATGTTGTGGATTTGTGTTGTTTCCATAGCAGTCAGCACTGAAGAAGTGTGTGGTTGTAATGTTAGAGAGAAGTCTATAATTTGAATTTCTTGGGATTGGGCATGGGATTCTTATGTATCGCCATTTTGGGATCTGATTGGTTTGGACTTTTTCGTTTTTCTAACATTTCCAGACACTGATTAAAGTCACTCTGCGATTTCCCCAAACTAAATAGAAGGAACGTAAAAACTTTAGCAAACTATGCAATTCGTACAACTAAACCCGATATCGTGGCATGCAAAATCCAACATCGTCCGAAAACCACAATAACAACAACACAACAACAACAACAGCAACAACACAACAACATGAACTCCACTAACCATCAACCACCCCTCCGCTGCTTCCCTGCAGGAACACCAAGAAGGAGTCGGACCTGGCCACGGCCCTGCTGCGGCTGAAGGACCTGGAGGCGCTGATGAACTCCAAGGACGCCTCGCTCACCACCGCGCTGGGCGAGAAACGCAACCTGGAGGCCGAGGTCCGCGACCTCAAGGCCCAGATCGCCAAGGTAACCCCCGGCAACCACCTCGACAGTCTTTTTACTTTGTGATTTGAAAATCAATGTTTATTTTCTGTACATGTGGTTTGAAAGGAGCAAAGGAAAATCACACAAATGGTGTATCCTATGTTTTTGTCAATTTTGTCTTTTGAATTCTTATAATAATATCCACAACTGCAAGTGAAGTTGGTTGTGAAAAGTTGCATACATGTGTTGCGTGTGTGGGGAAACATCCCTCGGATTGATGGGTGGGTGTACAGTGGGTGAAGTCGAGGTCTCTGACCCCTAACTGGAGGTAAACATACCAGGGTATGCTATAATAGCGGTGCAATGGACGCCGTTTCTTGTCTGAAGTTGATGACGCGGTTCTTGAGCCGTACTGATGGGGCTGTGGTGGGGCCGGAGACCAAAAAGGGAAACACTGTTCTACCTCACATAGTCACTTCCTCCTCACGGTTCTCCTTCCCCCAGTTGGAGGCCAGTTTGGCCGACGCCAGGAAGCAACTGCAGGACGAGATGCTCAGGAGGGTGGATGGGGAGAACCGCATTCAGACCCTGAAGGAGGAACTGGACTTCCAGAAGAGTATTTACTCAGAGGTGAATGTCAATGAACATGGATTTGGTGTACTTTTGATGAACGATAAGATCAAATACGATCACGATTTGTACTAATCCCCAAAGGGCTATGCAGGCGTTACAGTAGGAAAAAATAATGCTAGTCAACTACATTAGATGTTGGTCGAACTAAATGAGATGCTATTTAACTACATTTGATGCAGATAGGCTAAATTAGTTGCCAGGTGACTACATTAGATTCCGGTAGGCTAAATGAGGTTCAGGCAGGGTATATTAAATGCTAGTCAACTGCATTAGACACAGGTAGGCTAATTGAGATGCTGGCCGACTTCATTAAATGCAGGTAGGCTAATTGAGAGGCTGGCAGGCTAAATGAGATGCTAGGTGACTGCATTAGACGCAGGTAGGCTAATTGAGATGCCAGTGAGCTGGATTAAAGGGCTAGTGCACTAAACGAGAGGTTCAAAAAACGGAAACTAATGAAATCAACCGATGACCTGTCCTCCAGGAGCTGAGGGAGACGAAGCGGCGGCACGAGTCCCGCGTGGTGGAGATGGACAACGGGCTCCAGCAGGACTTTGAGAGCAAGCTGTCGGACGCCCTGACGGAGATGAGGTCCCAGCACGAGCTCCAGGTCAAGATGTACAAGGACGAGCTGGAGAAGACCTACAACTCCAAGGTAGGGGGTCGTAATAATCACAACGATGTGGCCTGGAGAAAACTTTGGGCAGTTGTGTTATAACAATGATATCATTTATATAATTAAATATAAGCTTCTGTTTGACTATATTAAAGGTGACATATTATACATGTATTAGCCGTTACAAGCCGTTTAGAAAATCTGCCGGCAGATTTTCTAAACGGCTTGTAACGGCTAATCACACTCACACCTGGTGGTAGAATATGCAGTGTTGGTGAGTAACGGAATACATGTACCGGCGTTACGTATTCAGAATACATATTATAGCTAACGGTATTCCGTTACAGTTACACTTTAAATAGTTGGTATTTAGAATACAGTTACATTGTTGAAATCAATGGATTACATGACGATACTTCTGTTTCAGCAGTTTATTCGTGCTTTCACACCCACAGCATTAATATGTCACCTTTAACTGATACTAAGCCAGGTTTGAGATTGAGCATCTCTTTAAGAAAATGGCAGACACGTCGAAATCCCAAAGTACCGTCGATGTACCCTTGCTTGGCTAGAGGTGAGTGGGCCCACTCACGGTGGTGAGTGGCCCCCTTACGGTGGTGTGTGGCCCCCTTACGGTGGTGTGTGGCCCCCTCACGGTGGTGTATGGCCCCCTCACGGTGGTGTGTGTGTCGCCCTGTCAGCTGGAGAACGCGCGCCAGTCGGCGGATCGGAGCAGCCACCTGGTGGGGGCGGCCCACGAGGAGCTCCAGCAGACACGCGTCCGCCTGGAGTCCATGTCCAGCCAGCTCAGCCAGCTGCAGAAAGAGGTACACACACACGCGCGCACCTCTCTCTGCGCGTGTGTGCGTACACACGAGCACACGCGTTCACGCACGCACGCACGCACGCACGCACGCACACATACGCATGCATGCACGCAGGAACACACGCATGCACGCACGCACACATACGCATGCATGCACAAACACACACACAAGCACACAGATACCCACACACACACTTCGGGGGCCAATCGTAGCGGTCTACATTTGAAATGGCTTTGATCTACCAGGTGTGATGTTGAGTAGCTGGTACAAATCCATTGCCAAATATGCACCGTTGCTTAAAGTGATCCACAGTTATATGATGGGTAGGACCCCCTCAGTGCCTGCTTTGTTCTGACCGGTAGGCAGATCCATCCAGCAGCCATTCATTTGCCATTTGTTAATTATGATTTGTTATGATTTGGCCTGAGGCATGAGGAATTTAAAACAGGTGCAACCAAAAGCTGTTATTTTTTGCTTAAGTGAGTCGTGACTCACTATAGTCGTTCTCTTAATGGTGAAAAGACCAAATATGGACATTTTCTTTCCTTTCAGCCCAGCTGACCTAGATAGGAGCAGGATGAGATATTTATTTACGTTTACTTATGCTTGGGACAAAACTCACCTCAACCATGTAACATACCGTAACATTAAAAACATAAAATACAATATAAATATGATAACGACATAAATATATCCAAAAAGTGTAAAAGGAGAGCCAAAGCACCTAACAGAGAATTGTGTGTTTTGACACACATGAGCTAAAGGATGATATGCATCAATTCCTGCTAAACATCCAATAATATAAACTACAAGAGAACCCTAAACAACACTTTCTCATTCATGCTCCAAAAACGAAATATTTTCCTCCAACAAAAAACAAAAACACTGACGAACATTAGCCCTATAAACCAAAAAAAATTTAACCAAAGCAAAAAACACCCAAACACAAAATCCAGGCATTGACCCTTGACCTCCGCCGCGTCTCCCCTGCAGCTGGCCTCGCGGGAGGCCCGGGTGAGGGAGCTGGAGGCGGCGCTGGCCCGGGAGCGCGACACCAGCCGCCGCCTGCTGGGCGAGAAGGAGCGCGAGATGGCCGAGATGAGGCAGAAGATGCAGCAGCAGCTGGACGAGTACCAGGAGCTGCTGGACGTCAAGCTGGCCCTGGACATGGAGATCTGCGCCTACAGGAAGCTGCTGGAGGGCGAGGAGGAGAGGTGGGCGAGGCGCTTACACCTGACACCGACCTGGGCGGTGTTCGCCATGGGGGGGGCGGGGACTGAGTGGAGGAGATTGGGTGGAGGAGCGACTACGGTGTTTTGGGTCCCAGCCGAAAGGGGCCTGGTTTGAGTCCTTAGTCCCTGACCTGTAGAGCTGCTTGAGCAAGATGTTTTCAAGAGCCTGAATCTGCATTCACTGGAGGTCTTTGGAAGAAGGTCTCTGCTAACAGACTAAATAATGATTTGATGATATTGATATTTTTTGGGACTTTAAAAAGGCCCCATGCCGTGCTTACCTATTTATGAAAGAAAGATATGAAAATGTTAAACGCAAAATGCTCTATAAAAAAGAAAGCTCAGCATCTAACAAAGTCTTGTCAGTCACGCCTGTTCCTACCCCCTCCAAAACAAACGACCCGTCTTCCATCCGACGTTCCGCCTCATCGTCACTTCCTGTCCGTCCCCCCCCAGGCTGCGGCTCTCCCCCAGCCCCCCGCCGACCAGGGTGACCAGCCGCATCATCTCCGGCTCCGGGGGCGGGTCCGGCTCGGCCGCCGCCCTCTCCCGCACGGTGCACTGCAGCGCCCAGAGCTCCTCGGCCAAGCGGCGGCGCGCCAACGACACGGACAGCGAGGCGTCCAGCTTCGCGGGCGGCCCCGCCGTCAGGACCCGCGTCACCCAGCAGGCCTCGGCCAGCGGCCGCGTCACCGTGGACGAGGTCGACCAGGAGGGCAAGTTCGTCAAGCTGAGCAACAAGGCGGATGAGGTACGGCCACGGCCACGTCCTGAGATAACGGACGTGTGGTTCTGTGTGGTTGTGTGGTTTGACGATACCATTGGCGTGTCGCTAGTGGGATCTCTGGGAGTGGAACCCCCTAACCCTGGTAGTGTTAATGGGACGCTGCAACCTTGTCGAGCTAGACAGCTTCTTGTCCGAAGTCTTCATGTCATTTTAAATCCCTGTATCAGATTGAAGTGGTATTTTTTAGGGGATATCACGACACAGGGTGAACTTAGCCGTGTACCTTCATTGAGGCCAGATCATCAGTAATGGCGGCAGTAGAACAACACTCGCGTTCCTTTCTTTAACAGAGTGCTTGCTTGATGAGCCGTGCGAATCCCGATGATTCAGCGGAACTCATCGTCAAACCTTCACCTTTCTGTCTCACAGGACCAGAACCTGGGTAACTGGCAGGTGAAGCGTCAGGTGGGGACCGCCCCCGCCATCGCCTTCAAGTTCCCCGCTAAGTTCACCTTGAAGGCCGGCCAGAGGGTCACGGTATGTGACGCGTCGATCACCTCCGGTTCTTAAAACACGCTGCGGTCACCGCCACGGATGCCCTAACTACTGTTTTATGTTTTGTTCCCTTGGCGCGTGAAGATCTGGTCCTCTACAGGCGGTGGAACCAACAGCCCTCCGTCTGACCTGGTGTGGAAGAACCAAACCACCTGGGGAACTGGAGACCAGTTCCAGACCACCCTGATCAACGCCAATGGAGATGTACGTTACCTTAAAACTACTTCACATTAACAACAAGTACCATCACACATACCGTTTGAACAAGAGTCTGCTAGCCAAAAAGTAATTTGAACCCCTGAAACACACTATTAAACCCATAACATCACCATAACAACGCTTCATCCATAACCAAACAAATTCTAGCGAACCCTGTCGACCATATGTGACTCAGAGAGTGGCCAATGGAAGCACCTGCTGTGCATTGAGATATTTATAGCCATGAAGCGAGGAGACTACAAACAAAGCTAACCCATACATTGTTGAATCTCCCACATGGAAAAGCATTTCTGTATATCCTCAAGCAAAACGTATAGACCGAAACTTCCTCCTTCTGTTTCCATCCAGGAAATGGCTATGAGGAAGGTCACCCGCACGCAGTTTGATGAAGACGACGAGGACATGGTGAGAAACGAGTGACGTGAGCTTTAATAAGGTACAGACTATAACTACTAGTTGGCTCCAATGGATTTCCCTTCCCTCTCCCAGGTGGCCCACAGCACCTGTGCGGACGGAGAGTACAACCTGCGCAGCCGCACCGTGGTGTGTGGCTCGTGTGGCCAGTCACCGGACAAGTCCCCCCACTGCTCGGTGACCTCCGCTTCCCGCTCTTTCCGCAGCGGCGGGATCTCCGAGGGCCTGCTCCCCCACTCCTACGTCGTCAGCAGCAGCACACCCCGCAAGGTGGGCCCACGCCTAACTAACTAGCTAACTAGCTAACACTAAAGCTAGCGTTAGCGTTAGCGTCGACTAGCTCTCTGCATTAGGATGCAGAGAGGGCTAGCGTAAGTGTTAGTGTTATCTAGCTCTCTGCATTAGGGTGCATTGTGTTAAGGGGGGGAGGGGCTGACAGGTGGCTAGCATTAGCATTAGCATGGACTAGCCCTCTGCATTAGGATGCAGAGAGGGCCAGCGTTAGTGTTAGCGTAGACTAGCTCTGCATTAGGATGCAGAGAGGGCTAGCGTTAGCTTTAGCATAGACTAGCTCTCTGCATTAGGGTGCATTGTGAGAAGGGGGGAGGGGCTGACACGTGGCTAGCATTAGTATTAGCATGGACTAGCCCTCTGCATTAGAACATTAGAAAGTTATTAATGAAATGAGTTTAAATTAAACAATATCAACATTGTCAACTATGATGATGTATAAGCTGATACTAACTGTATAAGTGTTTTTATTATAAAAAATATAGATAAATGGTTTAATAGACTTTAAAAAATATATAGTTTAAGGATTTCCTCTTTTTTTGGGGTCATATGGTTGGTTATTTTGTCATTAATGCACAAAGTTCTAAGTATAACAATAAAACCTATACACCCTTATACACATAAAAGATAATTGCTGTTGTTTGTTAGGACATTTTTGAGGTGTGTCATAGTATGTTGCAGAAGTCCTATGAGGACAAACCAGCCTTAATGTTGATGATGTGGTCTTTTTCCTAAAAATATTCACAACCGACTTTTCTGTTGCTTGTTTTTTTCCGTTGCTCAGGGCGGAATCCGAGGGGAGAACTGTCCAATCATGTGAGCCCATGGAACCACCTGGAAGCATCGACACGCCCCTTTAGAGCTGGATGAAAACAGCATACCTTGTTTTATATAACTATCAAGACAATGTATACCTTAAAAGACCTTACATTATGCTATTATCATAACCATATGCATGCGTGACGTATCTGTGACCAAGGAAATAATGTGGGTCTCTTGTCAGTTATGTTGAGGCAGAGGGAAGTAGAATGAGCTCAAACCACATTGTGCCTCTGTTACTTACTTCTACTTTGATACGTAGTTACCACTAATTTTTTATTCCTTTTATTCCTAACAGACGTACAGGAAGGTGACAAAGTGATAGTAGTAGTATAGTAGTGGATTTTCTTTTGTACTGTAGCTTGAGGGTAAGCTAGTTAGGCTTAGTAGAGTTACCCTCTAAACTGCTCTGTATTTTCTTAATTTCCAAATGATTTGTTATGACTATAGACAACTTGAAGTCTATTTTCCCAGGGGCACCATTTATCAATAAACTTGAATATGTTTACGGAATCCATTTTCCCCCCACTAGAATATTTTTTTGGACAATAAAAACATTTTTCAATAAATATTTGTGTCCTGGACTCTGTTGGATACTTTCTGACCCACAAATTGTTGAAATATGATCTTTATTAAGTGTGAGTGGAAAATGAACTGAATGCATTTCAGTGCATTCACTAAATAAAAAAAGTGGCCTTGTTAATAAAATATAAATATATCTAGATTAATGATGCAGTTAATCAATAGATAGTTGCTAGTGTCCTCCAAGACCAAACCTTATCGAAGCACTTCACTGGGTTTATTTATTTCACAATATAACTCAACGACAACTCCCCATGAAAAGTTATTAAGTGTACAGTAATAGAATTAAATCATGATTTAATCTTTGATTTAAGACTTTAATAATTGTTTTATACCAAAAATAATAATAACATTGGAATATAGCGTGGATTGCATTGACAATCCAATATGTAAATCATTTTAATTAGCTTTGTGACGAGACGGAGCTCAGAGCTTTATGTTGAAAGAATTAACCTTTTATTTTGAAAGTAATACACCCGGAAGTAGTTTACGGCTGGGACCAAAACATTGCTTTGCTGTGATACTTTTGTGCAAATCTTGATTTAACAAGCACGCTTTTATTTTTTGGATTGCGTATAATAGCTATCAGGTAAAGTTGAGTTTTGGTGAGTCTCAATAATCCCAAGAAATGTATGTCAAATGCCACACCGCAAATGTCACTCCCTTATTACCCGAACCTACGTGTTGTTGTCATTGAGATCTCAAAGTTGTAATCAATATGAATATTTCAGATAATAATATTCACATTAAAAAACTAACGCGTTTAGCCCACAAAAGGTTTACATAAGTCATATTATGACTCGTCCCTGTCCCGTCCACCAGGTGCGGGCCCCGGCTGGATGTTGAGCGTCCGCGCTCTGGTGGGGATCGGGCTCCTGGTGACGTCAAGAGCCGCCGCCACCGCCCAGAGAGCCGCATGTCCTGCTGCTGCTGCACCCAACAAGGAACACAGGCACTGTTTCAGCAGCGGACGAGCGTCCAGTATGGCGCAATCTATCAAGTACCTGGGGTAAAAATAAAATATTGAAATACTTTTCACACCAATAGGTACTGATGATTCACTTTGATAACAGGTAGACGTCTGCTCCAAAGTAGCAGAGCTTATTTGATACTGTTTATTCTCAATACGTATAGGATGGGCTAATTTACATTTGCATATGAATCATGTCGTTTCAAATGTGCTTTCATCCAAAGTTATCAAAGTCCATTCATCAAAATTGGAGTAACAACTAATCAACAAAAAGTGTTGAAAGATGTTTCTAAAATAACATGGTGTCTGAAAATGAGCGAGTGCTTGTTTTTGTGAGCTGGCTAACAATGAGGGGCGGGGTCGTTGCTGCGATTGACAGGCAGGAGGAGGCGCAGAACATCGACCAGCAGCTGTTCACTGAGTACGGTTTCAGCGTGGACCAGCTGATGGAGCTGGCTGGTCTGAGCTGTGCCACGGCCATCGCCAGGGTGAGACTAAACCGCTCACTCACTTAGATACGAAAAATTGAACTCACACACATTTTTATTAAAGAGCGGGTAGGGGTTTGGTGGGGGCATCTGGCTCAGGGATGCCTACAGGTTGGCTGAGAACCTGGTAGACCCGGTAAACTGTGTCTTAGTTACATCCTATCAGCGAGACCATGACTATGGCTCTAAGGCCGACCCACAGGGGGTGCTAATGTTTAAAATAATTGAGCGTTGTGTGTGTGAGGATGAAGATTTGCGAGGGATAAGATGGATTCAGGGATGATGTAATGTGATGCATTGCCTCATGAAACAGGATATCAGAACTGTGTATTATTGATCCTTCAAGATTTATTTTGCGAACGCAGGAGGTCTGTCTGTCAATCTGTTTTGTCCGTCCATCTTTCTGTCTATCCCTCTGTCGGCCCATCGTTCTATTCTCTGTCGTTCTATCTGTCTGTCTGTCTGCTTGTCTGTCCCTTCACAGCAATTATCATTAACCAATCATAAGGTCAACAGCTCTCCGGTATGTCCAAGCCTCCTGTCGCTTGTCTGTTGTGCACCTCATGTAGGAGGTCTGGTCACTCGCAAGTGAGCAATGGGTTCCGGTGGTATCCTGACCAGTACGGAGCGGTATTGATCAGTAGCTCCGTGCCCTCTGCCCTGTGCTCCTGCAGGCCTACCCCCTCAGCTCCCTGCTCCAGCCGAGACCCTCCCTGCTGGTGATCTGCGGTCCGGGGAACAACGGAGGGGACGGCCTGGTCTGCGCCCGTCATCTCAAGCTCTTTGTGAGTGGCCGGCTCCTAGCAGTGAATAGACCACCCATGAGTATAGAACATTTGTATTGGATTGATGGCCGGATCGATGTAAAACACATGGAAGATAAACCACCAATAAGTAGAATCACCGTTAACGATATACACCACTCGATGTATAATATAAATACCATATATATCATATGTATAATATATTTATACCATATGGCATATTTTACAAACACTTTCTTTCTGGTCTTACTGTCTTTTTTGTATGGTCAGTGAAAAAACATTCCCAGTTCTTTAGGGAAAAAAACGATTAAAAAAATAAGTTTTCCGTTCTTCCTCCAATCCATCTGTCTGGGGAATAAACCGGGCCGTCTTGACGTCAGTGAATGTCTCGATAGAGCGCGTGAGGAACATTCAGTCTCCCCACTCAAAAAGTTTGGGTTCATTCCTGCACCTGAGTGTGTTTTTTTTTTATCCAGCCTCAGCAAAAAATAAAAAACACTCAGTGGGCTCATTTGCTGCGTTCCACATTTTAAACTCTTTGCGTGCGTCTCTCCACTAAAGGTCATCCTCAGCCCAGCGAAGATTCCCAGTCGCTGGTGAAATGTAAAATAGCAATGCTGTGAAAATTAAACAAAGAGCAGGGCATTAAGGCTCTGTCAGCGGGCCGCGTTCGCTAAGCTTCATAAATATGAGGTCAGGACATCTCGGAGTTACTGCATTAACCGTTGCCTTGTTTATCCTGCAAGAAACACGAACCAAAGTACAGTCGGATTAGATTCATCACTTCTGTGAGCCTTTCAATGGCTTACTATATTATTATTTAAAAGTGGTCTGCCCTATCTGAATCATGTCGTATTATTCTCTGTTTGTTAAAGGTGGTGACCATTTTACATCTCGTTCAACAACCATATATGTATTAGTAGTATTATTCATTGCATAATTAGTAAATAAATAAAAATGATATGTTGTTTTGTGTTACTCATTCATACCTAAAATGCTTGTTACACAGAGCTCCTGAGATCAAGTGCATTTTGCTTTGTTAGATACGCTGTACATTAACACCCTTTTTGTCCACTGCGGCCTGCTGTAGGGCTACGAGCCCACCATCCTGTACCCCAAGAGGCCCAACAAGCCCCTCTTCCAGGGCCTCACCACCCAGTGTGAGAAGATGGACATCCCCTTCCTGTCTGAGATGCCCGAGGTGTCCGTCTGTCTGTCTGTCGTCTCGTTATTCTCCTATTCCTTCTCCTCCTCCCTCTTGTCTTCCTCCACCTCCTCCTCCATCTTCTTCTTCTCCACCTTCCCCTCCCTCTACTCCTTCTATACCTCCTCCTATTTATTCTCCTATTCCTCCTCCTTCTCCCCTCCGCCTCCTCCTCCCTCTTCTCCACCTTTTCCTCCCTCTACTCCTTTGATGCCTCCTCCTATTCCTCCTCCTCCTTCTACTCTCCTCCTCCCATGCCCTCTCCCTCTCCTCCCCATATCCATAACCTCCTCCCTCTCCTCAACCTCCCCCCGCTCCACCCCTCCCTCCGTCTGTCCGTCCGTCTGCTCTCTGCTGTCCACTCCCAGTGCTGTGCGTCTGACGCTGCGTGTCGCCCCCCAGGCCAAGCTCGTCGACCAGGCCTACAACCTGGTGGTCGACGCCATCTTCGGCTTCAGCTTCTCGGGGGCGGTCCGGGAGCCCTTCGGAGCCATCCTGGAGGTCCTGAAAGACTCCACCGTGCCCGTGGCCAGCATCGACATCCCCTCAGGTGGGTCAGGGGGTAACCGATCCCGGCTCGTGGAGATCTGCCCTCGGGCCGTGACTCGTATCGAATAGCATGGCGTTTATTTATTCATTCTTAGATCGATGTCGGTTTTCTTTAGAAACGTATCATTAGGAAGCAAACCCGCCCCTTAAGGGCTTAAGGGGGCCCTAAGGCTACGCTTGGATTTGTGGGGTTCGAGCCCAGAACCTTTTCAGCCGTCATGTCAATAATAAGCAAACTGGCCCCTTTGCCTAAGGGCGCCCGAAAAGTTAGACTGGGATTGGTGAGGTTCGAGACAGGAAACCTTTCAGCTCGGAAGTCGGAACTCACTGCAACGTTGTAATGGGTTTACCGTCGGCGGCGTATGGATCCACAGGCTGGGACGTGGAGCAGGGCGGGCCAGACGGCCTGCAGCCCGACATGCTCATCTCCCTGACCGCGCCCAAGAAGTCGGCCGTCCACTTCAGGGGTCGATACCACTACCTCGGGGGGCGTTTCGTCCCCCCGGCCCTGGAGAAGAAGTACCAGCTCAACCTGCCCCCGTACCCCGGCACTGAGTGCGTGCTGCAGCTGTAAGACCAGGACCGGGGACATGAGAATATAGTTTAAATGATGAGTCATTGGGGCTACTTTATTATGATGGGGGATTATGGAGGGAACTCAGTCACGCTCAAATAAACTGGTTTCATGGTGTGATAAGATGTGCTTTTTATAAAAATCCCTGACAAGGAATATTATTAGTCTGTTGCGGAAGCGCAGACGATATATGTGAGGATTTAGGGGTAATAAAATAAAGGATTTTTTTTTTTGCTGAATGTGATCCCTAGTGTGTTGACGTCAAAGCTGGTCTCTAAATCTGCACTAATGCCTTTTCGTGTGACCGGTGCTGCTGGCATTGGGGGGGTTGGAGAGGCTAGCCGTCGCGCAGCTAATGCTAGCCCTCGAGCGCTTGCTGTCTGCGACCGGGAAGGGGATCTTATTTCACAGCCGTTTGGCAGAAGTTTGACCTACTGTAACCCCTGTGAGTCAGATAAACAAACCCATTTTGAGTGGCATCTCTTTATATCTCTGGGGAGTTTCTGTCTAGTATTCTAAAGATAATTCTGAAAGAATCAATAATTTTGGAGATTAATTAAAAATAAATAAATGATACAAAATGGAACAAAGAATGCCTATGACATTGTTATCAATATTCTTTATATTAATATAATTCATAATAGGAATTAGTTTATTGCTGTAAGGAAACGACTCAGTCACACAGGGTATTTACGGATTTATTTAGTCCACGATCAAGTTTCATTGAATGGATATCTAGCAAGACTTGTTGAACTTGAAAAGACAGCCGGTCTATGAGAGTCTACGACATCCTAACTCATAAGTGTCTTCATGATACCGATCTCCCGCGAGCATCGAAGCATTCATACGTCCCGTGTGACAATGGATTCTCCAAAATACATTCCTTTTACAGCCAATCTCACAGAGTCAAGCAGCCTCGCTTATAGTACTACGTACAGTTTAAATACATGTAGTACTACAAACACTTGTATATATTTAATATAGAAAGAGAAATATTGAATGTATATGCGCAGGGACACCGATGCTTGTGAATGCATTATGATCAGGGGTAAAAGTGCAGTACATGCTTTCATGTGTATGTTTGTGTGTATTAATATACAGTGCTGGTACCATGCGTGGTCTTTTTAGTCTCGCATCCATCTGTGTTCTGCGTAACGGAAAAAAAGGGTGATACAGACTCGAGGGTGGCGGGGGAGAAAGAAAGACGTTTGATTGGATGCCTCCATGCTGGTCCAAGCAGTACAAGGTGGGTCAGTCAGTAGATGCAGTCTGTAAGAAAGAGGAAACAAACGTGTCGGATTAATTCACTGTCCACAACGTGTTGTTTCATCATACATCTCACAGGCATTGTCAACATACAGTTGCAATAGTGTCAAATATGGTAATTCACTGTGTGTTTCATCATTCAATATCCTGAAACTACAGTTTGTCAGGTCATCATTTCGTAAATTCTGTTGGTGAAGTCAAATTGTTTGTTAAATCCCAGTATAATGTCCATTGGTTAACGTTCATCCTCCAGATTTGATAAGAAAAGTTAAGTAGAGGTTACGCGGATTAATCGTTCATCTGGTCAAATGATCTTGTGTAGTTAAATAAGTAAAAGTATTTTTGAGACCAAGATATTTACCTGTATTAGTCTCCAACCTGGACTCCGGCACAGTTGTCTTTGCTCTCCGAGGCTAAAGCTAAATACTCAGCATTTCTAGTAAAAAAAAAGACAACCCACATATACAACAGGTAAGTGTACGTGCACAATGTCCGACCTTCACGGAAAAAGATGCGTTTTTGAAAATGAAAAAACATTTAAATGAAGTACGAGACAAAAATTGGAGCGGCCAGTTGTGCGATCCCAAGGTTGTGACTTACAGGTGGAGAGTTTTGGTTTTTACTACAGGGAGGAGGAGGACGTTGATGGAGTAGGAGGAGAGGGTTGACGGGAAGGAGGAAACATGACAGGAGGTAGGTAGGGAGCACGACACACCAGACAACAAGACACCGAGGGCGAGTGCACACGCGGGGCACAATGGAAGACAGGAGGAGGAGTTAGTGGCTTAGAGAGAGAGAGACGGCAGCTGAGGCGGAGGAGAACTGAGGTCACAGTGAAGAAGATGCAGGTTATCGACAACACACGAGGACGGCATGCATGGGCAGCGTTGAGCCCACATGCATGTACCTGTTACGTACACTTTCCTTTCATTTGTCTAGGCCTAAAACATTTGAGGTGATGCCTGGCTGATTATACTTTGTGACTGGATTGATACTGAGTAAACTATGAATGCTGAAAGAGCAAAGAGTCGGAACTACAAAATGTCAATAAAATAAATATATTTAAAGTATTTATATATATACTGTATATGTACAGTCTATTATATTTAGTGTATTCAATTAAAATTATAGATATTTCGGCAGTTAAATGGACGGCGGCACGGTCATCACTGTTGTGGATTCAAAATAAATATTAACATTCAAGTATGGCGGCAACCGTAGTAACCAAACTACAAACATTGAACACTCTTGCATCGTGCAGTTGTGTGTGTGTGTGTGTGTGTGTGTGTGTGTGTGTGTGTGTGTGTGTGTGTGTGTGTGCGTCAACGGTTGCATGTGTGTAAGTGAGAACTGTTGTGTGTGTGTGTGTGTGTGTGTGTGTGTGTGTGTGTGAGAGTGTGAGTGTGAGTGTGTGTGTGTGTGTGTTTGTGTGTGTGTGTGGGCGGTTGTAATGAATATTTACGCGGCCTCTCGGAGCGCCTCCTCCCCGGCAGCAGAGATCTTCCTGTAGCAGTAAATCATCTCGATGAGCAGCCACACCTGCAGCCCGATGATGGCCACGTACATCATCACCTCTGACACGATGGAGGCCGTCCCTCTGGTGGCTGAGGGGGGGGGGAGGGACATGGAGAGTCTCAACCAATCGCTGCACAGGGAATACACGTTGGTCTGGTCCCTCGTGACCAATCAGAGGGGAAAGGAAGGAGCTGTCCATGGTGACTAAACATGGCGTAAAACAAACTCAAAATTAAGTAGGAGATGTTTCAGTACAAGGCGTGCAAAGATGAATGGCCATTAATGGTACATATTGATTTTTGGTTTTAGAAGCTTATGAATATTTTATTGATATCGACCTGTACTAGCTTATAAATATTGTATTGGTATTGGCTTATAGTAGCTTTTGAATATATTGGTACTGATTGATAGTAGCTTATAAATATGGTTTTGGTATCGACCTAAAGTAGCTTAGCAATATATTGGTATCGACCTATAGTAGCTTATAAATATATTGGTATTGATCAATAGTAGCTTAGAAATATATTGGTATCGGCCAATAGAAGCTTAGAAATATATTGGTATCGACCAATAGTAGCTTAGAAATATTGTATTGGCTTGTAGTGGCTTATAAATATCTTGGTACTGATTTCTAGAAGCTGTGCGACGGCCGAACTCGGCGGTGAACAAAGTGTGTTGAGGTGAAACCCTTCGTACCTTTGCCCACCACGGTGAGGTTGACCTCCTTGAAGATCTTGGTCTGGTACTCGTAGAACTCGTAGGTGAGCAGCCGGTTGACGCGGCAGCGGTACGTGCCCGAGTCGTTGAAGGTGACGTTGGTCAGGAAGATGGAGGCGTCCTGGATGTCGTTGCTCTGCCGGCTGCCGAACCAGTCCAGGCGGTCCTCGAACTGGAAGCTCTTTATGGAGCCCTCCTCGTCGTAGTTGTAGATCTGCAATCGGAGTGGCCAACACCATCCGGGTTTAGTCATTCACGGATTGAGACCTGTTATCATTTTGATTTTATTTCATTTACAACCACACACACACACACACACACACACACACACACACACACACACACACACACACACTGCCAATACATATGCAAAAGTGCACACTGTTGTACATAGTCAATTATTTGGATTTGGATTTGTAATTTTTTTGTATTTTCTTGTATTTTGTACAACTATTATCCGTTATTTGCACTATCCAAAGTACCCAAATGCAGTACGTTTTAGATACGTGTCATTCAGGAGCAGTACTTGAGGGTGGTCTAGTCGTGGTTAGGGGTGTACTGTATGACCCCCAGCTGAAAGGGTTCTGGGTTTGGACCCCAATGTCAGCATCCTCAGCTGTAGGCATCTGGCTCAAGGGTGCCGACAGATCACTTCATTTGGCGTTTTTTTTCATGCGCTTGGAAATAACGGTGGGTGGATGGTAGATCTATCTATCTATCTATCTATCTATCTATCTATCTATCTATCTATCTATCTATCTATCTATCTATCTATCTATCTATCTATCTATCTATCTATCTATCTATCTATCTATCTATCTGTCTGGTCATAAGCATTCAGGGGATAATTGCCTTGCTCTAGAGACCCCTCGGCCCTAAGGAGGAACCAAAGACCAGACCAGCCATTCAACAAAAAAAATGGCTGCATGTAATGGTATCCTCCATCCTCAAGGGCAGTTTGTGTTTCCATTAGGGCTCACGCTGGCGTTCACACGCTCATTTCAGGTAGGAAACATCTATCTGGAAGGTTCATATCACCAGAGATGCTGCGGTCCCTCGCGGCTTGGATTTAGTAATGGCTCTGTTGGAGGGATTGACCTAAATACTCCCGTTGGATTGAGTCCACATTTCTCCTAATGCACCACTTGCACGGATTCCCCGTGATGGTTTTCAACATTGGATGTTTTGGGGATATAACATTGAAGTTCTCTTTAGATCTATGTTATTAACTAATAAGTTATTTTTATTCCAATTGGCTCACAGTGGTTTACGGTCATTAAGAGCAGGCAGATGTTTGGGCATCTCGTCTCGAGGACGCTTCAAGGTACGAGGAAAAGTGGAGATTGGGGATCAAACCCGGGACCTCTTGTTTGAGGGTCAGCCTCCATCTACACTGTCCAGCCTCCCCTCCCCGGTGCTGTATAATAATCCATATACAGGCGTGTGCGTGCTCGTCCACTGAGTGGGGATGGAGGTCGTGTGCTGGCCAAGGTCATGTGTCTCATGTTCCATCATCTCTCCCAGCAGCAACGTCACCACCATCCCCGGCCCTGAGCGTCGCTTTATCAGGGCTCTCAACCTCTGAACGCCAACCCCCCCCCCCCCCCCACCCTCATCATGGGAGGGTTTGATTGATGAGTGTATGTGAGAGAGAGAGAGAGAGAGAGAGAGAGAGAGAGAGAGAGAGAGAGAGAGAGAGAGAGAGAGAGAGAGAGAGAGAGAGAGAGAGAGAGAGATATAGATAGAGTGATATATAGGTAGATAGAGTGATATATAGATAGAGTGATATATAGGTAGATTTAATGATCGACAGATAGAGTGGTAGAATATACTTATATATAGATAGACAGATAGATAGAAACATCTATCGTCAGATAGACATGGTGGGTGTTCTGGGCTTGCGTCAGATGCACCGAGGTACCGTGTGTGTTAACGTGGACCAACTCACGTGCTCAAAGTCCTTCTGCCCCTTGCTCCGGAAGAACCAGTCCACGGTGGCCGAGCCCTCCACCTCGCTCCTCCGCTTGCAGGAGATGCAGCCCAGCTTGAAGCCTTTCCCCGCCACCGCCTCCGTGTCCGAGTCCACCTCGGCACACGCCCCGCGACACATCCCCACTGGGGGAGGGGGGGGGGGGGGGGGGGGGCAGAGCGAGAGAGGGGGAGATACGGAGAGCGATAGAGTGGGAGAGAGGGAGGGGGAGAGAGCTGTTAGGATGTGCATCTTTCCGTTGAGCTATACTGTTCAATTCTCCCTCAGGATCACCACGAGTCAATAACATTTGTGTCTTTCCCTTCGTCAGCAATACACAGTGTATATAGTGCATAGAAGTAGGACTTAACTTGCCCCCATTCAGGAGACATTTCACCACATTCACTCGGCCTCAACAAAAACATTATAAATACATTTCTAAAAAATAAATAATAAACAAAAAAACACTCTGGAAAAACTATGAAATACATGTTGGGTGTAACATCGTCGCCCATGGCTTTAGCCTTCATAATATGCAAATGTTTTTGAATTATTAAAATACTCACCACCAAGAGTGCATAGCAGCACGAAGATGACTTGTTCCAGTGATACTATATTCCTGCCCATTTTCAAAAAGTGACAGGCTTGCTATCTATTATAGATGGAGTTTCAAAAAAAGGGGAGCAAAGCTGAAAGTCTTTAGCTTGAGAAGAGTTCCTCCGGCGACGATCCCCTTCCCAACATCCACTGAACGGAGCACACCTCACTGGTACCACTGTAAGCTGCTTGTTGGAGGTAGACTACTGATTGTGCTTATTTCTTACTTTTCACGTCACTCCTATTATCTTGTGAAGCACCTGTACCTGACTCCCTACCTGCACCTGACTCTCATTAGACTCAACTCAGCAAGTTCACATCAGCATCAGGAACATGAGGTACCATATACTGCTACGTCAGACGCCTCTAGAAAATTCCTCCTACCCTCCCGATCGCGTAACGCAGTGCATGAACGTAGCGTCTCACCCGTAAGCAACGTGGACCAATGTGCACTTCACAGTCTCTGGTATAACCGGAGATTTTAGAAATCTTGTGGGCTCTGATAGCCTATTTAACGATCTCAGCAATGACTTGGCCTGCGGTTAGATGATAGCTCTAGGGACCACAGTCGCTTAGATTAGAGAGCTACCATCACACACACCATGTTTTGGTGAGCGCACACGGTTAATATAAAAATGGTTTATGTAATCAATTCAAGTAGCCTACAAAATCCCACTATAAACCCTCTTACGTCTTCCAAAAGCCATTCCTTAATTCACATACCGCTCCATGAATAATTAAGCGGATGCTTGCATGCCGTCCCTGATTATCTGATGTACCTTACAAATGTTCACTGAAGGGCAATCGGTATTATCGCTCCTAAAAAAGAGATCAGGTTTGATCCGATCACGGATGTTCAAAAGCCGACGGTGTCGATGGTATCTCGGTCAAAGAACACCACCCTTTCTCCCAGATAGGAGTTCAAATAAATGTTAAAACGAAACGCAGTCTCCTCCGTGTAGTAGTGATGGTTACCGTTTGAGAAACAAATCCATGTAAAATAAAAAAAATACGAATCCTTCCACCTATCTAGGAGCCCCGACTCAGCAGAGATGCCCGGGTCGTGTTGACATTGCAGATGAAACTGCGCTCACGTCCCAAGGCCCTATAAGCATCAGATATGAGCGGAAAAAAACGCCCAATAATCGACGTCCCGATTTCGGTCCCTCAGATAAATCCTCTTCTTTGACACACGGCGCAAACACTGAGTGCAACTGCACCCCTGTCGCTCATGTCAGGAGACGCTGCTGATGCACTGCGGTAAAAAAAAAACACCATGTGAGGAGGATACTAGGCTATAGGATGTAGACGGGCTCCCAGGGCGGTGCACACCCCCTCTAATATGTACTATGCACGACCTTTGAGTTGAACCGCAAAAATGTCACCATAAAACAGTCAACAACATGTAGGCTGCACCTCACTTTGGGAAATCGTGTGCCATGTTTTATTTTCCTTCAAAGTGATGTTAGAGTGGATGTGTTTGGGTGTAGGTGAGACTGCCTGTCCCTTTAACAGGGGCTGGAAGATGGGCGGGGGGACGCGTGTTGTTGTACATGGTGGTGTACTGTCTCCTCAGCCAAGGCACCCGATATGATCACCATCAGAATCACACAAATGTGCCGCAAAGTACCCACTTCCATTCGCAATACTCGTGTTGGAGTCTTGTTCGGGTTCGTCGTAAGGGAATAGTAAGGGAAGTTGGTGTAGCGTAGTCCGACCCCCCCCCCCAGGATGAGAGTGTATTGGTGCTAATATCGAGCAGCTACATTAGCTACTTAGCGGCGGGTAAGTTTTTATTATTGCGTGTTTTTGCATCGTTGTTGCGGTTGACACAGCGTAACATGAAGTGCACTTCCGTAGACGATAGCCATTTGCGTTATACATTGAAAATGCCATTACGTATTCCGATCTATTCGTCGTTATATCGTCCTTTTAGATGTGCAACTGCTAAGCTAACTCGCAGCTAACTTGGCTGGTGTGATAGCATGACACCCAATGACTTTTGCATGGATGCTATGTTAGCCTCTTCGTTTTCACTAAATGGTTCGCCATGAAATTCATTCATACAACTTGTATGGCTGCATTATCTTGTATATCTTACACTAGTGCAGATGTCGTCCATTGCTAACTTCAAACGGCTAGCACAAGCAGGTGTAAACATGGCCATCTGTCCAGCTGCCTTCAATTTGGCCAATGCCCCCTTACACAATGGTGCTATACACATTTATGGTCCATTGTTGACAGTGGTGCAGAAGTGAAACGTTGAACAAAGAAACCAGGAGACGTTTAATATTCTCCGATGTTTACTTTCTACGTAGACCTCTTTCACAATGGAGCAGCAGCTGTGTAGTCCCGTCAGCGCCCCTACTGGCCTGATCGTCCAGGTGTGTTTCCCTGGCGCCCGCACTGCCGTCTTGGACAACCTGAACCGCCAGCGCGAGGAGGGGCGTCTCTGCGATCTCGCCATCCAGGTGCAGGGTCATGTGTACAGGGCCCATCGCTGTGTGCTCGCTGCCTCCTCGCCTTATTTCCACGACCAGGTGGGTAACGCTTTTGTTGTTTAGTAAGCACATCGGTATCACATTTTATAAATACTCAGAATTCAGATACAGGTCATTTAGCAGGTATACCCTTCGGGCATCTGTTCCAAAGTAGTAGGCTGCAGTTGGGTCTAGAACACCCTGCAGTTGGGTCTAGAACACCCTGCCAACCCTATACTATCCAATATCAAATGCGTCACAGATTGTGTAGATATTCTACGGGAGTAGGCTACCGTTGTTGAGGTGGTTAATAGTCAGACACCAGTCGGGAGGCCCTGGGTTCGTTCCCCAGTGTTGACGGCATCACTGGGCATCCTTGAGCAAGATGCTCCGACCCCCTCCCTGCTCCCTAACGGCCTGCATGTGAAGTCGCTTTGGACGAAAACGGCCGATCAATCCCATCCTTTGAATCGTACGTAGAGAGTTCCGGATGTTGACGCCCCCCTTTCGCAGGTGCTGCTGAAGAACGTCACCATGGTGTCCCTCCCCTCCGTCATGGACCCGCTGGCCTTCCAGAGTGTCCTGGCCTCGGCCTACACGGGCCAGCTCAGCATCGTGCACGAGGACATCGTCAACTACGTCACGGTGGCCAGCTTCCTCCAGATGTGGCACATCGTGGACAAGTGCACCGAGCTCCTCAAGAGGCAGCGGCCGCTGGCGGAGTCCCAGCCGGGGGGGGACGCCATCCCCTCGGCCTCCACCGCCACCGCCGCCACCACCTCCTCCTCCTCCTCCTCCCTGCCCCCGGCCCCCGCCCAGCCCGGGACCTCCTCCAGGCAGCAGTCCCCGAGCAGCTCCGACTGTCTCTACGTGGAGCGGGAGGGCCGGAGGCGGGACCGCAAGCCGGACGCCCTCCCCCCTCTGGCCACCTGGCGCCGGCCCCAGCAGTTCCCCCGATGGGGCCGCGCCAGGGGCCCCTCGTCAGGGCCCCACTCGGCCGCCGACTCCCAGCTGGGGGCCTCCCTGCCGGGGTACAGCGACTGCAGCGGCGACTACGCCGGCTGCGAGGAGGTGTGGTTGACGTCGGCCACCGCCGCGGCGAAGGACGTCCCGACGAACGCCGACGCACACTACGGCGCTCAGCTCGGAGGAGGAGGGGGGGCTGGACTGGAGGGGTTGAGGCAGAGGGTGAGGCTGCATCCGAGGGCGTCGGGCCCAGAGAGGGCGGACCGGAGCCGGGACGTGGTGGAGGTGGCCGAGCTGCCGCCAGCACCGCTGCTGCAGCAGGAGAGGAGGAAGGTGGAGAGAGGAGGGATGGAGGCAGACGAAGGGGTCGGAGAGGACGTGGCGGGGAGGAGGGACCGATGTGTGCAGCCTGGACAAACTGGTAAGGAAAAATACAACATTTATACACTGTGGGTTCTTGGTTTTTAAGATGCATTTAGGGGACGTGTGTAAAGGTTTAGGGTAGGGTAGGCCATTTATTTTAAGATGATTTTTGGTCATACTCATCTCTTTCCATTGATGAATTGAATCAATACATCAAATGATCTGACAAAAAAGTAACAGAGTCCAGTATCTGTGGCTGTTGCACAATTGCATTCAAATGCATTTTTCGGTTGAATACTTGGCTAGCTTGGCTAGCCTAGCTTACTCTGGCTAGTTTCTCCAAATTGCCTACCCTACCTTTTAATGTTTATCTCTATTTATTGAAACAGTGTGGATACAAAATCAACCTCTCATCCTGGAGAGTTTATATGTTCTGTATGATAATAATTGTACGTGATTCCCTCCAGAATCATCAGGTTTGAAAACTGTTAACATTATTTAAAAAAATAAATCCCAGGAGACTCCCACGGCCAGACGAGCGATGGAGAGTCGTCCGGACAAGCGGAGGCCAGAGGCAGGCCAGAGGACGACAAGGACCGGGAGCACGGCGACGCCTCCCTGATGGGCCGCACCTGTGGACCGGACCACGGCATCCCCTCCCCCTCGCCCCGGATGCAGTGGCAGGCGCCCTGGTCCCAGGCCGAGGCCACGCCCCTGGAGGAGGACCAGTCCGAGGTGGACTTCGAGCGCCTAGCGGAGGGCCACTTCGAAGGGAAGACCTACGACGAGATCCAGGACGGCACCGGCCAGGTCTCCCAGCGGCCCCTGGTCCCCGTCTCCCCCGACCACCACGGCGACTTCGGCCTCGCCTGGCCGTCGGCGGACGTGGCCTCGGCGCCCGCCACGCCCAGCCGGCCCCTCACCCCGGCGCTCTCCCAGTTCCCCCTCGGCCCCGCCTCGCCCCCCATCCCGTCGTCGTCGTCGTCGCTGTCCATCGCCGGCGCCCCCTACACGGGCAAGGTGCACTTCTGCCACTGCGGCAAGGCCTACACGCTGAAGAGCATGCGCGACCGCCACGTCAAGATGCAGCACCTCAACCTGCGGCCCTTCGGCTGCCCCGTGTGCGGCAAGACCTTCAAGATGAAGCACCACCTGACCAAGCACCTGAAGACCCACGGGGGCCTGCGGCCCTACGAGTGCGGCCTGTGCGGCAAGAAGGTGATCTGGAGGGAGAGCTTCCTGCGGCACCAGGCGCGCTGCGAGCGGATGGCCGCCGCTAACAACAACAACAACAACAACAACAACGTCTCCGGCGCCACCTCCTCCTCGGGAGGGGTCAACGGGGGGCCGGCGATGGGGGCGGACGACGCCGGCGGCGGCGCCTACGGGGGCTACGGGTTCGACCACGGCGAGGCCTTCCTGGCGTTGGCGGGGCAGGTGAAGGTGGAGGAGGCGGACTTCGGCGGGGAGGCGGTGGGAGATGCCGCCGCCAGTGGCGGCGGCGGGGGGAGGTTGATCGGCGGCGTGGCGGGCATCATGGACGAGTTGCGCTCCCAGTCCAGACTCCTGCACGGTCACGTGTTCAAGGAGGAGGCCAGCGAGGGCTTCAGTTGAGACCGATCTGTGTGTTTTTTTTTCGTAAAGCCGAACTCACAGCACTACCGTTTGTATGAACTTGTTTGCACAACCCCCCGCCCGTTCTTGGTGACCAATAGACTCTAGGGAAATCCTGATTGGATTCTCCTGAAGAGACACAGACCAAAGTAGACTGTGGAGAGAAATCCCAAGCTATTTATTTTTTTGTCTTTTATCA
This sequence comes from Gadus morhua, assembly GCF_902167405.1. Classification (NCBI taxonomy): domain Eukaryota; kingdom Metazoa; phylum Chordata; class Actinopteri; order Gadiformes; family Gadidae; genus Gadus; species Gadus morhua. Next base: position 6,527,938 of record NC_044069.1, read on the forward strand.
GCTTCTTCTTTTCTGCGCCATGACAACATCCCTGTGTTCTTCGTTTGTTGAAAGCAGTGGAATCGTAACCATTATGTCTTCAAGTTATAGGCTATAATTAAGGACTGAGCGTAAATTTAACGAATACCTTTGATCGGAACACCGGTTTAAAGGCGGCGACACACTGCGCCGAGTGCCAGTGGGGGTTTTTGTTGCAGTGAACAAAAACACTGGCACAATCACATCACCTGCTTGTTGTGTTGGTTGTGAGGTGTCCTGTAGGGATCAGTTGTTGGATATAAAACATATTTCTATGAAGTTTATATTGTTCTTTATGGAGCACCGGTGTGAATGTACTCACTGAGTTTTAAATTAAACTGTTGCACAATAATTGCTTAACCACACAGCCTTCTCTTTCACTGTCCACGTTAATAATAAACCCCAAAAAACGTTATGTTCTAGTCAAACTGCAAATAATTTCCCGCAGATCTCTTCAGCAACACAAGAGGTCTCCCTTGTCCAAGACATCTCTCAAAAAACCTCTCGTCGGAAACAAAAGATCATAATCGTGGACGTGATGGAAACACGCCGCAGGCTGTAATTAATCAGCAGGGTGGATTTGCTGGGTGGATTTACAGGATGTGTTTTGATGTATGCAACTCCAAGAGGATGGTGCTTTATATCGTTCTCACCTCAAAGGGAAAGGTGGCCATGCAAGCATCAAAGAGCTGAATTGATCAGATGTAGGAGGAAAGGAAGGATTGTTAAAAGACGTCCTACTGTACCGAGGTCGAGAAAGGACTTTAGGTTTATCGCATGTCTTTGTGGACCGTGATAGGAGACAATATTGAAACCTTTAAAAGGGCATGGCCTTTAGTTTGAAAGAGCCAGCTGGCCACCTAAAGCCCACTTTAGGCATTTCACCGTGGTTGCCATCATGAATAAAACAAGTTCTACTTTTTACACCGGGCGGGAACTTCTATTAATCTTTCGCCCATTGGTACAATAATTCCATTAAATTTCTCATCACGGTCCACCTCATCGAATAATATCTGGGCACCAATGTTAACAGAATATGCTGAAGGAAGAGAATTTTCCTTTGAAGAAAGACAATTGTGAATTCGGAATTAGCCCCGTCTCTTATGTAATCAACAACAGGATTCAGCCTATGAGGAAACAACTCTATCTGGGCTCGTGATCGGCGGCGGAAGCGTGTCACGCCCGGGCTAGAAAGGAACGTGGTAGGCTACCCAACTACGGGTAACAACGTTTTTTTTTTCCCGAATTATTAACAAATATCGCTAAAGACAATGAATAATCTCTAATACTAATACAAATGTCTTCCATGGCGCGAGCGTTTACAGTGTGAGAACACCATGGATTATTGTTTATGGATTTTAATGATGCGGTCACCGTTCCGGGTTGGGCCTTGGGAAGTTTCGGCGGAGGTGAAAGGTAAATCTTTGTTTTAGCCTATAATATTACAGCCCAAAAGAATTATGGCTGAAAATAATTGGTTATGCCATAACCTTTTGATTTTCGTGTAATGCAGGTAGCCTAATGTAGAAACTTGGTGGGCAACGCCATTTTAGAAATGTCAAGTCGTTGTTTGTTAGAAACAACTTTTTTTTGTAGGCCTATATTATACATTTTTGGCTGTACTAGAGGTTTCCTTGATAATTTGTGTACATCAGCATCAGATCAGAACAGGTCTACCACAAAGACAAGAGTATGTTTGTTTCTTAATGATTTTATTGCTCCCTCAACTGCAGTGACCAAACAGAAAAAGTAGGCCGTGTGCAAACAAGAGAGGTAATGCAATTAATCAATGCACACACAAATACATAATTCCCCAGGATATTTGCAAGCAAAATGCGTCTCTATCTCTCAGTATCCAACTCCTGATATCAACTTCTAATTCCACATCCATGGATCAAAACAAACATGCCCTTCCCTCTTTGACCTTTCAACAACTTGCTTTCTGACCTTCAGCGACCATGGACTTTATTCTCCCTCAAAACCACCTGAATGTCATTAAAACCAATGCTCAAATACTAACTACTTAGATTTGTTTGTAAGTGTATAGCTTAGTTTAGTTTATAAGGCTTCATTTAAATAAATACCATTGGAAATTATGTAATAACAGTGCAATTCGGAAGGGCATTCGTTTTTTATTTCCACTAGAAAGTCTCGAAAGCAAAAAGCTGACAGGTGAAACTCGTTTTGTTAGTTACAAAACACTGTGACTTACAAAACACTGTGACTTACAAAAAATATGTGGGTTAATATATTATTGAGTGGATACATTTTGCATAGTTTCAAATCTTTCAATCGCATTATGTCACATCAAACATTTGTCGTAGAAAACGGGTGATTCCAAATACACTTCCAGATACAAGATACAAACGTACAAACAAAAACAAAACAAACATACAATCAAACCAATTAACAGTAAAAAAACTAAGTTGTGAGTGATCTTTATAAAAAAAAAACACAAAACGCAATCACTCATACTCTTAAGTGAAGGTGAACAACAGGGAACAGAGTACAGGTAGCAAAACAAACACCTGAATGTAGACATTAGACGACACTAGCACCGTCACACTGAAGAGTCGAGGATGGCTTGACGATTCACGAACATGGTCTATGGAGCACGATTTACAGCACAACATTTGCTATAGCGTTACCGCACAGAGCTGAACACAGAACACAGAGACAGAATCTTCACTACTAACCCTAAGGATTAGAAGAAGAAGAAAACACAACAACCATGGCTTAAGTTTGGTTTTCTACGTTTGAATTCCACTCATCTCAGAGAGCAGCTGCAGCCGCGTTAGCCTCCGACGCCTGATGCGTCGCTACGGTAAGCGTTGTTTTTAGTTAGCGTTAGCATTATGGTTAGGCTTTGTTGAGGTCTTGAGGTCCATCCCGAACGCAGCTCTCCTCTCCGTCGCTCGGTCCTGGGTTCGGTCCGTCGGTCTCAGGAGGATCCAGGTCTTGGTTGTCGGAGGAGATCTTAGAAGATGGTGCTCCAGCGTTTAGGGGGAGGGCGGGCCTTGGTTTCTCCCTGGGAAGAGATGGGGGCGATGGGGAGTGTAGGAGACATATTGGTGATGGAAGCCATCAATCAGCCTCTGTTCATCTGTCAACGCTCAAAAGGTCAGAGGAAAAGCCGTGGTTCAAGAGAACGATGTTCTGCGATCGTTTGACTTTGCACACAACACCAAAAGGTCAACTGGGAGAGATAGTTTCGATGTTGATTGTCAGAAACCTCACATTGTTCAGAATTCAGGGGGATGTCTTGGACTTGGAAACAGCAACTCAAATCAGATTGAGGTAGATGACTTAACGTTTGGTTTGGAATATTCAAATCATTTCCGCATGACAGAAATATTGCAACGTAAGAGAACTCGCAAATAAATAATAAGAAAGCTTAAGGCAATAGCTGAGCGCTTCAGAGCTTTCTGCATTATGGGGCAATACAAAATATCGAAAGAAAGCCTGTTAATGAGCGGTGCTTTCAAAAGCATATCAATGATGTATTAACAAAATCAATATGGTCTATGAGAGCCGACAATTTGCGAGAATGGATCCAAACCCACAACTCTCTACTCACTCCTTTCCGCCGATCGCATCACTGTGGCATTCAGACAAAGACACACAAGAGAAACGACTTTAAGTGCAAGGTTTTCACACAGCGAGAGAGAGAGAGAGAGAGAGAGGGATAGGGACAGAGACAGAGTGGCCGCTTGTGTTTCCAGGCAGGAGAAGTGTTGTTCTCACCATGTTGAAGAGTCGGGACAGGGTGCTTTGGTCTTTGCGGCGTCTGAGCGGGGACTTGGCACTCTCCGCGCGCGGTGAGGCGGTCTGAAAGAGATGGGTGGTGAGCATGGAGCGTGGTGGAGAACCAGGGCCTGACCCGGGACCACCAGCAGGGGCGACGGTACCGCGTGGTGGCGGTGTCAGTGTGGTGCCAGAACCTCCTCGAGGAACTGCCATCGGGCTAACTCTTGCTGGTCTAGTGTGGCGAGGTTTACGAAAAGTGTGGAGAATTTCGGGAAATTGTGAAGTTTACAAAAATGCTGAGAAGTTTACCAAAATGTGGAGGAGTTTACAAAAAACATGGAGGAGTTTACGAAGGCTGAAACCTTACTACCAAAAATATAAAGCTAAAAGAGCAATGCAGTTGATGGTCGAAAATCCAATTTTCAATCCAATTTTCAATCCATTCAATGGTTATGAAATAACCAGAGGCTTTTCTTCCATCCATTACAATGGGTGAGACCGACACAATGGCCAGGGGAAGGGAGGAAGAGCATTGTCATTAAAACATGAAATGAGACACAGATTCATACAGGAACCAATAAAGGAGGAGAAAACGGATTAGGAGACGCATGCTGTGGAGCTCGCGGCCGTCCAACACAAAACACACGGAAACAGGAAAATTGTCAGGATTCGGACATGCAGAAACAACTTCTCGTTTCGCTGTGAAATGGACAGGTGGAGGAGGTCCCACGAAGACCCCGATGGCTGAATTAGTGAGTCATTGCTGGGTGACCAGGACAAGGGGAGGGAACCCATGTACTCCACTCAAACGATGACTAGACAAAGAAGAAGAAGAAGTAGAAGAAAGAGGAAGAAAATGGCGGAGGGGGGTTGGATGCAGACCTGAGGTTTTTTTTCCTGAGAGGAGAAGAAAGTATTTGTTTTTTACCGGCTGTGGTTCATAAACAGCCGGGCAGTTTCAAAGTCATCCAGAAGCAGCGAGTCGCTCTTGAAGGTGCAGTGGTGGTGGGGGGGGGGGCAGGGGTGTGGGTGTTGGTGGTGGAGGAAGAGGAGGAGGTGGTGGTGGTGGTGGTGGTGGTGGTTGGGGGATGAAATATAAAATGACAAATTTAGCGACGGGCGTTTATCTCCTACGTCTGATTAAAGACACCAACGGTTTGTTTAAATGAAAGATAGAATGTCTGAAACAATGTCCGCTGGCAATGATATCCATTTCACCATGTTTCAAGATCAAATTGACAAGGAATATCAAATCTTTTCTTATCTTATGGTATTTAAGGTATTAATGTATCCGAATCATCTAACATGTTTCACCCTCCTGCATTTATCTCAAAGACCCAAGCTGGTCCTTGTGCTCTCTCAGGAGGAGTGAAGTAGTAACATAGCATGAAAGAGAAGGAGGAAAAAGATTTGTAAGTAAGTGTACGGGAGTGCACAGTGTTAGCTAGGATATGCGGACAAAAGCCCAAACATGAAAAAGAGAGGCTCCTTTGGAGATGGCCACCTTGTGTTTTTGTTTGTATGTGTGCGTGTGTGTGTCTGTGTGTGCGTGTGTTGGGGGAGGGGGGGGGGGGGGGGGGGGGGGGGGGTTGTTCAATATGAATGAGGATTAAAAAAACATACCAAGCCCAAGACATCTCTCCACTGGACATGAAAAAGAAACAAACAGCACCTTGGTGATTCTGAATTTATGATGTACCAGGAACTCCTTCCAAGAAATGTACCTCCTGTCTGAGAACTGTTCCGAAATGTCATTCAATTGCATTAGTAGCAAAGGTTGGTGATAGAATAATGCATAAAAAGTCACTTTGCGGTGGTGCATGGCATAAAGTGGGCTTCGATTTGATACCAGAAGAAACCTTGATGATATATCTTACTAGAGACTCACCTTGGACTTAGGACGAGGAGAAGATGAGGATGAGACCTGAGGTTTAGACAAAAACAACCCTTATATGACATGCAACATTTGGACACAGTACACATGTGTTGTTCCATCATAATATAATAATGAGAAGAAAAAACTGTGATCATCTAATGCATGTTTGTTTTAATAAGTTACTGCTAATAATAGTTGTCTGCATATCAGACCACAAATTTCCCAAAACGGCAGAATAATTCTAATAGTAGAGCAATAGAGCGATATATAAGTGCCGTTTTGTTGCATCTATTATTTGAGGAACTCTGTACAGGGAGCTATAATAGTGTACTATCGCAGCTCATAAAAGTGAAAGCTAAGCGACATCGATGGAAGACCTAAGAGCAAGACAACCAACATCAAATCGATGCATTCGCTTTAGTTTTACACCTTTAGAAAAAAATAAAAGAAAGGGGGAGGAGTCTAAAGCCGTGACACTTACGAAGCTTCTGAAGAAATGTGCAACTGCACTCTCGTTGGGCTTGCGGCGAGCAGAGGCTCCCTGGGGCGACGTGGACAGGTGTCCCCGAAATGACCCCTAGAACGGAATACACATCACACAGGTTTCACAAGTCATCCCATTTTTACTGAAGATGATTCCCATGGATGGTATTCAAACGGAGGAGGTAATAATCACTTGAACATTAAAATGGCAAGTTGGCAATGACACCAGGCCATGAGTTTTTGCCATAATACATCAGTCCAAAGACAATTTGAATGCAATGACTGCTGATGGCTGACATGAAAAACGCCAAAAAACAAGCTTCTACCAACAGACTACAGACAGTTCTTATCTCCCAAGTGCCATGTTCAGCTGAAAAGAGTTTTCATATTACACGTTCAAACCGCAAACATTATTCAACCACAAGGCTGGTAGAAATATCTCTGGGATTTTTCAGGCCTACGCCTTAGGGAATGTCTGACAACCACTCCCATCCTACGCGTTGCTTTAACCCTGCAGATTTCATTAGCATTTCCTAGACAATGGCTCCGTTCAGTTGGTGAGACCCTTGTCCATTTATAATACGTATCATATGCAGCTGTTTTCCTTGTGAAAGTTAATATTATTTTTGTTGTGCTTAGGAAAGCGCAAGCAGCAACAGAACCATATTGGATGATTCATTTGTGAGGCCAATATCGATGTGCTTGGATGGAATAGTTAATGAACTAATTGCACTTTTGTTTCTAATGTTTTGCATGAGTTTTTCTTCTGGGACAGAACTAAACTAAAGAGCTACTCATTTCCTGTTTCAGTTGCTCGGTTGCGCTCTAAAAACTGCCCTGCAAAATCCGTAGCACTCTGAACAACAAGATGAGAGTTGTTTTATAGGCCATCATCGTATGCTACGGTCTTGATGCGAAAAGTGTTGAATGGATTCAATGAAGTCGATTCATGACCCATACATGGTTTTGCGGAGGCTCAGATGCACCCCAGCCAACATCCTGCCTGCGCCGTTCCCACTGATCCACAGAGACCCACAGCTGCCCACTTTGGGTCCATAATTTACCAACTGTTAACTCCAGACACTAACGTTAATAGTCAGTGAGATCACGGTTACCAAGCCATAGAGATGTAACAGATGTTATGTTATCAGAATCTTTGCATTTAAATCCTCTGGGACCAAATGGGTCATTCCAGTTACGTAAACTCATGATGAGGTAAATTGAACCTCACCATTCGTCATTACCAACCAAGACCATTTCTATACATTCTGAAAAAGCTGCAGTATCCTCAACATTACATGTCTTCCTATTTTATTGTGGTTGTTTATCCTACAACTATCTCTGGGTCGAAGGTTTATCCCTGTGAATATCTAGGCAGGAGAGAGTTGTTTGTAAGGTATTCTATGGGATCAGAATCAAACTCCACCAAACGCAATACAATGGTAAGTACTCAATCCGAACGTCCATCCAATATGCTTTTTCGAAAAGGAAAAAAAAACATCTAACAAAGGACGGAGCAGAAAGACCAACTTGAGGTTTATCGTCAACTCACCTTGCTCCTCTTCTTCTTGTCCCCTCCGAAGAAGGTGTTGATCTGATCCATCAGGCCTGGGGTGTTCTTCTTCTTCTTGCTCAGCCCTGAGGAGCTTGTGGTGGCCATGCTAGCTGCTTTGGGTGGGTTCGGTACTGTCCGCTTGCAAGTCAATCCAAAAGTCCTGTGAGGTCTGAGTGCGCTGTTCGGTTTGTCTCTGAGCCTAACTGACGCCACCGGGGCCGCCTTTGAAGGTGTCGTCCCCCCCCCCCCTCCCACCCCGCCCTCCCAAACCGTTGCATCATGGGAGATGAGGAAGGGGTCAGGTGGTGGTTGTTCGGAGTGGGGGGGGGGGTCCTACTGTGGCATGGCTCCAAGCATTCTTTGGGTCCTCAGTGCCTGTGGAGTCAGTCACTGCCGCCCGGAGCACGGGCAGCATGGGTCATTGTTCCCCTGGCTGTCGGGCCCACCGTGGCCGGCAAGGACAACAAGGGTGATCTATGAGTGTGAACTCAGAGGCCGATGCTAAGCAGCCTGTGGCACTGTGAAGCCATTGTTGGGACAACACCGCCCATCCCCTCTCTCCGTCCCTCCATGTTACAGCTACTAAATGGATCGCTTGGATCTGCATTCTCCGTAAACTGAATGGACATGCATGGAGTGAAAAGGAGCGGGGCAGGAACCATGACCGCTGTCAGACAACACGAGGAAGTGGATGCAGCAGAAGATGACACTGAAAATGTGACCAGTGGTTGCAAAGTGATCTAAACATCGCGTATCTAAAGGTGCGGCCACACCAGACGCGTATCTCGCGTACTTCGCGTATGAAATCGCCATTTTTTCCATAGGGAACCATTGGTTTACGCGCGTATTACGCGTATTAAGCAACATTTTACGCGTGTATAGCGCGTATGTGGCGCGTATATTTACGCGCAATACGCGCTATACGCGCGTATATCGCGTACATTTCAAGAGTTCAAAAAATTGAACTTTTTACGCGAAGTACGCGAGATACGCGTCTGACGAGACACGCATTGCCCAATCAGCGTTGAGCTTGACCCGACGTCACTGGCAGAGAGTAGTGAGCTTGGACAGAAGCATACGGCCGACATCTTTCTTTATTCTGTGTGGAAATAGTAACATAGTTACGCCATTAAATGCTTTTATGGAAACATTTTTAGCGAGAAATGTGCATTTTACTTTCGTAATGTTCGCTCGGTGAATGTGAAGGATGTTTGGTTTGATAGTTATGACGAAGAGGGAACGCTCCGTTCACTTGCATGGACATGGACTCATCTAGGCGAGTGACGTATGCGCGTATGGCGCGTATTGCGCGTATGTGACCATTTTTGACACAAAATGGTCAAGCAACATTTTACGCGCGTATCTCGCGTAAAAATTACGCGAGATACGCGTCTGGTGTGGCCGCACCATTAGATGTCGTGATCCAAAGGGCAGAGTAGTCTCGTGGGGTAATGTGCTTGACCAGGGGAACTGGGTACCGGTTCAGTCTGTGCAGCCATTCTAGGCCAAGAAGACCTAAACCTGACATGCTCCTTAATGACATGCATCTGAATTAATTTTAAGTCGTATTGGATGTATTGGGTCGTCTGCTTGATGAGTAAATAGTCAAACATGGTTTTGGATGTATTAATGCAAGTTTAAGTTCAACTTTGACCCTGAAACATGAACCTACATAGGGGGAGTAGAGGTACCGGACTGCACTGATGTCCAGTTCAATCCCATCAATCACACAGTAGATTGTACATTGGTTAAAGCAAGTAAGATGTGGTTTTGGTTGAATTTGTCTTCCAGAGTGGTTTAAATGTGGGCAGTTGGGTTGAATCTGTCACTGTGCCGTTAATAACCCTTCCTGAATCAACTGTCATATTTAGCCACTGAGGCATCAAGGAAACAAATGTTTTGTGTTGGGAAAACCCCCTTACAGAGGAATATTAATATAACCGAACAACAGAACTCTTTTGTTTGTTGCTGGCAAGTTCAGATGCTTTTCAGAGAAGGAAAAATTGTTCCGTATGGGTGTGAGTTGAGGACGGGCCTCCGAGGTTTGCTAAAGGTGTCCATAAACAAAACAAAACAACATTACGTTTATTTGGACTTCTGTTAGCTTAACCATATAATACCCTCTTTAACCCTAAAAGGCATTCAAATAGGGTCTTCAAGGGTTAAAGAGGGTCTTTTTGAGATTTTTTTGTTTTTGTCAACTATACTATTTTACTATTACGCTATTTGGTTGTTGAGCAGAATCATGTAAGTGGTTCTGTTAAGTTCAAATGCGAGAGCATGACAGACATACTAAGAATCGGGGCATAAGAAATAATCCCTATTGTAACATGCTTTACTTGAAGAAGACCTGTGCATGTCAAGAAAGAGCAGGTAGAGGCGAGGATCTGGCTCTGGATGCCTACAGCTAGGTTGCGTACAGTGAAGGTCAGCTAGGAGCCAAAAAACCCAAACTCTGCACTTTTCTGCGCCGTTAGAAGACTCATGTGCCATGACTTGAATTGACAATATATATATATATAAACTGCTCAAAAAAATAAAAGGAACACTTAAACAACACAATGTAACTCCAAGTCAATCACACTTCTGTGAAATCAAACTGTCCACTTAGGAAGCAACACTGATTGACAATCAATTCAACATGCTGTTGTGCAACTGGAATAGACAACTGGTGGAAATGATAGGCAATTAGCAAGACACCCCCAATAAAGGAGTGGTTCTGCAGGTGGTGACCACAGACCACTTCTCAGTTCCTATGCTTTCTGGCTGATGTTTTGGTCACTTTTGAATGCTGGCGGTGCTTTCACTCTAGTGGTAGCATGAGACGGAGTCTACAACCCACACAAGTGGCTCAGATAGTGCAGCTCATCCAGGATGGCACATCAATACGAGCTGTGGCAAGAAGGTTTGCTGTGTCTGTCAGCGTAGTGTCCAGATCATGGAGGCGCTACCAGGAGACAGGCCAGTACATCAGGAGACGTGGAGGAGGCCGTAGGAGGGTAACAACCCAGCAGCAGGACCGCTACCTCCACCTTTGTGCAAGGAGGAACAGGAGGAGCACTGCCAGAGCCCTGCAAAATGACCTCCAGCAGGCCACAAATGTGCATGTGTCTGCTCAAACGGTCAGAAACAGACTCCATGAGGGTGGTATGAGGGCCCGACGTCCACAGGTGGGGGTTGTGCTTACAGCCCAACACCGTGCAGGACGTTTGGCATTTGCCAGAGAACACCAAGATTGGCAAATTTGCCACTGGCGCCCTGTGCTCTTCACAGATGAAAGCAGGTTCACACTGAGCACATGTGACAGACGCGACAGAGTCTGGAGACGCCGTGGAGAACGTTCTAGTGCCTGCAACATCCTCCAGCATGACCGGTTTGGCGGTGGGTCAGCAATGGTGTGGGGTGGCATTTCTTAGTGTTCCCTTTATTTTTTTGAGCAGTGTATGTATATACAATGATGTACACTGAGCGTTCCATAGCGAAGGCTAAACAAATATGGGTGAAATCAGTTTCCACTATTTTCCTTCAGAACAAGCGGATGACCCAAGAGGTGTGCCCATTCACACACAAAATACCACAGGGGCAAACGCGTGTCAAATGTGTAGATCCACATTCCACAATCCCTGTATGACAGAGCCAAAATGGCCGCCAACACCAATGGCCGTGTGTTGGCCTATGAACTCCTAACACATCCAGTCACGTCGGCGTGGACTCCACCGCACAATATATACATGCCGCGCACACTGGCTCATGTGTTGACATCGCGGGCCCACGGACCTCGAGGACCGATAGCGGGCAGGAATTTATGGAGTGGGTCGAACACAAACCCTGATGACTTTAATCTTTGTCTCCCCGGTGAGGGAGGGAGGTGTGGCAATGGAGATGGGGGGGGGGGGGATAGGATGGAGACAATGGCGGCCATTGGAGGAGAGCAGTGGGACACAAACATGGCAGATATCCCCCCCATCGAGGAAGAATGCTGATCTTGACCAAGACACCCACCTCTCAGTTCGCTTGCATCTCTGCTCAACTTCCGTGGCCATTGTGTGGAGAGAGCGAGAGATGAAAGGGGGGGGGGGGGGGGGGGGGGGGGGGGGGGAAGAGGGTAGAGAGAAGAGGGAAAATAGAGAGAGAGAGAGAGGGAGATGGAGATAAAGAGTGAGGGCTAGAGGAAGGGCGAGATAGGAAGAAAGAAATGGCAAAAAGTCTCTGAGGACCATAAGGGAAAGAAAGCCTCCTTCTGTCTGCCCAGTGTCTACTGGAGAGAATGGGGATGGAATCAGGGATGATTGCCAGCTGATCCTGTTGAACAACTCAGGATACTGTAGTGGAAAAGGTGGGTTTTACTGCCAGTCTGTAAGGTGCTTGGTTCCACCCCCAATGTCTGCACGCTAACCTGTAGGCTCCCTTGAGCAACACACCCTTACCCTCTACGTCTTGCTATCTGAATCGGCTCTTTTGTGCCTTGGTATGAGTTGGCTACCATTTCGTTTATCTATGTTCACTCTTTACAACGCTAAAGCGCCCTAAAATACAGACTTTTTAAGAAAATAGCTGACCTTCTACTTTATCCCTACATATTTGACTCCAAGTCAAAGCGTGGGTGAAACCCTTTCCTGAATAGTAGTTCCAAGTAAATTGTAGAGGAGTTGGAGAAGGTCGTCCATGACTAGAGAGCAGGGTTGCTGGATGAATTCAATAAATCTCTACTCCAAGGCATTGCCTTCCTGCTTATTTCACACTGCCAGTGGCGTGTGCTTGTGTTTTTGCGTGGGTAAAAGTGACGCATGAGCTGCAAATTGATGTTTTTACAAAAACTTTTGATTCCAAGGCGTTTGAGAAATCAAATCAAAATCATTCATCCAGTTTCCAGTGGAAGCCTCTTAAAAAGTGTGATTGCTTTGATGTGTTTTAACAAAGAAATAAATCTTTCCATTTTTCAGTTCAAACTTGAGAAAGTAGTTTTCATGTGACAAATCAATTGCTTGCTTTTCTCGGAGGGGCGGATCCCAGAAAGAGAAATGGCCCTTCAGCTTCACAACGAAAGGGCCCTCGGAGTTCAACACATTCGTGTCGTCTTGTGTGCGTGGCTGAGGAGGAACAAGCGACGGCTTGTTCTCCCGCATCAACAATGTCATCACGCTCCCTCGCAATATGCCCCGAGCCCCCAGCAGCAGCCGCGACCCTCGCCGCCAAATGTTTACGGAATCGCTGGCCCCGCACTCTCATCAGCATGAAGCGATAGCATGGAGCTATTAGCTAACGTGTCGAGCGGTTCGTGCTGAGGACACGGCCTGGGGGGGGCCGTGTGTGTGTGTGTGGGGGGGGGGGGGGCAGGGAACAACAGACGACTGCAATCTCGTTTCACCGCGGACGATCCCACTGTTTGTAGAGATCGACTGCCATGACCATCCTTAGGACCCTATTGGCTAATGGCCAGGGCCCACTGTGAAACCACGAAGATGTCTTAATGGTGGTCCGAAATGACCAGACAAAAATGTGTTGCTTTATTTTTTTTGAATGTGCGCCACAGCCGATCAATCGGCATGACATCGAGGCCCGTGCTGTCATGTGCGGTTGGAGGAGGAGGAGGAGGAGGAAGCTGAAGGACTGTGGGGTTGATGGGTAGGGCTGTTGGGGGTAGGGGGGTGGGGGGGGCAGTACTCTGGGGGGAGAATCCACTCGATGTCTCTCCAGCTGTGGGTGAGGACAGATACGACGTCATCGGCGATGACAAGAGGAGGATGTCACCCAGAAAGAGATAAACAACAGCGTACACACACATGCACAGTACGCATTCACAAACACTCACACACACACATGCACGGCTCCGCTTGCACCACTAACGCACACATGCACACACTGACATACCCCCACGCTCACACATGCATGCTCGCACACACACACATGCTCACCCACTCTTTGTCAGAAACACACACAGACACACACATTCAAAAACACAACCCCACCCCCACACAGTAACTGATTCACAGAGAAACCAGTTCACAGATAATCGGTATTGATTCGATACAGAGTGACTGCTGGGATGTTTGATGGATTAATGAGTAGTGGATGATCACGTTAGCATTGATCAAGAAGGGATGATTCAATCAAGCTTGTCATAAGGAAAGTGGACCTGTTTTTTTCTGTTCAAGAGTGGCATCTCCCACCGTGAAAACGTCAGTTAAAATTCAGTTCGATGCCCTAGTTTCTATGACAGGTCATTTGGACTGAAGGCCCTTCAACTGATAACAGGTTTCAGTGTAATCAGAAGACAGTCGCCCGCAGAAGTGGCCGCTACGACCCTGGCTCCCTCCCGTCTTGGTTTGAGGTCAGCCTGTGGTATCTTTCAGGCCTGAGGGTCTCTCGTAGGGTCCAATCAGCCTGGAGGTGAAGGGAGCAGCGGAGAGTGACTCTACTGTCTTCTGGATTTCTGATATATATATATATATATTTTGTAGAGCCGAGAAAATGTTGTAGGTCTGCGTCCTCCGAAGATGAAGCCCCAAAAAGATTATTTGAATTTATGTTGTCCAGTTTTTACATATCAACAGGTGATCTAGATTTTCAATATCGGTGGCTTGCATGTAATCATAATAATAATAATAAAAATAATAATAATAATAACATAATAATAATCTCAAGAGACAAACTGTTTGCTTCTCACTGGCTATAATGAAGTAATCTAGGCGGAGCACACATTGCCCGTGGGTTTGCAATACAATTTTGCTATAACAAATGGATATATAACTAGCCTGTCACCCCACATTTATTTTCTGAAGCTTCAGAAGAATGCTTTGAAAAACAGCCTTGGGATCTGTTTGTCCAGCTGGCTTTCCAGTGCAGCAAATGGAAAAGCAAAGAACTTTTCAGCAAACTCTGCGCTATGAAAAAATATGGAAATAAACCAGGCATCTCAAACCCATCATATCTCCATAGTAATGGAAGTATGGGTTGAAAGAGGAAAGCAATCTTTAGTTCTGGATTGGAGGCTGGTACTCTTAGCCCCCTCTACTGCCAGGATCTTATATTGCACAGTCGAAAAACACAAACTATGTATTTAGTCCTACAGTGTATATAGTGTAGTATATTTATAGTAGTGATTGCTGACCCATGATCATAAGTGCGACCGGTCAACACAAACTCTGTTTCTATTGAAAGAGCTTTTGTTTTATGCAACAGGGCACAAGGTGAACTGTATCTCAATGTGGAGCAGACCTGTAATAAGTGTGGTGCTGTATGCGTTAATACTACGATGAAGTCACTGTGAACAATGTATATAGTTCGTGACATTGGTTTGTGGTGAATGCATCCTATAATCGACACACGCAAAGAAACAAAGAAACAAAGAAAATGGTGGGCATATACGCACAGACGGACCCACATGGTCCTTTGTATCCAAACCCTCCTCTATGACTCCTGTTTGGCCAGAACAGTGCAAGTGAAACCTTTTCAGTTGATTGGCTCGAAAGGTCTGTGGATGTGGTGGCCAGTTCTCTACGGACCACTGCCATGGCAACGCCGAGTCTGTCTCTCTCCTCTCGCTCTTCTTCATCTTCCTCTTCTTCTTCTTCTTCTTCCTCTAATGGGTTCAGCATCTGTGTGAGAAGGCGGGGGGGGGGGGGGGGGGGGGGTGGAGAGTCTCTTCAATGTCTGTGAGATGATGCTTATTGATTCTGAGTATATTATGGGGTTGATTAGGTCCTTGGTGTACTGCTGTAATCACATTGACGGTTGCATTTTGATCTATTTATCGTATTGCACGGGAAAGGTTATTGATGGGATGGTGTTCTATCTCAGACCAAGGGAGGGGTTAGGAATCTTTTTCAGGGATGCCTACAGGTAGACTACAGACAGGTTCCGACCCCCAAAGGTTCTACCTTTTGGAGTCGTACCCCCCTATGCATTTACGATTGCTTTTTTTCTCTTCGTATTTTTCTTCAATCTTTAAAGGAGGTTATTTCTATGTGTGATTTATTTGATCATGGGCTGTAAGTCAACTGCATGAAACTGAACTACAATGGAGGATTGCTTTCTCTACTTTGGAAAGGCTCATCTTAACAACATGTCACATAAACATGTTGAGAACATACGAACGATTTGTCCTTATCTCCCCTTTATGTTCCCTTATGAAAACATGTGGCTTTGTGCATGTCGGTGATACATGCAGTACAACACAAGGGAAATGATCTAACACCTATTTCGAGATTAGGGGAAGATTTCCGCAAGCCATTTATATGGGGGCTGTGGTAAATATATTGGCTTTCATTGTCCTGTCCTTTTCAGACAAGGTGGAACAGGGCATTGACATAGTCTGTATTGAGTGATTTTTTATTTATTTTTAACCGGGTAATAACAGTTAAGCCAACTACAAACTTACAAACAATGTACATTTTTTAGAGAAGATAAAGACTGGAAGACTAAATGAAACTATTCTCAATAAATGAAAATCTAATATGTTGGAGTTTAAAAAAACATAACTTTAATGAAGAAGGTAAAAATAAGCAACATTCAGAAGCACCTAGCCATTCATATACTGCTTGTTTCCTTGTTGAGATGCATAGGCCTGTAGACTGTAAGGAATCCATTACTGCTCGTTCATAGTTATAAGATCTTGCAAACTATTTTTGTCTGATATGAGATGCTAGATTATTATCTAGTTATGCAGTCATAATAAATTATATATTATATAACTTATTCTGTTATCGACCTACATGGACAACTGGAGTGTACTCTTGATTGATGTTAGTCATACAATGTTTCTAATGGAAGCATTGTGTTGCTGAAGGCTTCTAGCGTCCATGACTAGATAATGGGGCGGGGGAGCTGTCCTTGGTACTGGAGTGAATTCCTCTGCGGAAACAGGCCTTGACTACCCAGAATGTTTACACACCCACGCTTTACTTTTATTTTTTTATCCTGGGAGCTTTCATCTATGAAAGGCTTGTTTCAAGGTGTTGGCAATTTGATTTTCAAGGTTGGAAAAAGCAATTTTGTTTGTTGAGTAATCAGTTACTCTCCACCTCCTCCTGCACCACCAGCACCAGCACCTCCTCCTCCTCCTCCTCCTCCTCCTCCTCCTCCTCCTCCTCCTCCTCCTCGATCTTCTCCTCCTCAACCAACTCAACCACCTCCACTACTCTCTCTCTCTCTCTCTCTCTCTCTCTCTCTCTCTCTCTCTCTCTCTCTCTCTCTCTCTCTCTCTCTCTCTCTCTCTCTCTATCCCTCTCTCTCTCTCTCTCTCTCTCTCTCTCTCTCTCTCTCTCTCTCTCTCTCTCTCTCTCTCTCTCTCTCTCTCTCTCTCTCTCTCCCTCTTTCTCTCCCCTCAACACTTCTCAAGGTGTGATGGCGTGAGGAAGAAGGTCATTTTAAAACCTGTTTTAGGGATGCTGACTTTAGATTGTTAACTTTATTCCGTGTTTCTTGCCTCATTGTGTGATGTTCAAGCCTAGGACCACATGGTTGGTCGTGGTTGTGTATCCTAAACAGAACGACATTGCTTCTGTTTACCTGCAGTGACCCCTGGCTGCTTTCAGACGATATCGTGTGGATGTTATGGTCACATGATGACTCTGCTCAACATCTCAATCGTCATTTCCAGATGCTTATCCCCTGACAGATCTGTCCCCGTCTGCCTGTCCTGCTGCATAACGATCGCGTCCTCGCGTGGCTGCGTTGCCATGGACGATAATAGAAGTTAAAAACGTTGAAGAAAATGAAAGTTGGTGAGTGATGGCAATATGGTGGTTTAATTTGTATCATTTATTTTGTAAGATGATGCAGCAGAAATGTGTGTGCACATTATGGTGTTAATTAAAAAAAACAATTAGTAAAAGCAACAAACGAATGAAATCACTCGGAATGATATACTCACTGGGTCATACAGTGTGTGTGTGTGTGTGTGTGTGTGTGTGTGTGTGTTTGTGTGTGTGTGTGTGTGTGTGTGTGTGTGTGTGTGTGTGTGTGTGTGTGTGTGTGTGTGTGTGTGTGTGTGTGTGTGTGTGTGTGTGTGTGTGTGTGTCTGTGTGAGTTAAAGATGGAGCTTAATTGCTCGTACCTAGCGGAACCCAAGCGGATATGTAGACCGTCTGCCATTGGCTGAGACGCGCTCACAGTCTGGTGACGTCGCTCGTTCTCAGACGGGGAGCAGTCCGCTCTGGTGTTATGTGGAGTACGCCGCGCGAACCATTTAGATCCGACCCTCCACAAGACGAGTTTACGCGTGACTTAAAAGAAGCATGTTTTTACCCACGAACTCTGAGGGTTTAACGAAAACATAACTTAGTGCACCTGACAAAAAAAGAAAACAGAACAAGAAAATAAAATGGACTTTAAGGACAATAATCAAAGTCTGCTGCTGAACACGCACGGCGGGACACCTCCCGCCAAAGTGATCTTCGGCATCGGCGTGGACAACCTGATCTCCCTCCTGGTGTTCGCCCTAGTGTTCGTGCTGGGCGTGATGGGCAACTCCGCCGTGATCACGGTGCTCGCGCGCAGCAAACCGGGCCGCCGGCGCGGCACCACCAACGTGTTCATCCTCAACCTGAGCGTGGCCGACCTGTCCTACCTGCTCTTCTGCGTGCCATTCCAGTCCACTATCTACATGCTGCCCACGTGGGTGCTCGGCGCGTTCATCTGCAAGTTCATCCACTACTTCTTCACCGTGTCCATGCTGGTCAGCATCTTCACGCTGTCCGCCTTGTCCGTGGACCGCTACGTGGCCATCGTGCACGCGCGCCGGTCTTCGTCCATCCGCGTGGTGCGCCACGCCACCCTGGGGGTGGTGGTTATCTGGGCTCTGTCGCTGGGCATGGCGGCGCCCGTGGCGCATTACCAGAGCATCGTGCAGAGCGGGGACAACAACACGTACTGCTGGGACGAGTGGCCCGACCCGCACAAGAAGGTGTACGTGGTGTGCACGTTCGTGCTCGGCTACCTGCTGCCCCTCGCGCTCATCTCGGTGTGCTACGCCAAGGTGAGGGCGCGCACGCGTTTCGAAGAGTTTGGTTCGATTAAAAAGACTGAATGTGTGAATGATATATTTTTGGTTTTATTCGGATGTTTAATATATACAAATATTTAAATATAAATTCCCTCCGTTACAGGTTTTAAATCATTTGCACAAAAATCTAAAGAACGTTTCCAAAAAATCTGAAATCTCCAAAAGAAAGGTTCGTCAGTTGCTCCCAAAATGAAAAAAAAACACCTCACATCCTTTCTTGAAAATTCTTTTCAAATCCAATCTTTTCAAATCCTTTCCAATGTGTTTTTCTATTTTTACCTCCCTCCCTCCCCTCGGCCCCGCCCCCCCCGACTCGCGGATGGAACCGAGCAGGTGAGGACAGCTGCAACCTCACTGGTGTTTCAGCAGCTCATCTGCCCCCCAGGGTGCAGAGGTGTTTTCACGCGCTGCGTGTAGCCCAAGTCTTTTAGAATGCAGCTCACGCTCGACGTTAATGAGCATTTACATTTTCTGTAGTTCAAAGCACTTTGGAGGCAATTGTTATCATATTTCTTTGTGAGATGTAGGTCTACATAAATAAATCAGTATATTGTTGAATGTATTATATTTGTATGATTCGTACGTCTATATTAAATATATAGGCTATATATAAAAAAAAAAATTCATTATATTATGATTGATTAATTATATAAATATATATATTTGTACGATTATCCCATATGTCGTATCCTATGTTATTTTGCTCATCTTACATAAATGTTCTCTCCCTCCTCCCAACGTCATACACCAAGACCACTCAGACGGTGCTGGTGGTGGTGGTGGTGTTCGGCCTGTCTTGGCTGCCCCACCACGTCCTCCACCTGTGGGTGGAGTTCGGCCACTTCCCCCTCAACCAGGCCTCCTTCTACTTCCGCATGCTGGCGCACTGCCTGGCCTACAGCAACTCCTCCGTCAACCCCGTCATCTACGCCTTCCTCTCGGAGAACTTCAGGAAGTCATACCGCCAGGTGTTCCGCTGCTGCCGGGGTCCCGCCGCCGCCGCCGCCGCAGCCGCCGCAGTGAGCCGCGGTCCTCGGCTGGACGACAAGCGCGGCATCCGTTGCAGCCGTGCCAACACCACGCCGTTCACGGGGAGTCGTGAGTTGGTGTAGCCGTACGGCCCCCCCGCTGGCGATGTGGCGCGCCACGCGTGAATGACGGTCTGCTGCTATGCGCTTGTCGGACGCCACCCTCGACGAGCGTCCGACAAGCGCAGCGTCCGACAAGTACAGCGTCCGACAAGCGCAGCGTCCGACAAGTACAGCGTCCGACAAGCAGAATCCGAAAAGCAGAATCCGGAAATGAGAAACTGAAAAGTAGTGTCCAACAAGTGCAGCGTCCGACAAGCAGTGCCCGAAAGCAGAATTCGAACGACCGACAAGCCGCCATCCGACAAATGCTGCGTCCGTCAAGCACAGCGTGCCCAAAGCGTAGCGTCCGATAAACGCAAAGTCCGACAAATGCAAAGTCTGACTAGCGCAACGTCCGACATGCCCTGTGTCTGTCGCTGCGGCCACTGTGCCGACACATCACCATTCACAGGCCGCCGTGAGGCGATATATCCGTACGACAACGTAGACGAGAGGGGGAGGCTGAAGTCGACAATGAAGTGGACACTGATGACAATCGGCTGCTACGCGCACAACACTCGACGCTCAACGTAGACTCAACTGCTATCGGTAGAGACGCAGTTTGCTGAGCTGCTGTGTACATAATGAAATGCTATTGTGTTGTGTATGAAGTACATATGGGCCTGCACTACGTATGTATCTACAGATTGTTGTCTCTGCGTCCATCGTAGCTCTCGTCTGGCCTGGGCTATCAGACAGTGCACACATGACGTGAAGGGCTAAGCAGTTAAGGTACAAAAGGATCACAAAACCGCGACATGACTATGTTTGCTTTTCCCCTGAGGAATCGTTTTCCGTTGGCCCGTCGTTCTGTACATTAATCAGACTGTATGTCCAGTATGTCATTGTATCCACAGGGCTTTCCCCCCCCATCAACAGTTTACAGATGAATGTTCTTACGTCTACTCTCTCTCACGTGTATGAAACACCATTCAGTTTTGGGTTTTCTATTTTGTCATCAAAAGTCTCTCAGGGGATGGTTAAGAAAATGTAGCCCTGATGATGATCGAATGTTATATACAACGGAAAATTGTATTTCTGATTAAATCATGGCTATTTATACATCATGGCCTTTCCCCCCCTAATTAACGATCTAGAAACAAATTGAGATGAGAGTAGAAACTAGAAATATCTATAGCTGTTAGGACAATCTAACAACGCACGCAAATTTGATTGAAGACAAACAGAGAGGGCCAGAGACAGACCGACAGACGGAGAGACAAAGAGACAACTTATTCAAGGTTGACTTGGTGGCACCTAAACAGAAATTCGACAGCACAGGTCAAAGGTCAGATGTCGACATGTTGTGCTTTGTTTATATGACTAGGTCTATCTGTGAATAAATAAATTACCCTAAACAATCCCATAAAAGAGAAGCTTGGGTTGATGTGGAATACTACTATAGGTTTTTCTCTGGGAAAATTCAACCAAGTACTGAAGAAGACAAATTGCTTAACCATGAAACTGAATGACTGAATGATGAAATGGATTAAAAGGACGAAATATATACATCTGAATACATTTTGGGCTGCACAGATGCCCATGGGAGAAATAAATACATACTTTAATGTTCTGTAGATTGTATGGTCTGGAACAATGTGTGTGTGTGTGTGTGTGTGTGTGTGTGTGTGTGTGTGTGTGTGTGTGTGTGTGTGTGTGTGTGTGTGTGTGTGTGTGTGTGTGTGTGTGTGTGTGTGTGAGTGTGTGCGTGCATTTATGTGTATGTATGCTTTAGATAATGTTATTCATTGTGGCCTTGCAGTAACCTGTGTGTCCTGATTTAATCAGCTGTGCATTCAGAGTTCTCTTGTTCTCTGGTCTCCGTGTGATTATCTCTTACTTCCTGTCTAGTCCCCCAGGCACAATCTTATTAACCAGACCACTTTTTGGAACAGGTATTCTCTCTCTCTCTCTCTCTCTCTCTCTCTCTCTCTCTCTCTCTCTCGCTCTCTCTCTCTCTCTCTTGTTCTCTTGTTCTCCCTCTCGTTCTCTTTTTCTCTCTCTCTCTCTCTCTCTCTC
>NC_044069.1:6549870-6642902 GCF_902167405.1 Gadus morhua
CCCCCCCCCCCCCCCCCCCCCCCCCCCCCCCCCCCCCCCCCCCCCCCCCCTCTCTCTCTCTCTCTCTCTCTTTACATATTCTCATCGCTGGTCCACATCTATCTATCTCAGGTCGCTGTTTATTCAGGACTTCATATGGTGAGGGCCCCGGCGTATCTGAGGCCATCTCTGCCTTTCAGCGGCCCTGATAGAGAGACACAGAGGGAGACAGGGCAACACACACCTCCCATCAGACAGAGATCATATTTCATTGTTTCAGGGGCCGGTTCTTTGTCATGTATTAATTAAAATCCAAA
Source organism: Gadus morhua (assembly GCF_902167405.1). Lineage (NCBI taxonomy): Eukaryota > Metazoa > Chordata > Actinopteri > Gadiformes > Gadidae > Gadus > Gadus morhua. The sequence continues at coordinate 6,550,167 of NC_044069.1, forward strand.
TAGCCGGTATTGATTGTGTTATCAGGCCAGAGCAGCCGTGGTCGGCCGCATCGATCCCAACCACTTGATTTATGATCATTTTCAATGGAGGAAAAATCCCTTTGTGTGATTAGACCAGGAAACACACACACACAAACACACAGACACTAACGCTTAGACACATAAAAACACTCACATTCAAACACACAAACACACACGCACACTACCACACAGAAACGCTTACACACACACGTACGCACTTATAATCACACACACATACACACACATACTCACGTACACACAAACACACTTGTATGTGTGGGTGTGTGATTCCTTTCAGATCTATCGGGGTTGTATCAAGGTATGTGTTTGTGTGTGTGTGTTTGCATGTACGTACGTACGACTTCTGACAGGGGACTTCCGACAAAAAATATTGTTTATGATGGCGTCTACGTGGGGAACATGTCAGCGATATAAATACTGGGGGGAGCATGGCCCCGTTGTCGACCTGAATCACTGCTAGTCACCAGGGTGGGAGTCCGTGGGTGTTTACTTTGTTCTGCTGCCACCAGTGAGTCTGTGTGGGAACCGGAACCATCACACATGGGATTTGTGTAAATACGAATGGACTTTGTATCTGGAGATGTAACTATTATGCTCAACTACAAATACACAAAAAATACAACTACAAAAAAAAAAAATACAACATACAAAGAAAAAATTAAAAACACATCTGTGACTTAGTGATTCGTCCAGCTACTCTGCACTCAGTCCTAGTGTTTTGATAGTCTTTACTTTACACTTTGATTTCTACTCTAATTCTGATCGTTTGCTTTCATAGTTCTCAGCCGCACTTGTACGCCCCTTTGATTGTAACAGTGTGTACAATTAGTGTAAAACATCTTAAAATGAAAGGACATGTAAAATCCAAAACATTTAGATTCACATTCAAATATTTTTTCATTGGGACGCTTGCATAAACACAAAAGGAAGGCACCAGAAACAAGCTCGATAAGAGAATAGAGAACTGTCCCAGTTTCAGGGTTGTTAGATGTTGTTACAGAGCATTGGCGTTCTACTTTTGCCCATATGGTCGCTTAAAAACAGTGTGTGTGTGTGTGTGTGTGTGTGTGTGTGTGTGTGTGTGTGTGTGTGTATGGTTGTGTGCCTGTGTTTTTTGTGTGTCTGTGTGTGTGTGTGGGGGTGTGTGTGCTTGTGCGTGTGTGTGTTTGTGTTTTTTTGTGTGTGCGCGTTTGTGTTTGTGTGTTTGTTTTGATTGTCTGTGTGTGTGTGTTACTGTGTTTGTGTGTGTGTATGTGTGTTAGGGGGGACACCTTGTGATGCCACAGGCTAATCCCGCTTCTCCGCTGGTCGGAGGAGCTGTCGGTTTGTGTGTTTGGTTCAACACATGGTTGGTGCTGGTGGAGCCTGTCTGTCTTCTGTCTGTCTTCTGTCTGTCTTCTGTCTGTTCTGAAACTAAACTGTCCTTCTAAACTATGGGCTAAACCACACACACATATTCACATTCGAACACACACACACACACACACACACACACACACACACACACACACACACACACACACACACACACACACACACACACACACACACACACACACACACACACACGAACACACACACACACACACACACACTTCAATTTCACACAATTGAACACACACAAAGTCACCCGTACATTAACAACAATAGACAACTCAACATAGCAAATTAACCTAATTAAATTACTCAGAAATAATAATATATGATTTCTTTGTATACTTGTATTATTAAACACACTTTTTGTGTGATGAAAAAACGTATAATTAATAGCAAATGACTGCAATTCAAATCTATGAGATTTGATTGAAAAATAAAGCCAAATTCTCCTTGTCGCCCTGATATCATAAGCCTGATCAGATCCACTCCATCTCATTACTCGGCCGTTTACGTCCCTTTAAACAACAAAATCAACAAAAGTTGTTTCCGTGCGAGTGGAATGCACCGCTGCCGTGGTTTATCGTGGTTATACGCCTCCTATTAAAGTGCTAGTTCGAGTGTGTGTGTGTGTGTGTGTGTGTGTGTGTGTGTGTGTGTGTGTGTGTGTGTGTGTGTGTGTGTGTGTGTGTGTGTGTGTGTGTGTGCGTGTGTTTATGCGTGCGTGTGTGTTTGTGAGAGAGCTTGTGTGCGTGCGTGCTTGCCGGTGTGCGTGAGTTCGTGTGTGCTTTTCTGCGTGTATGCGCGCGCGTGTGCGTGTGCGCGCATGTGTGTGGGTAACGGTTACAAAGAATCAATAGCGAATCAAGGGGGGCTTCAGTTAGCAGATAAGCGCGCGCTTGGCCGCGGTGCTCCGGCTATTCATCATAAGTCTGTAGGAACCTGATAGGTCAGAAGAGATGATATTCCACCAGGAGCAGGGCCTCCTCCTTATCGGCCCCACGCAGGGGAACACAGAGACACGCCGGATCGATACCCGCCTCCTCCTGCGGTGCAGTGTGAGACCGCTTGCAATTAAACAGCTGAGGGTCAGATAATTACAACATTTGGGAGGAGAAAAAGCCCCCCAAAATGAAAATATATTCGTTGTGCGTTATTATTGACCTCCCACCCCCCCCCCCCCCCCCCCCCGCCGTTTGGCCTGTGACTGAAACAAAACAAGAAGTGTTAAAATATTAGAAATGAACCAACCGCGCGTAAAGGGGTGATGGCGCAGCCATAGGGGGTGGAGGCGGTGGGCGGAGGACAGCGGGGTGTTTGGAGACCGCAGCGAGGAGACCGTGCGTCCAGACAGCGGGAGGTGGGAACAAACGAACGAACGCAGCGGCCCGAACACCTTCCCTCCCTGGTTTCCCAGCAGTAGCCTATCGCAGTCGGCCTGAACGGACACCGCGCGGAGGAACCGGAGGCGGAGGCCAGTTGCGAGAAAACACCGCGAATACGCACACCTCCACCCTTCTCCTCCTCCCTCCTCCTCCCTCCTCAACACACCAGCCTTCTGTCTGCGGTGTTTGCGGGCGCACTCTGCGAACTTTTTACGCACCGACGGGACGCACTGAAGGGGACTTTTGGTGGTTTGGGAACAACAAGGGTATGGAGAAGGTGCTTCTGGTCATGTAGCCTCTCTCTAGCTCCCTCAAAGTGTCCTGATAGTCTCCAGCGGAGCCTGTAAGACTTATTCAGGACTTTGGGACAAAAAAAAGCGCACTATTCCCAACTGGAGCCCGGAGAGAAAAAGCTCAACATGCTGAACGGGACATACGGTCGGATGTTTTCACCGGGTTTGAAAGCCGCTTGTCACCGCTAGGTCGTGTGTTCGCTACTTTTCCATTGCGGAGCAGCTTGTGAGACTCATTGTACAGCGAAGTGAAGTGAAGGATTATGCAACGCGAGCGAAACTTGGAGGATCGCGGACCGCTACTTCACTAAGGAGAGAGATCAGTGCGTAAAAAAACAAAAGTGGACACGGGAAGTCAACTATAGTACACATCATACACCCCATCCCTCATTTCCATACCTAGCGGTGTGAGTAGGCTGGACTTAAGCCAATCAGCCGTCACCAAAGGACATCAAGAGTCGTCAGGCGTTATCCGTCCTCCATCATAATCGCGGTGACATGCGCAATCTCTACACGGGGAGCGCCAGTTAATAACCTCTGATTACACCGAGCGGACTCTGCCGAAGGGGTCCCACATGTTGGCCGCCGATGAACCGGCCAGCGGCTGGAGCACCGCGTCACCGCGAGCCGCCGGCACAATGTCCCGCCGCAAGCAGGCCAAGCCGCAGCATCTCCGGGAGGAGGAGGAAGGACCGGCTAGGACCCGAGTCTCATACTCAGACAATGGTATGTTGCAGAAAAGGGTGAGAATCCACCTAGACTTTTTTTTTTGGTTCAATATTTTGTCTGGTTGGAATAATGAGTCGAACTGATTTTATTCTGTTGAAAGTAGGCCTACGGAGCTGAAGAGGGTGTGAATGATAAACTCAGTTTTCATCTAATTCGCAACAGCTCAAAGTTTGGGATTTTGTGCCCTTTTGCATAAGTTTGAATGACTAGACTAACTCCGAATTAATATAGTATCCTACAGGTTAACATTTAGTTTTTTCTAATCAAGTTTGACTTATTTTGATAACTAAGAGCTTCCTCTTAAAATATTGCATATTTACATGTTAATTTGAACCACAATAGGCCTAAATTTACGTGGAGATACGTGAGTAGTTTGTATGCTTTAAAATAAGTGGTTACAACGGAAAATAACAATTTCAAATATTCTTAATGTTATGTTTGAAATAAAATAATTTGGAACATAAATAAAACATTTGAGAAACAAAAATACTTTGACGTTTTAGGAGGAGCCTGTCCACTCACCAAAATCCTAGGCCCATCCATAATTAGCATTGACAGATATTTTCTCTGTATTTGTTTTAATATATATAACAACTTTGGGTGAGAAATACAGAGTTCCTTGTAGTCAATTCATTTAAATGCTTTACAATGGATTCAATTAAATTATCCTCAAATCTTCAGTGCATCAGAAAGAGATCCTGCTGTTTGAATTGATCAGTGTTTTTTGCAGTTAAACAAATATTTAAACCCTTTCGGATCTGGTTTAATCACAATTTCTAAATTGAGGCTTAAATCACACCTCAACGAACAGAAAATGTTGACACATTTTTACCTTGAAAGTTGTAGCTACCCCCGAATCTCTTATGTTGTAGACCAAAATCCCTAAAGCTTACCCTCCTATTTGCGTAATAATAAATCATTATTTTCACACATAATTTAAACATTATTCCAAAGCGTACAGTTCAAATTTACATCAACAAGCAGCGTAGATTCCATCATCTGAACGACACACAAACTTACCAAAGTAAATGACCTCCTCTTCAATTCAATAAATCCTCGTCTAATTTTCACCAGGTCCCCCCCCCCACACACACATCCCTTTTAACCGTGTTTGCCGAAGTAAGAACCTATAACGCTGCTCAAGTCATACTCTGTATGTGTGTGTGAAAAGGTACTGACTGACATCCAGAGGCCCCCATCACGGGCCTGCCTTTCCCCCAGGCCTGACACTCTTTCAGCGGGCTCTCTGACAGCCAGGCAGGGGGGCTCTCTGGTCCTCTGAAGCGGCCTTTTGATTGAGGCTGCTGTCTTAACCTCTGACGGCGCAGGGCCAAGTGGTCCGTGTCAGGACAATAATACAAACATCTGAGCCGTTGACCTCTGGGGGACCGCAGAGGTCAACGGCCGGCTGGGAGGATGGGTAGGGGCCGTCGGTTTGCTCTGCGGTGGAACAGTTGGGTTCTGCCATTTCTAATTTGCCACACAACATGATATTAGGGATAGAATTTGATCAAGTAAATCCTCTCAACCGTATTATGAAAATCTTTTTACCGATTTTGAAATTCCAACATTTTATGTATTTTTGATTTCTTGCTTTTGCAGTTTTTTTATTTTTATTTTTCATGACCAGGTTGATGAAAGTCACTATTTCCCTACAAATCAACCATTTTAATCTTCCCCAAACTGTAAGAAAAGGGCCTTTCTTAACCGGCCTGTCGGTCCAGAGGACCACCCACCCAGAGAGCCGGTGTCTGGGATAGTTTATTCCTGCGCTGGTTCATCCCGACCAGATCTTAACTTATTCAACACCGTTTGCACCCTCCTTCTACCCCAGCCGTTTTTATAGTCAGTTAAATCTGACTGCAGTAAAAAACCCTGACTGTGTCTGTCCTCTACACTAATGACAGACTTACAATCCTTTTTTTCTAAGCCGATATTTTACTGAACGTTTAAAGTGTAGAGGGTGGTATTTACGTATGTGTACTTTGTTGTTATGTGTTTATTCCGAGTACACCCAGAGTCATTTCTGGTAATGCTGGATGCTGGTGGCAATTAAGGGGATATGTGGTATTAATGACAGATGATATGATAATGGCAATGTGATTATGTATGTTAGTATAGAAATGAGTTGCAGCACTGGCTGGATAAATGGACATTCAGAAATGCAGACATACGCACGCACGTGTGTGTGCACGCATGCACTCACACACACAAACACACACACACACACACACACACACACACACACACACACACATAACACACACACACACACACACACACACATAAACACACACACACACACACACGCACGCACGCACGCACGCACACACACACGAACACACACACGAACACACACACACACACACACACACACACACACACACACACACACACACACACACACACACACACACACACACACACACACACACACACACACACACACATTGGTCAAAGGGAGAAGTTGGATTTCATGAGGTAATAGTTATGTACAAATAGAGATTAGTTTGTTTACAATCTTAAATTCTTTACAATCAATTAACCTTTTTCCGATTCAAAATTAAAATCTATATTAATTAAACTCAATAGAGCTAAATGCACTTGATAAATAAAGATTTGGCATTTACAAGTGGAGTTTTAATTATTGTGAAAATTAGGCCTACATTATTAATGTCGATTGAACCTCTCTGGATTCACTCATGATTAAAATACAAGATAGCATGACTGCGGCCTGAGAAATAAAAGACTGCATCAATCGGAGGAAAGTACCTGAGCGAAAATGTCTTATGTCGCTATACGTTAAAGATTAAATCATCAAGGTTTTGTTCAGTGTAAGTGCTCTTTGCTTCAATCAGAGATGGCCCACCATTGTGCTCTGACATGCCTATATAAATGCAGCAGAAATCAATACCCCACTACATGGAATTTCATTAACTGTCTGGGTGGACGAGAGGTCAGATCGCATTATCAACTCTATTGATTCAGCAGGGAAATTAACATTTCCCTCCAAACCCAGCAGGATGTGTTAAAGTGTCTGTGGCCCGTTTTGACATTACACAGAACAGAAGGGAAAATATTGATATCCTCATCGCAGGCGTTCTCATAATACATGCAATGATCCACGCATGATAAACCACAGAGTATGACCGGAAGGTATAACGGCTGCTTTCCTCCTCCCTTCAGGAATCCTGGAAAACACTGAGAGCGTGGAGTTCCGCGGCTCGGAGCGTTGCTATGGCAGCAAGGAGACGCACGTGTGTGACAGGTGCTGCGCCGAGTTCTTCACCTGGTCCGACCTGGGCCGCCACCGTAAGCTCTGCGACGAGCTCCCGCTGGTGCTCATCGTGAAGGACGATTACGGGACGGAGGCTGTCCACGATCGCGCTTCCCTCGGGCCCTCGCCGGGGCCCAGCGTGGCCCCCAGCGACTCCAGTCTGGAGGACTCCACAGACGAGGGCCCCGAGGTCGGAGAGCCGTCTGCGATCGACACTGACCACCTGTTGTGTGGGGTTCTAGAGGAGGAGAGGGAACCGGAGGAGCCCATGGATCTAGAAGCCCGGGCGGAGATCCCCCAGTTCACCGCCCCGACCGGCAGTCCTCAACCACCGGATTTGACCGAGTTCGGGTCCCCTCAGCCGTCCACCTCCGGTACCCACAGCATGCCCAGTACCAACGTCACGCTGGAGATCCTCCGGGGCACCAGGGTGGCCGTGGCCCAGTTCTCCCAGGGGATAGGCGCCGGAGGAGGGGCGGGCGGGAAGGCTGCCTCGGTTGCCATCCCCGTGATCCTGGAGCACCTGCTGGCTTTGCAGCAGCAACAGGTGCAGCAGCTGCAGCTCATTGAGCAGATCCGCAGCCAAGTGGCGGTCATGAACAGACAGCCCACGCAGGCCGCCCTGAACCCCGTCTCCAGGGCCCTGACCCTGGCCCCGACCAACCCTTTCCCGTCGCAAGGCCTTGTCCCCCCGCCGGTTCTCCCGCTGTCGGGGGCCATGCCCTCGCCTGTCAACGGCCAGGCCTCCGTCTCGTCGTCCCCCAGCCTGGAGAGGTCGCAGACTCTGGCGTCTCAAAACGCACACAGGCTGTCCGTCGGTGATTACAACGAGATTACGTCCCCCTCAGCGTACGCAGAGATGTCGGCCGCCACCTCCATCTCCAGCTACACCAGTCACACCCCCACGTTACCGCCTTCTTATATGAGCTCCCAGACCGGCGGCGTTGGCGGCGGTCAGACACTGAACTCCTCTGGACCTCTGGACCGAGGGCAGCAGGGCGGCCTCCTCAGCTCGCCTTCCTCCTCCAGCCTGGCGTTCCTACCTCACAGCCCCCCTAGTGGCGTCATCTTCCCCAACCCCTTGGCCAGCATCGCAGCGACAGCTCACGCACTCGACCCCATCGCCGCCCTCCTGAAGCACCGGAAGGGAAAGCTGCCCAACGTGTCCTTATTCAACACCAAGCCCAGCCCGGAGGAGCCCTTCTTCAAGCATAAATGCCGCTTCTGTGCCAAAGTGTTTGGCAGTGACAGTGCTCTGCAGATCCACCTGCGCTCCCATACAGGGGAGAGGCCCTTCAAATGCAACATCTGTGGCAATCGCTTTTCCACGAAAGGAAACTTAAAGGTCCACTTCCAGAGGCACAAAGAAAAGTATCCTCATGTTCAGATGAACCCCTACCCCGTGCCAGAGTACTTAGACAATGTGCCAACCAGCTCCGGGATTCCCTATGGGATGTCATTTCCCGCAGAAAAACCTGGATCTTCATGGCTGGACAGCAAACCGGTGGTAGCGACTTTGCCCACCCCTATAGGCCTTCCGCTCTCCTCTGCCCTTACCAGTATAGGAAGCTCAAATGACCCCTTAAGCGTAACACCATCCATTAAATCTCCCTACCGGCCACCATCGGGTGAATGCGTGTCTTTGTCCCCTGCTAGTGGCGGCACCGAGCCTCATATAACTCCTGTTTCCGAGTCTCCACAGTTGAGCTGCCAGGACTCGGCCCTCGACAAGCTAAAAACAGAGGGAGTGCACCTGCCCCAAAACTGCATCCAAAGATTGATGAGCAACCCAGTTACTGTAACGACCGGGACCTCCGCCGCCGGCACCGCAGCCCCGTCCGAGCCCACCACACCGGAGCCCCTCTGTCCCAGCTCCCCCTTCTCCAACACCACCCCCCTACCGTACCCCTCAGACCCGGCCAAGTTCTCGCCCAACGGCCTCCTGGACTCTATGCACACGTCGGAGACCTCCATGCTGGAGCGGCTGGTGGAGAACATTGACAGGAAGATGACGGACCCCAACCAGTGCGTCGTGTGCCACCGCGTCCTCAGTTGCCAGAGCGCCCTCAAGATGCACTACCGCATCCACACCGGCGACCGGCCCTTTAAGTGCAAGATCTGCGGCCGGGCCTTCACCACCAAGGGCAACCTCAAGTCCCACGTCGGCATCCACCGGGAGACCCCGCCGGTGCTGGTGCAGCACTCGTGCCCCATATGCCAGAAGAAGTTCACCAACGCCGTGGTGCTTCAGCAGCACATACGCATGCACATGGGCGGGCCCCTTCCGGAACCCTCCGACGCCGAAGACCCCAGGGAGGTGGACGGCGGCGCCTCGCGGCGCGGGAACCACTTCGACAGCCTCAGCAGCAACGACAACGACCCCGCGGACGACCTTTCGTTCGAGGACGACGGAGAGGAGGAAGAGGAAGGGGAGAACATGGAGGAGGAGGAGGAGGAGGAGGCGGAGGAGGGGGCGGCGAGTCCCGCTAAGCGCTTTAGCTCTCCTTGCTACTCCCCGTCGAGGGCCTCGGCCGTGGTCTCCAGCATAGCGGCGCTGGAGAACCAGATGAGGATGATTGACTCCACGGTGAACCTGAACCACTCGTTTGGCATCACGGCTCTGGCCAACGGGTTAATGGACCGGGAGCGGCTGGCCATCAACTGCCGTCTCGCAGAGAGACGGGGGGAAAGTGGGGCCGCGGGCAGCCCGACCTTCTCCCAGTCCTCTGATGTGTCGGTGTCCCCGGCACATAGGAAAAGCGCTGATGGCAGAATGAGCAAGTCTCCCACAGCGAACAACAGGCCAGCATCTCAAGAGCCTTTAGCAGCCTTGGTGAAGATGGAGCAATCTGAGCCTCCTTCAGCGGCATCTGTCGCGGGATTGGCCCAGGACCTGAGAGGGCTACAGCCCGGCAAGATGTGTGTGAAGGAGGAGAGTCCTTACAGCCTGCCCTTCCTGCTGAGCAGGGAACGAGGTGAGGCCCTAATGTCATGCCTTCTGGCTCCGGCAACGACGTAGGGTTAGTCACAAGACGATAGTGAGATCTCTGATTGAAAAGAGGCGCGTGATTATCAATAAATTAAAAAAAGATTTCAAAGGTTAACAATGAATGGCTCATGTTGAAACGCTCAGGTTTAAGTTATGTTATGTTAAGTTATTTTTGTGTCCATTCTCACTAACATTAAAGTAGTTTCCTCTGATATCTTATCCATTCATATTCAGTATGTTGTTAATATACAATCATAATTAAATACAAATACCATGTTTATAACAATGTTATTTTTTTTCTGATCTTCAGGTGAAGCTCTCACCAGCCTGGCCAACAGCATGACGTCAGGACCAATCAAAACAGAGATGAACGGACACAGTCATCCAATCGACGGACACCATCACCCTGCCTTCAGCCTCCTGCTCCCTCCATCGTATCCTCCAATCAGCAGCCCGGGAATGACCAGCTTGCTTGGGCCCGCCCCTCCTCGCCGCACGCCCAAACAGCACAACTGCCACGCCTGCGGGAAGAACTTCTCGTCGGCCAGCGCCCTGCAGATCCACGAGCGCACGCACACGGGGGAGAAGCCCTTTGTCTGCTCCATCTGCGGACGAGCCTTCACCACTAAAGGCAACCTGAAGGTAGCTCCCGTTGTCAGTTAACAGGTCGTGGTGGCAAGTTAGCTGCAGCTGTGGACTCCAATGTCGTTTTTACCCATGATGCACTGCATGCTCCAGAATTTTCACTCTGATCATAATCGCAATGAATCCTAACAGAACGCCTAGACCTAACCGTCCTTAATCGAATAATGACAGGACATTGATACTGGAAAGTCAGACAATTTATATTATCTATCACTAACAAAAAAAAGGTGAACAGGAATACATTTCCAGTGTATTATTGTTAGCAAGTCTTAAACTCTTCAAATACTTACAATATCACTATTATTATCACTATGTAATATTCACCTAACTGACTTTATACTTACTTCCACTCCAGACTTTCAAAGTGTGTATCTGACGAATAACATGGCCCTCCCATTGTTCCTTCCCTCCTTCCTTCCTCCCTCCCTTCCTTCCTTCCTTCCTTCCTTCCTTCCTTCCTTCCTTCCTTCCTTCCTTCCTTCCTTCCTTCCTTCCTCCCTTCCTTCCTCCCTTCCTTCCTTCCTTCCTTCCTTCCTTCCCTCCTTCCTTCCTTCCTTCCTCCCTCCCTCCCTCCCTCCCTTCCTTCCTTCCTTCCTTCCTTCCTTCCTTCCTTCCTTCCTTCCTTCCTTCCTTCCCTCCTTCCTTCCTTCCTTCCTTCCTTCCTTCCTTCCTTCCTTCCTTCCTTCCCAGGTCCACATGGGCACCCACATGTGGAACAACGCCCCGGCCAGGCGGGGCCGGCGGCTGTCCGTGGAGAACCCCATCGCGCTGCTGGGGGGGGACCCCATGAAGTTCGGGGAGATGTTCCAGAAGGACCTAGCGGCGCGGGCCATGAACGTGGACCCCGGGTTCTGGAACCGGTACGCCGCCGCCATCACCACCGGCCTGGCCATGAAGAACCACCACAACCACCAAAACAACCACCACAACCACCACAACAACCACCACAACAACCACAACAACCACAACGAGATCTCAGTCATCCAGAACCGTGGAGGTGGAGGAGGTGGTGGTGGAGGAGGAGGTGGAGGAGGAGGAGGCATCCCCCAGCTTCATGCCATGACCGCAGCCATGGACAGAGCCTCCTCTGGGGGGATGCACGGCCTGAACGGCCTGGGGAAGACGTCGGGTTTGGACCTGGGAGCGGGCAGGCACTTCTCCATGTTGATAGACGATAGCAAGGAAATCGGGATCAACTGACAACACACATGCAGGAGCGACCACTGGGAGAAATTATGCAACATATTATGAGTAACTAAAATATTTGTACAACATCTTGTTGGTTCTTACGTATTCTATTATATATATATACAGATACAGGAATAGGCGTTTTTATGGACCGAGCGAGGGGAATAGGGGATTGATGTTTTGCCACTTTGTTTCAACTGTCATTCGTGAACATTGTTTTTCTCTACAGAGATGGTTGATTTGTTTCATTTCTACACGAGTCCTGAGTGGCTTGTTTAAGAGAAGTGGACTAAAGGGAATGTCCGATTTACAGAAGACAACTTTGAGTGTGTCTTCATTGGTCAGCTGCTTGGAGCGGGCCACCAGGGCAGAGGGTGACAAGCACAAAACGTCCTCCAGGTCCTTCAAGTTTCAACCATCTATCCTCAACACGTGTACAATACATCCCCACTGCTAAAGTCATCTGCTAGTCATCAAGATAGACGTCAGTTTGTAGCTTCTTCAATTCACTACCTCACCCCGTTTTTTACAATACAGAGGAAAAGACTTGAAGTGACTGTATATGTTTAAACACTGAATAAAAAAATGACTTGTAATAATGTCTTTTAACATGGTGGGTTTCATTTGAAAGTGAAAAATATAAGACACCGTGGGCGCGTGCCAAATGTACTCTTTGGTCTTGTGCTTTGTGTCTTACGGGCCTGATGGCACTTCAATAAACAATATTTTATGTGAAAATAAAGAATTTGTTTCTAATATAAATGAAAACGCTTATGTTTACACAAGCCCACCTGCATAGTTTTCTTTTTCTCCCTTTTGTTTAATTTAAATGGTTCCTTAAATAAGGTTATATTTATCCTTCAAATAATTCCAAAAGGTAAAATTCCCTATCCAAATTAATAATGGATATATATTTCAAAGAGGCTTTAGTAGAGGTAGCTCAAAGGCTTAGTGAACAGTTATCAACCCTGGCATCTCTGCTGTATTTACACAGGGATATTATTTTCTTAATCGCCGCACCGAATACACACATGTGTGGGGATATGGGTAAGGTTATTAAACAATGAGAAATTGTGATTAGTGTACATTTATAATAGGACTTTCAAAAAGATTTTAAACATTCTCACTTGATATAATCAATTCACTCTTTTAGCTTCTCATCTTTGATTTAATTAAAAAATGTATATACGTTAAGATGTGACAGGATAGAAAACAAAAGATAAGAATAAAACAAAAACAACAATTAATCCTAAAAATAACTTCGTCCTGCTACCCCGTGACGTCATGGTGTGTACTGCCCAGCCAAGATGGCTGACAGCATCCCGTTGTATCCAGTGCGGAAGAACTCCAAAAGAATACCGCTTTATCACTCCGCTAAGCTTTCAAGGTATGAATTGACTAAGTTGTTCTGCTTATTTTCTCACTTAACGCCGGGGATGTTCATTGTGAAATATGTTCATTCGGTTGCCAGCTCGCCAGTGTTGGCTTGAATAGGTCTTAGGAACGGGGCGACTGCTTAGCTCTCGCTAGCATTGTGGTAGTGTCACTGACATCTCTCTGTTCTTATGGGGGGCGGGGGGCGTTGTGTGTTTCGCTCTCTCTAGTCTGATATGCATCTCACTGACACGCATGCCTGACAAGCAATGGTGTTCTCCAGCTGAATATTCTGCTGATCTGCGGTGTAGTTTCTCGACTGCGCGGTCACATTGTCATGTGACGAGATTAGCCAGCTCTTTCACTTCGTGGTGAAACGCCTTGTGAAATAGTAAACAGTCCCCACCAACTAGTCCTCTGCACATGTTTCACATCGGATCTTATGGCTGCGGTCCGTTGAGGTTGTGGAGGAAGTGAAGTTGAACCAGCCATGTGACCCATGTACTAGTCGCCAAGGCCACAGACCGTCTGGAGTAGAGTAGGTGATCATGTAAGATAATAACGCTAGTAGTCGACTGTTTTGTAGTTCAACGCCTAGTTAAATCGGGCCTGGATTACTGTGGTATCACCTGAGTTTGTGCTTTATTTGGTTATGTGTTCTAAACTAATAACATGCTTCTGTTGGTGTTCTCTGCTCACATGACTCACATGAATGATAATCATATCTCGGGAGAGGATGTCAACAAGGCAGCTCATGAACTAGGGTTTCACTGCATGTTGTCGTGGCAGCCTGAAGTGTTCCTCTTGAGGTCAGCTGACACATCTAGTATAACAATAGGAATAGGCCGTTTTGAAGAACCTCCACTTGTCATAATTACTACACTGGTGGAATAGCTATCTGTGATGTTGTTATACTGTCTCTTTGTGTGGTTGTTATGGTGGTAGTAGAGTAGGAAGTGACCAGGTTACAGCAGTTGGTGTTTATGTCGCTGAATTCAGAATTCGGAAAGATTTAGATTTCATCATATCAAAATAGTCAATGAGAAGTTGACAAACTCAGTTTTGTCAATCAATGTGTTGTGGACTAGTCTGCTGTTATTTTATTAAAGTTTCAAAAGTAGCTTGAAAGAAAGTCATTTATATAAAATGTGTGTGTTTATGTGGATGTATTCTTATGTCACAGTCACACTATGGATATTTGTCTGTCTCATTAACAAACTTAATAGAAATGCTGGGTTTTAAGCAGACTATTGCTGTGGAATGAGTACTCCATGGCAGTGGGTAGATCTGCCATCAGTGAAGATCAGAGCCAACCGTTGCTTTTAAGCTTATAATCCAGCTGAAGCTAGTTTTGTGTGCTTGTTCGCATGTCCATGTTTTATTTTGAGTTCTGCCATGACATATGCTGCTCGCTTAGGCTGCTTATGTTTGCCTTACACAAAGGATTCCTGCTCCATGTTTGAATGGCAAACCCGGGCCTCCAACTAACACTTATTAAACCTCTATGATATTCCTGTGGTTACTATTTCTATTTATCTAGCAGATGCTTTTACTTATTGTGGTTGAAGGCGAAGGCCGGGGATGCAGAGATCAGAAACCTTCCTTCGAGGATCTCCCTGGGTGGACCGCAGACGTCAGGGTTTGAACCCAGAGCCTTTCAGCTGGGTGTGAACCGCCCTCACCATTAGACCAGGCCGCCGCCATGACAACGTCGGCTATCATTTAGAAGTGACGTCCAACGGTGCCGTTGGTCCTTTTCAAACACGCGTGACAGTTTAACACGCCCGCAACACGATTGCTATTTTCATCACGCACAAGTGGATTCTAATCCGTTTGGTGTGGACGTCAATTTCTTTTCCGTTGTTTGGCGTTGCCGTTTAAAAAAACAACAACGCGTCAGCATAAATCGTGTGTGGACGAAGGTTTTATACATTTTTCTCAGCAGTTGGTGCCCACGTCGCGCTGTCTATTCAATACAATAAGGCCACATGCAAACAAGAGTCCTTTGTGCTAGTTTCCCCAGCGATATGATCAGTGGCAGAAGAATTTTGGTAATTAGTTTTTTAGCCAGCGGAATCATTGTGGCGCTCGGGGACTTTTAAGATGAGGCCGACTTGACGGCAGTGGTGGTGGAGGAGGAGGAGGCTGTTGTCCACCTATGAGCTATGTCCGAATCGGATTGGAAATGGGTCTAGGATCAGATTTAGCCGTGGTGATGGTCCTCCCTTTGAGCCTAGTTGCCATCGTGGTTCTGAGCATGAGCTGGGTGGGTGTCTGATGAATTGGAGATCCACTTAGGTCGCCTAAGTGGATAAGTTACAGGGCCTGAGTTGTGTTCACAGTGCACAGCCGGCTGGTGAATATACTGATCTGATGTGAACCTAGCAGTAGGGTCGTCGTTTAGCCAAGCTGTCGGTCACACGTCGGCCTCTCCGGCCATGTATTACGTCCGATAGACGTTATAGCAGGGGGATGTTCATTCGAAGAAATTTGAAACTGATAATAAAAAGATGTCTGGGATTGCACAATTCAAACCCTTGTATGCAGGAGAAGTAAAAGCGGTCACTTCTACATACCACAATGCTGAATCACAACACTGTGCAGTACTTGAATACAGAAGAGGGATGGCTACTTCCCCATACTTCGATGTTAGAGTGCATATTCACGGCCCCCTTGAGGGTGTGTGTAGCCCAGTCTGGCTACTGACGCCACTGCAGCCCATTGCTTGGCAAAGTTGTTTTGCTGTTCTGAGGCCATTATGCTTAATGTGTTCTCGGACTGAATGGACACACAGGTCTCTGCATCATACTGTGCTCAATGAAATCGCGTTTTCGCTCTTCCTCTTTTCCTTTTGCGCAGATCATCCGTCATGGTATTGTTCAGTCTCGCTGTAACGATTGGATGGGTGGTTAGTTCTATTTGCGTGTTGCGCTCAGGTTTTGGTTCAATTTGACGGGGCTTTTTAACACCTTTTTATGGAGTGAAGACGGAGAGTCGAGGAGTCTTAAGAAAGCGAGTGGACTCCTCACGGACCGAGCCGTCCGGTTAGTCGGCTCCATTCCAAAACCCTATTCCATGTCCCCTTCCCAGATACTCCGAAGATGACTCGTCCAACCTGGACGAGATGCCGCTCATGATGTCGGAGGAAGGCTTCGAGAACGAGGAGAGCGACTACCAGGCCCTGCCCCGCACCCGGCTGAACCGTAGGCCGCGGGGCCTGGGCTGGTTCCTCATGGGGGGCTGGAGGATGCTGTGTGGAAGGTGAGTGCGGTCAGGGTGAGAGAGAGAGAGAGAGAGAGAGAACGGCCCGACACACACACAGACCCTAAGGGCAGTCGTAGTCTGCGTCGTGACCTTTGGAAATAGTTGTCGGGTCGTTAATGTGTTTTTAATTATGTATGGGTTCAGCCTGTAAACACGGAAGGCCGCCGCTTGATTAAAACTGGGGATGCGGTGTGCTTGTAATATGTTTACGGGGAATTTGCTCGGGAGACGGGGGTCTCAACAGGAAGCGTTGTCATTTCCTTTTTTTGGAAAATTGGTTAAATATGTACACTTAAGAATAATGCATATCTTCACTATAAATTAATGTTCTTTTATTGGGACTTTGATGAAACTGCTGCTGTGTCATCAAAGATTTACTGTGTAACTCCTCGTCAGTAAATAACATTCCCAGGTCTTGTCGGTATATCAAAGTTTATTTCATTTATCTCCCAACCAAATTAGACTCTGTCAACATGTTTCTAGGACAGGTCTAAGGAACAATAAACCACTGTTGTGGTTTTTTATCGTTCACATCATTGCTAATTCCATTGCTTTAGTATTATTCATCACGATAACACTGTTAGCAAAATGCTATCCAATTATGTAGCCTCGGGGCTTATCCCATAATAAGCGTGGTGTACATTCTCCGGTACCCATGCCAACGACCCCCGGCTTGGATTTCAAACGTTCCGGTGGCTGTGCGTGAAATGCAAAGAGAGGGCAAGGCTGTGTTGCTCCAGTGGAGTGGCTGGATGTGCACCGGTGGTCCAGACAGATCGCCCGTTTATCCACCTAATGATTCATTTGACAGGTTTTCGTCCTCTAAATGACATCTGTGTTTTGGCAACGCACACGGGGAATATTTGTTGACGCCGGCCGCAATGAAGTGTAATGGCGTCTGTCAACAGAGCGTTGTTTGAGTGGCAGTTGGTGGTGCGAGGAAAAAGGGTAACTTTCCGTGGATTCGGTTGAATTTTAATATTGGGTTTCGAGGGCTGTTTTTGTTATCGCCTATGAATCTCCCCCCCACGCCAGATATTGATTTTCGCCCTGCCTCCACTAATGAACAAATCGGATTTTACACAGTTGAGCAGGTTGATGCTTTCCAGTAATTTTGTGTGTGCTTAGCCCGGGATTATAAAACACAAATAATTCACGGTGAATAAACCCCTGCCTATTCAAATGGCATAGTATTTAAATAACATTCATTTGCACAAATTATCTCTTTTATGAATCTGGGCTGGGGGAGCGATGAAGCCAGCGACATCCAAGCCAACACAAATACCTTGTTTTTTTTTTGGTTTTATGTTTTGGTAACTTGACAAAAGCGTGTGTCTGTGTGTCCGTGTGTCCATGTGTCTGTGTGCCGGCGTGTGTGTCCCCCCCACATCAAACCGTTAAACACACACTCAATGCCGTTTCACAAATATGCGAAAGATAAAGTCATATTGAGCCTCTCTAGCTCCAGCAGGTAACGGAAAAGTCTGCCCGGCGGTGTTTACTAAAGTATTTCTGTTGACACGACTCCAGCCCCTCCATTGGCTGACGTGTATTGTTTTGCATGCTGGATAAGGAGTTGATGTTTGTCTGACACACACGATGACCAGTATCCCACATGATCCTAACGCTGTCTCTCTCTATACTGAAGAGAAGATTGGCCTTTTAGAAGGCATTTCTACCAGGAACGTGGGGCCTTTCTCACGACTGCTCATCGGCTTAAAGTTCAACGCTTTCAGAGTTGAACTCGTTTTTCATTTTTGTGTTTGGTCTTCGTTGGTCTTTTGTACACACTCGGTTAAGCTCCAAAGTGGATGTACCTGAAAGCACCAGGTCTATGCTATGTGGACGGGCAAGGCGGTTAATTTTGTAAATGACTTGGTTGACCAATGGCTTGGTTTTACAAAGAACGAGACATTCAGCAGCAGGTAAAACGGTCTGCGCACGCAGGAATACGTCCATCCTCGATGGTTCCCTTGGCACGGCGATGCTTTGAGAACACCGGTTTGACATAATGGACAGAAATCGTTTGACGTGAGAATAATAATATGGGGACAGGGCTTATTTTTTTGTTGAATCTCGGGCAAAAATCGGGCAACCTGAACTCTTAAACTTCAAGGAAACACAAACATGTTTTCCTCATGAGCGGTCATTGTGGTCCGTCTCCAATCCATGAAGATTGCAAGTATAGTTTACAGTTATTTTTTTGTTAACCTCAAGAGATTGGATGTCATTATTATTAAGTGTTTGCTTGCGTGGCAGTTTGTGATTACACACCCAAGACTGTAGATATAGATACGCTCAGAATACTAGATACTGATAAACAGTAGAAATGGATGTCCTTCACGTGTATATAGATACGGGCCGCGCTCACAGTGGATATGTGGCCTTCGTTACTGCTGGTTCGCTTCATATCCTTGCTTTGGATACAGAGCTGATAAATAAATCATGGGAAGACGTCATTGAGCTTCGCTGAAAATGTATCTGGACGGTGGACAGGCAAACCTGTTTCAGAGCTTCACCCCAGGCCTTTTGTGTTCAAGTGCTCTTCCAATTCTTTATTTGTCACACACTTGTTAAGTGCAGCGAATTAAAACCTGGGAAATTGATGGCTGTACAAGGAGAAAGAAAATACACTTAAATAAATAGTTAAGAATAAAGAAACATAAACCCCTTAGAAATACACTACAACTTTAATTATACAATTAGGTACAATGTCGATATATACTTTTAAATGGGCTTTAATTCCCTTTATGGACGGTCAATGACGCACAGCATAGCACTTGAATTGTAGTTGCTCGTCTTAACTGTAAGGACACCTTGCGAGTTTTGAAAGGCGCCCTGAAATAAAATGTGTTATGATTATCATAATTAGAGGTTGGAGTCAAACCTAGGTCACTACTACCGAGTGTGTGTGTGTGCGTGCTGAGTGCAACGACCAACGTGTTGTGTTGTGTTGCCTCTCAGCTGCTGTGACTGCCTGGCCCGCACGTGTTGGAGGAAGAAGGAGCTGAAGGCGCGCTCCGTGTGGCTGGGCTGTCCGGAGAAGTGCGAGGAGAAGCACCCGCGCAACGCCATCAAGAACCAGAAGTACAACTTCATCACCTTCGTGCCTGGGGTGAGTCCACGGAGGAGGGGAGAGGAAGAAGAAGGAGGAGGAGGAGGAGGAGGAGGAGGAGGAGGAGGGAGGATGGGAGGGAATTAGGAGGAGGAACGGAAGAGGCTGGGAGGATGAGGAGGAGAAGGAGGAAGGAAGGGAGGATCAACGGGAGGAGGAGGAGGAGGAGGAGGAGGAACGTGAGGAGGAGGAGGAGGAGGAGGAGGAGGAGGAGGAGGGATTGAGGAGGAGGAGGAGGGATTGAGGAGGAGGAGAAGGGAGAAAGGGAGGATGGAAGCAAAGGAGGAGGAGGAAGGGAAGAGGCAGGAGGAGGAGGAGGAGGAGAAGGAGGAAGGAAAGGAGGTGGAGGAACAGGGGGGAGAGGAGGAGGAGGAGGAGGAGGAGGAGGAGGAGGAGGAGGGATTGAGGAGGAGGAGGAGAAGGGAGAAAGGGGAGGATGGAAGCAAAGGAGGAGGGGAGGGGGGTGGAGGAGGAAGGGAAGAGGCAGGGAGGAAGGAGGTGAAGGAGGAAGGAGGAGAAGGAGGAAGTTAAGAGGAGGAGGAGGAGGAGGCTACACCTGGTGCTTCTGTTCTTGCCTACAGCTGCACGGCACTCGGTCCAGTTGGTCCTTTAGAAACTTGCTCGTGCAGCAGTTTAAATGTTTTCACTTGTTCCAATATTGATTGTGTCCTTCTATTCTTTTAGGACTCAACTATCGGTCTCTTTGTATAGTGCCTGCTAAATGACTTCAAATTAATGTTATTGCACTTGGCTACTTACTCGTGGGCTTAATGCTTTGAGAAAGGTCTTTGTCGGAGGCTCTGGGTAAATGCTCATTGGAGAACTGTGGGGATTTGATGGCTTTGCTAGTCTTCCTGTACCGGCACCAACCAGTCATTACATATATTATCACGTTTGTAGTATAACATGGTCATTCCGTACAGTGACAAGGCAAGGGGGTCAACTACCGACAATCAAAGCAAATCACAAAACAGTTGCATGCGCTGTATAACAATTAAAATGAATCATGGCAGTTTATCCCTCCTTTCCCAGACGGCGGATGTTTGACACGGTACCAACAGCTTCCCTCATATCCACCGGGTTCATGCTAATGGATCTCGTCCATACCTCTGGGCCATTACTAAGAAGATGAGCCTTCTCTCTGGGGGAGCCCTCTCAGAGCCGCACGAGTTCCTCATTAGGAAGCAACGGGGACTTCATGATTCAGGAGCGCACAACAGTTTGGCCCGAGCCATAAAATGTCAAGCGTCTGGCCCTTTAGGAGTAGATATCGTCGTCGATAGCGAACCAAACACCTCTTGTTCCTTCGCTCTCCCCCCCCGCAACCTCCACCCTCCACCTCTCTCTGCTCCACCTTGAATTATTAAATACGCTCAGATTGAGCGTAGCCGCGTGCATCTTTCTCTAAAGGTCGGCGGGTTCATTAACTACAGAGTACCGTCCATCGATCGCCGTGTCCCCCGGTAATCTGTGACTACACGGCGGACCCTCATTATTGCTATCATTATTCAAAATCGCCCCCGGAGATTAATAGCGTGCCCCCGCCCTGCTTAAAGGTTCTGCCCGAGAGGCGAGGTAGTGGCAGGCAGCGAGGGACGACAAAGGAGGGACCCTCACTCTGACACCTCGTCGAAGGCCCCCTTTGTGGGGTCTAAGATGGAGTAGGGGCCCCCGACTGACCGCCTGATAAAGACAAACCGATCGCGCATCGGTAGAGACGCAGGGCTCGACCCCCCCCCCCCCCCCCCCCCCCCCCCCCGCTGGTTCACCTTCTGCCCGTGTGTCGCTGAACGGATCGTGGGTTTTGGTCGGGAGTCCGTTTAAGGCACGCGTGTCATTTTGGTTCTGCTCGGTGGAAAATGGTGGATTATCTACCGGTGTTTGACGGGGTGCTTTTGAAAGCTGAGAATAAACAAGGCAAACCCCGGAATGGCTTCAGGGTGGAGCAGGGTCACTCCAGGTTAAACGTGACTCCCGCTCCTGTGTAACCGGTCCGTGTTTTGCTTCTCTCATCCAGGTCCTCTACCAGCAGTTCAAGTTCTTCCTCAACCTGTACTTCCTGGTGGTGGCACTGTCCCAGTTTGTCCCGTCGATGTCCATCGGCTACCTGTACACGTACTGGGCTCCCCTGGTACGCATGTGCATGTTTCTGAGGTTCTGTTGTTAAGGAAACCGGCAGACTGGATAAAACCGCTCTTATTCTACAATACAAATATATCTTTTTCTATGTTTTATCTTTTTTATGTCTGGTTTTATACTTTATAGTAATAACACTTTCATTCAATTTTATTGATAATATGTTCTGTTTGCTATCATAAAAACATATTTTCGAAGAATTGACACATTACTGCATTTAAATTTGATCTTATTAAAAGTTATTCATTTTTCTATTAATTTTATCGCTTATACCTCGAGAAAAAGAGGTGACACAATATGTAAACACACAAGACGTTACTCCCAAACCCTGTGAGACAGTCACCAACAACAACAGCTCGGTCCGACCATGTGCCACCAGTATCAGGTGCATCCAGAAACAAAGTGAAAGTGAAAGGGTGAAAGGAAGTGGTGTCACCCTGGCCCTGCAGGTGTTCGTGCTGTCGGTCACCATGGTGCGCGAGGCCGTGGACGAGGTGCGGCGCTTCCAGCGGGACAAGGAGATGAACGGCCAGCTCTACGAAAAGCTGACCGTCAGAGGTGAGGGCGCGGCCCGCAGCCACAGCTGGCCCGGCAGGGGGAACCTCTGGGGGGGGGGGGGGGGGGGGGTGGTCTCGGTGGTGGCTGGCCCCCGGGGGCCTCTGCCAGCGCTGTCGGTTCTACCCACCTCTGCAGAACTGGAACTTAGTTTTTCGGTGGTGAAGCAGTTCTTGTTTGTGATTCGCCGACCTGGTCTATGCTGCCTCGTTATCCGGTTTATTTTTATGTCTCGTTTGGAAACGACACAGGGCGGATCGTATATAGGTTCGTTCATTGGATTGCCTTTGTACGGAGCGTCATTGTCGGGATATTTGCGATTTTTGAGAATTCACGTACGTGTCCGGAATCACGGAACCTTGAATGGGAAGTGCCTCTAATGGTCGTTCTCCACAGAGGTAGCACTGACCTCTAATGCACTGCTGGTGAGGCTGTTAGAGGATAGACCGCCAGAGCGGGAGAACGGCCTTCTCTCCCTCCCTCCTCTCCCTCCCTCCCCCCTCATTCCTCTCCTCCCTCAATCCTCCCTCCTTACCATCCCTCCCTCCCTCCTCCCTCATTCCTTTCTTGCCTCAATCCTCTCTTCGCTCAATCCTCCCTCTTTGCCTTCCCGCCCTCACTCCCTCCCTCCCTCCTCCCTCATTCCTCCCTCCCTCCCTTCCCTCCCCCCCCCCCCCCCCCCCCCCCCATCTCATGCAATTAAATGATGGCCCTCCACCAGATCAACGCTTGTAACAAAAGGCACTTCTCTCTCTGTAATTGCATTGATTTTTGTTTGTTGTTTTTTTCACCACCCCCCCTCTTCTTCTTCTTCTTCTTCTTCTTCTTCTTCTTCTTCTTCTTCTTCTTCTTCTTCTTCTTCTTCTTCTTCTTCTTCTTCTTCTTCTTCTTCATCTTCTTCTCCTGTTCGTCTCCAGTTTCTCAAGACTGTCTGATCTGAGCTCTGCCCCCTCGGTGGGACGTGTACCAGAGTCCCCGGTGGGATATCTGTGACTGTAGCACGGGCTCGCCACCTCCATACCCCCTCTCCTTTAAGTGTGTGTGTGTGTGTGTGTGTGTGTGTGTGTGTGTGTGTGTGTGTGTGTGTGTGTGCATGTGTGTATGAGGGTTGTGTGTGTGTGGCGGGGGGGGGGGGGGGGGGGGGTTGCGCGCTTTTGTGTGAGGAGGGTGCGTGTGTGCAAGTGTATGCGTGGTTGTGTGTTTCAGTGTATGTACATACGTGTGTGTGTGTGTGTTTGTGTTTCAGTGTGTACGTGGTTGGCTGTGTGTGCGAGCGTGTTTCAGTGTATGTACGGGGTTGTGTGTTTGGGGGCGCGCATGTGTGTGTGTGTGTGTGTGTGTGTGTGTGTGTGTGTGTGTGTGTGGAGCAGAGGGGACATGGAGGGTTATTGAGTGGATATAATTGAGGCTGAACCTCTTGGCTGTTGTGTTTGTCTATCTGTCAGACCTGAGAGCAAAACAAGAGGGTGTGGGGTTAGGGTCGGCAGAGGTAATCAATCTCGCAGAAATGGAAGGAAAAGAAAAAAAAAAAGGCAGTTGCAATTTTTTTCTGCCTTCTTTTTTTAAAGTCCCCCGCATTGTCCTGACCGCCGGGATCAATACGTTGTGTTTTATTCCACTAGTAAAGAGCAACATACACAACACATCTCACGGAGATCGTTGTCTGTCTTTTATGCGACCGGGAGAGTTGTTTGTCGATGGTCGATTGTAATGCGTACATTTTCTCTTTTTCCATTATGCCCTCTCCTCCTCCTCCTCCTCCTCCTCCTCCTCCTCCTCCTCCTCCTCCTCCTCCTCCTCCTCTTCCAGGTAAAGTTCAGGTGAAGAGCTCGGACATCCAGGTGGGGGACATGATCATCGTTGAGAAGGTGAGCGTCACATGACGGTTAATTGGTGGATGATACCCTAGAGATTTGTATGATAATAAGTCATGTCTTGTGTCCTCGCTGTCAGACATCGTAGATATCACCCAGCCCCGTATAGAGAGCCTGCGATCTATGATCTATTTTCTGGTTATACAGTCCTACTCCAAACATAAAAATATAGTGCAGTAAAAATATACTAGAAATACTTCAACAGGGAACTATTTCCACTTACTCCAGGAATAGCCTGCATTTGTTAATGTATAAATTGATTAATTAATTATTGGTGGTTATTCCGTTGATACTCTTGCATACCGGTAGGGTCATCACTAAGTCACCTCCAGTGCAGGCATCCTCATAATCAGAGCAGAATCTAGTCTGAGCTGTCTAGACTAGTCATCTTTCAGGGGACACCTCAGTGAAATGAGAGCATCGGTTGGCATGGAGTGAGTGGAATAGTTGAATTTCCATGACAACCTGTCGGAAAACAGGGTTGAGACGGTGTCCTCTGCTTCTGCTCCCTGGCCAAAGTGTCGGCCTCGTTTAATTATGGAGGCCGGCCTTCGATATAACTGTCTGTCACCTTCTGTCTGTCGTGCTCATCGGTTGATTTCAATGATTTCTCTTATTCTTTTCGCTTCCGATCTAGAATCAGAGAATTCCCGCCGATATGATCTTCCTGAGAACATCGGAGAAAAACGGTGGGTGCAGAAATGAACTGACGTTACTCATTTTCAAGGGTTTGCAGAGGTTCAGTTTAGTTACTATAAAGTTGAATAAATAGAAATACAAATACCGTTAGGAATGATAACTTTTCTTTCACCGTATGATAATTATTAATCTGTCTATGCCTGTCTTTCCGTGAACATGTTGGTGTTAATGTGTCATTCCTTCCAACAATATGAATAACAGCATGCACAATATTCATATTCAGCATCTACCATGCAACACAAATTCTGTACTTTTCAATATGATAATTGTACAAAACCTAATTTACAAAACAACCAAAAGCCAAACAACCGATTCCATCCACCTCCCTCCAATCAAATGGCCACACCTTATGATGACATTGTGTGATGCGTACAGCCTCCCCCCCCCACCACTCTATCCTGACTGATGATGACCAGGGGTTAGGGGGGGGGGGGGATCGATGAGGCTGCCCAGGTTGGGGCTCTCAGCTTGGGGACACCGGGAGGGATGGTTCCCTGCACATCCATCTCCCATGTGCCAATAGGTCTCACCGACGTGAGCTGTGGATGTCTTAATGCCACACGCTCACGTACACACACGTACACACGTACACACATACACACACGCTCACACACACACGTACACACGCACACACACGCATACATACACACATACATGCAAAGATGATACTCAAATATACACACACAGACGTCACACACACGCGTGCAAGGGCATGCAGACCCACGTACACTCAAATACACATAGACTCACTCATTCACTCACTCACTCACTCACTCACTCACTCACTCACTCACTCACTCACTCACTCACTCACTCACTCACTCACTCACTCACTTTCTCTATCTCTCAAGGGGCATGCAAATACACCCACGCAAATACACACAGATTCAGTATCTCACTCACCCTCTCTCTCTCTCTCGCTCCCTCTTTCTCATATGCTCACACACACACACGCATACGCACACGCACAAACACACACACACACACACACAGCCCACCCCGTACAGTAGTGTCCCTCACACAGCACTGGCTCGTGTCAGCCAGCTGTGTGACGGCAGGATGCAGGGATTAATGTCAACGTCCCATGCGATAATGTTTTCCCCCCGCACTTAACCCCCGCGAAAGCGTTCTACAGCTACCCATTCCCACCCTCCCTTTCAAAATGGCCGCTCCTACCCGTCAGCCTCCATATAGAATATTAACCCTGCGGTCGATGCAGGTCACCACGGCTCCCCTGTCCGCTGGGGTCACCCGCACGTCTCGTGGGTGCCCCCACCCCCCCCTATTCCCTTACAGCAGCGCTTCAGCTGGTGCCAGATCACTACTTGTGTCTATTTGATTTTATACACTTGATATGTGTCGTTTTTTTATTTTTGCGTTTGTGTGTGTGTGGGTGCGTGTATTGTGATGATTCAAGCATAACTTGTAGCTTAAAAAGGACTGGGAAAATATTTGCGAAAAAAGGCCTTTTCTAATATTTGTTACGTTTACATTTAGTTTCATAATTATTTTTTTTGGGCATATGATACCTGGTTTTATTAGTAGTTATGTGTTAGATGGAGTGACGAGGGATTGTTATGAATAGGTGATTATTTTGATTGTGTTGCTATTATGCTCATCATGTACAGCGCTAGTCCTCCATTGGCCTTGACAGTAATCATGTCTCCATGGCGACTCCCCAGGGTCCTGCTTCATCAGGACCGACCAGCTGGACGGAGAGACGGACTGGAAGCTGAAGATAGCGGTCGTCTGCACGCAGAGGCTGGCCGCAGTGGGGGTATGTACAACACACACACACACACACACACACACACACACACACACACACACACACACACACACACACACACACACACACACACACACACACACACACACACACACACACACACATAACAACACACACACAACACAACACACACACACCACAACAAACACACACACACACACATAACAACACACACACATAACAACACACACACACACACACACACACACATAACAACACACACACACATAACAACACACATAACAACACACACACACACACACACACACACACATAACAACACACACACAACACAACACACACACACATAACAACACAACACACACACACACACACATAACAACACACACACATAACAACACACACACACACACACACACACATAACAACACACACACACACACACACACACACACACATAACAACACACACACATAACAACACACATAACAACACACACACACACATAACAACACACACACACACACACACACATAACAACACACATAACAACACACACACCACAACAACAACAACCACACACACACATAACAACACACACACACACACACATAACAACACACATAACAACACACACACACACACACACACATAACAGACACACACACACATACCAGACACACACACACACACACACATAACAGACACACACACACAACAACACAAACAAACATAACAGACACACACACAACAACACGCACAAACACAACAACACGCACATAACGACACAAACATAACAACACGCACACACAACACGCAAACACAACACACACACATAACAACACACACAAACATAACACACACACACATAACAACACGCACAAACACAACAACACGCACATAACGACACGCACCTAACACACACACAAACATAACAACACGCACACACAACACACAAACACAACACACACACATAACAACACACACAAACATAACACACACACATAACAACACGCACAAACACAACACACACACATAACAACACACACACACACACACACACACACACACACACACACACACACACACACACACACACACAAGGAGGACGGTGAACCCAAAGCCTTTCTTTAAACGTGGTTATATGTCTTACAAGATCATCAAGATCAACATTGACCATTTTGTCACTGTTAATAAAATCAGACATATTTTGAAACGCTCCACCCTAAACAACCTTTTGGTATAGTCTTTGACGTCGTGGCGAAGGGACACCGGCGGCGAGGTGTGTGTGGGTTTTATGGAGCTCCGTCCTTTCAGCGGTGGATGTTGATATCAGAGTCCCGGAGAAGGTTAATCCTCTTGGACCCGGCGGTTCACTTACACTTAAGGACAAGTCATCTTCGTGGCCGTCATGGAAACTCCCCGGTGACGACGACAGTCGCTAGAATCCTGACCGGCGGTTTGCGTCGTAGCCCGGACCAGATACTGAACACTTTAGATTTCAGTTTGATTTCGTGTCGGTCCGTCTTCCGTACTTAATGCGATCAGACGATTAAACTTTCATCGAGTCATCGAGCCGTAGCGCCCGCGTGTAATGTTTCTGAAGGAATGCTCGTCTTCCGTTCGGTGTCAAAGGAAAGCCCTTTTGGGTGTCATGTTGGTGGCACGTTATGCCGTGTAAATAAATACAAGAAATAGCAGGCCTCTGCGCGTCCACGCACTGAGCTAAATCTAATCCAGCAGTTTGACCCAGCCGTCGACGTCGAGGCTTCAGCTGTCAGGCCTCCGACGTGACGGACCGTATTGGGTCACAACTGGGGTCACAACTAAGTGCCACTGCAATCTCTGTGAGGAACAGGATCTCTCCTTCTCACCCAGGTAACACTTATCGACACTAGGCACAACTTTTCGGTTATCTTGCCTGAATAACTGGCAGTTTGTAGTGAGCTTCCGTGTCATCAAATGTCTAATGGGAGGATGTGATTGGTTCAAAATGAGACCCAAATGAGGTTTGATTGAAGGCGGTTTTTAACTTAAATTGTAGTTTTGTATTTTCTGTGTGGTACGCTCTCTTCGTCATGGTCGGAGCCTGTACTCTATCATGTCTTATCTTAACTCTATACTCTGATTCGTTGACTCTTATCTAAACTCTATACTCGAATCTCGCGTCTCTTATCTGCCGTTGAAGCAGTATACATTCCTCATCGGTAATCTATACTCTGTCTTATCCGCGCCCCCTTATCTCATCCTCGTGAGGCGCTTCAAATGTGCGCTGAGCGTCTTCGATGTCTGTAAATCTACACAACATTGTGACATATCTAAAAGGTATCAGCAGAAGAGTCCTTTGGAGATGCTCTGCTGTTTCAACGGACAGTATAAATCACTCAGAACGACCTGCTATCTGTTTCATATGAATACGTTGTTTATTCGCTGGTTTTTGGCAAAGTCTGAGTGTTTGGTCGTCAAATGAGCGGTCGAACGGTTCGACGAAGGCAAGGCAAGGGTCATCTATATGGTTAAGCACACGCATAGTTATGGTTGTGGATGATAAAAGCTAAAGTAGCAAAGATGGTGTTGATATAAAATGTGAAATATGGTGCAAAGAAATGTTTGTGGTATTTAGTGGGCAGAGGACAAACACTAGCTATACCGGAGGTCCTGTCTATTCAATGCTTTTACAGAAGAGATAAAAAAAAACATTTATGGCAGATTTAATTTCGAATTCTGCATTGTGTGACTGATCCGTAACCAACACCTAATCTCCTGTCCCGTCTCCTCCATCACCTCCTCCACCTCCTCCTCCTCCTCCTCCTCCTCCTCCTCTATCTCCTGCTCCAGGACCTGTTCTCCATCCGGGCCTTCGTGCACGCCCAGAAGCCCCAGCTGGACATCCACAGCTTCGAGGGAAACTTCACCCGGGTACGGGCAAAAGCCCCGCTGACATATTTATGAGCCATTAAACAACAAACCCAGATCTTGTGCAGGAATTGGATTGACATGACTTGATGCTTATCTCCATTACCGCGTCCTCTCACTGCAACAAAGGCGACTTGTGTGTGTTTGCGCGTGCACATGTACGCGCGCACGTGTGTGTGTTTGTATTACAGCCATGCCTCCTATTACTCCGGGGACACCCCCGCCCCCCCCCCCCCATCCTCCTATTATTTTTTTGCCGCTCTCCCTCTCCGTCCCCTTCCGCTGGTCCGTAATGCTTTTTTTTTTTTTTATTAATAGCAGATTAGTGCAGCGCCCAGGGAGATGACGGGCCGGCACAAAGGAGGCCTTTGTGGTCCGTCTTCACTCTTGGCCACACACCAGGCTTAGTGAACAGGCACTTCCTGCGCTCATTCATCCTCTGCGGCCTTCCTTTGCATAACGTGTGCTTTTAGGCCCAGCAGGATGGAGAGGGAGGGGGGGAGGGAAAAAAGGTTCCCACAGCAAATGAACTTACCTTTTGATAAGGGCTTCCTTTCTCTCTCTCTCGCGCTCTCTCTCTCGCTCTCTCTCGCTCTCTTTCCTTCCCCTCTCTCTAATTTTCGCTCTCTGTCTCTTGGACACTCTCTTGATCTCTCCCGTTTTTTTTCTCTTTTTCAATCCCCTCTCCTTCTCTTCCTTTCTCCAACTGTGTTTTTCCTCTCTGTCTTACTCTCAATCTACAAATCATTCTCTCTCTTCTCTCAATGCATTTATTCTCTCTCTCTCTCTCTCTCTCTCTCTCTCTCTCTCTCTCTCTCTCTCTCTCTCTCTCTCTCTCTCTCTCTCTCTCTCTCTCTCATATATACATTATGTTTGTTTGTTCGTTACCAGGGGCACCCCCTGGTAACGACCTGGATGTCCTCGTCAGTCTCGGTAGGCCGTCCTGGGACCTGCCTTCCCCATCGTCACACATTGACCCCTTATTTGGTGTGCTGGATTCTGGAGGAACCGGGCATTTCACTTTCTTTGGCCACATATTTGTTTCGACCAGATCATGTTGCTGCCGGCAGGGATTCTGTAAGCACGTAATTGAAGAACCCATACTCGACCAGCATTAGTAAAAAAAAAAAAAGCATCCCCTTCTGAAAGCCTCTCCTGCTCGTGCAAATTAGTTATTTTTGCTACAATACCTCAAACAAAACAGGAAACGAGGTGTAACTCCTCCCCTTGATGAGTTTAGTTTCCGGCCCAGGCTCTGAGCCATACAATGACCAGAAGTTCTGCTGTAGCATATTGGCACCGCGGTACCCAAGACTAAACCTCCCCTTAATGCTCCTCTCTCTAGTGTGTATTGACAGGATGTGGCTGCTTGGGTATCATAATTATTATATCACGCCGGGAACTTGAGCTGAAACGGGATCTGACGTACTTATCGCTGTTCTCTGCATTTGTGTCTTTAAAAAGAGAGGAGGGATGGAGAGATATGAAATGAGAGGCCCCCCCAGGGACTGTTTAACTCTCTGGCTGGCTCTGGCTCTCTCCCTCTCAGAATCACTTAACGGGGACATCGGAAACAATGGAAGTGAAGGTTAAAGGACGTTTTTTTGCACTGTTGTGACAAAGTCTGTTGTGGCAGCGGTTGTGGCTTATGTTGAGCTATTCTTTCAATAATTCTACCAACACCAATACATTTGGTTTGATTCCTTCGATACAATTAAAATACGTGTAATTAAACTCCAATACCTGTGATTAAATACCTGCAATTCAATGCCAATACCGAAATACTTGATTCATATTAATTTAAAACTTTAACTTCTTTCTAACATGTTGGCTGTAAAAAAAAAAATACAGAATTGATTATTATTGCAACCAAAACAGAATATAACGAATGCTCTATTTCTGTTGACTAAACAATACAAATAATCCTGAACAAATACAAACAAGACTCAACAAATCCAGTCAAACCGTTTGCAGTCATTTCGTCAATACAGAGCTAACTATAATTATGAATCCATACGGCAGCAACCTTTTAGCTGTGTATTAGAAAAATATGGTCAATCAAGGAACCATTACTGTCTGTGGTTCACATATGCAGTGTCCTTTATAATGATAGCTTCATATTGTCCTATCCACGGTTTAGTCGCAAAGGAATCATGGGAAACAAATCGAACAGGGAGTCCTGTGTCATTTTCACCCAGGAAGGTTTTATTGATCGGATATGAGTTGGATATTAATTTTGCCCTGATTGTGTGCCGGCCTTGAGGGCATGCAGCCTACTGTATGTCAAACAAATTTATTGATTGGATAACTGACTAACTGTCATCTGTATCTCCTTGGTTTAACTGCTTTGCGTTGCCATGGTTACCGACGTTACTGTCAGCGTTACTGTATTTGTTGTCATTCTGTGTTCTCGTGTGTGTGGATGTGTGTTTGTGCTTTTTACATGTGATTCGTTTTTTACAATCTTACTGTACTACAGAACATATTTTTTCGAAACAAATGTAATTCATAATAGCAGATTTTATTCATAAGGTGCTTTTCTAAAACCATAATGACACTCTACACCATAACATGAAGCACAAGTAAACAAAAATGTTGCTTACAAAATACAAGTAAACAAAGTACACAAAAGTATCAGAAACAAACAAATATCAATTAAAAACTCGCATTGCAGCATTTAAAGGACATCATTTTAGCATTGCAGAATGAGGCAGTGGGAGGTGAAGACGAGTCAGATGTTGAACTCTAACGTGTTATCCACCCCCCCCCCCCCCCCCCCCCCACCCCACAGGAGGACTCTGACCCCCAGATCCACGAGAGTCTCAACATAGAGAACACGCTGTGGGCCAGCACCGTGGTGGCCTCTGGTGAGTCTCCTACGTGGGCGTAAACTTTTCGCGGGAAGCGCGGTGTGAATCGCGAAAGACGGTCGGAGTCGGGCCTCACCCGTCCTCTGTTTTCAAAACCATAGAAGAAGAGAATAACATAACAGTATTGTTTCTCTGTTCTTATTCTTTGGTTTCAAAGCATTTTGGAGCTTAATTTAAGATTTGCGAACTCAACTCCCTCAAAGGATCTGTGTTCTTGCGATGAATATGAACAAAAAAACCAAACCTACAATGTCATAACATCCCTTCTCTCTTGTCACAAAGAAAACGAAAAACTATACTTTGAGGGTTATAATAGGATTGTGGTGATCATAATCGAGGTCTGCATCCATAACCCTTCGCTTCATTTTCCCAGCACATAGAAACTTGCTCACGGTGGTCCGAAGCGTCTCTCTGCGGTGAGGCCGCTGACGTAATCCCTCCTCACTTACGCAGAGTGATTTCCCCGTAGAAATGTCAGTTGAGAGCGTTTGTCGTTCTCCTGGCGATGGCCGCCATTGATCTGCGGTGGCCCTCTGCTCTCTGGCCTGACCTTGACCACACACACACACACACACACACACACACACACACACACACACACACACACACACACACACACACACACACACACACACACACACACACACACACACACAGTCAAATGCTTACACAAACACACACTGTCTCACACACCCATCCACACAAACACACACTGTCTCAAACACACACATACTGACATACCCATACACACACAGCTGCACTCACAGCCACATACTAATACACAGTCCACACAAACATATGCATAGCTCCACACACACACACACACACACCTAGCCCTGACATCATCTGTGCTGAAGCTCAGCTCAGCTCTGGCCTGACACCCGATAGCCGTCAGAGTGGATCCACAGAGTGGCTGCTGCTGCATCATCACCATCACCATCATCATCATCATCATCATCCTCATCATCATCGTCACATGTCCATTCTCTCTTATTTGTCTCTGTCTTTCACCTTCTGTCTCCAGCTTTCTCATTCAGCCTCTTTCACTCTTTATCACCCTCTTTCTCTCTTTTATTCTGTTTCTTTCTCTGTCTCGCGATCGGTCTCCCCGTCTCTCTCGCCCTCTACCTCTTTCCTTCCCCTGTCTGTGGGTCTCTCTCTCTGTCTCAGATTCTCTCTCTCTCACTGTCTCTCTGTCTTTCTCTCTCCGTCCCCATCAAACGGGAGCCGCTGGTGCATGCTGGGAATCCCTCCATTCATCACATGGTGTTTTAATGTCTCACAGAATCACGACTAATTAATGTTCACATCAATTCCCACAACCACGGGTTGTTCCCTCCCCTCTCTGTCTCGCTCTCTCTCTCCCCCCCTCCCTCCCTCGTCTTATCTCTCCCATGCGCTCTCTGTCTCCCGCTCTTCGTTCAGGGTAACCCACGCTGACATGGCGGGGGGCCGGGGGGGGGCGGTGTTTAGGATTATTAGTGTCCCTTCCTCTCCCATTAAGCCCATCTAATATTTATGACTCATTAAAGCTGTGTAATAACACCTCCGCTAATGAATGGACGCATCGATTGGTCCTCATGAGCTGCCGTAGCGTGGCTGAAGGTCTGCCAGACTAAACTTATAAACACCCACGCCTCTCTCTGTCGGGTCGAGAGACTAGTGTGTGTGTGTGTGTGTGTGTGTGTGTGTGTGTGTGGGGCTGATTTGGTGTGTCTTGTCACTGACTGCTTGTGTATGTGTCGGCATTCTTCTTTGTGCGTGTGTGTGCGTCTTTATCAGTTTGTGTATGTATGTATTATAGCGTGTGTGTGTGCGTGTCTATGAGTTGTGTATGTTAGTGTGTGTGTCTCTGTATGTGTGTTTGTTTCTGTGTGTGTGTGTGGTCTGGTTAATGAGCAGCATTACTTACATGTGTATGTGTGTGTGGCCTTGGCAGGTACGGTGATCGGGTTGGTGATCTATACAGGCAAGGAGACCAGGAGTGTCCTGAACACGTCCTCGGCCAAGAATAAGGTGAGCACTGCGTTTGTTATTCATATCCTCCGTGGACAGAAGCTGTGGTCTGGGATTGAGCTGATGTTGGAGACAACGAGAGTTCCCAGATATCTTTCATTCATTATTTTGCTGCATGTGGATGTGGATTTTTATTAACACAGTCTCCACATGAGTCCAACACGTGTCTCATAGCAGTCGGTTGCTCACTAGAGAAGGTTTCTGTTGCGCTATAGAGCACTCCACTACCACCGAGTGTGTTCTGATTGGTTGTTATATGAGTCTTTCTGGCGTCTGCCAATTAACAAGAATAAATTCATCGAGTTCGCGGATCTGGGAGGCGGAGCTTCAAGAAATACATCCCCTGCCTTTGAATGGATTCCTAACGATCAGATATCGAACCTGCTCCGTTAATATCTGGATTAAAAATATCGCTATTATCAGAAGCGATATTGATAATAGGGATAATATTATGCGCTCAGAGAAGATTCTGTGCTTATTCACCCTCGATGCCGCTTATGTTGTTATAATGAAATTTCCTCTAATTTATCTTTGAAAGCACTACATTATTTAGACAAATCACATATTGTGACGTGGTTGTCGATTGCAACACACGCAATATGCAAGCCCTCAAAGAAAAACAACTTTCAGCCCCCTGTGACCAACACCGGCACAAAGTTTCCCAGACACCGCTACCTTTTCTCTCCCCCCTCCTAATCACTAATCACTAATCAATCACTCTGTCAGGGCGGGGCCCTAACCTTGACTTCCCAGATAGAGTTGGACCTGTCAATGCGAAAGGTCGCACTCAGACGCTAATTAACCAAGAGGGAAATTAACTTAACCGGGGATTTAAATGACATTTTCAGCACAAAGTTAATCCTCGCAGAATCCCCATCGAGCGTTTTGTCCCCCAGATTGGGGAGATTAATGAAAAGGCGCTCCTAAATATATATGAGGTTCTGCCTTTTTAAAGAGCAACGGAAAGAATGGAAACTGGTGCCAATAGACCCAGTCCAGAGTATAATGTCTATAATTGTATCAATGGAGGTGCATTGCATCGTCATAGCGTTTGGTGCAAGGCGTATACTTTACAGTAAGACAATACTATACTACAATACTAACAGTAAATTTGCCTCTTTCTATGTTGTTTTGTTATCTTTTGATGAGGCATTTATTTTGTGAAGAGGGGCCGGAGAGTGGTTTTGAGAACTAAGGGACTGGCATGTAGCATAGGACCATAGGTGGGAATCGAACCTGTGTCACTAGTGGGTTGGGTCGCTGGGCCACCCCTATGCGATGGCTTTACGTTTGTGCACACACACACACACACACACACACACACACACACACACACACACACACACACACACACACACACACACACACACACACACACACACACACACACACACACACACACACACACACAACAGCCTCCTCAAGACGCGGGCGGCGTAGTGATTTCGACACCGGCGTTCCTTTTTAATAAAACCCCCTGACGTCGGGACGGTCGAATCGCGCCGCGGCTCGGTGTAAAAAGCCGCGGCGGCCGAGAGGAACTCAATACCTCAAGGGGATGATGTCAGAAGTGCCAATACGGAGCGGAGAGATTGGGGGAGGAAGTCGATACAGTGCGGCTGAGGTCTCCCCCCCCCCCCCCCCCCCCAATCTACAACACCGCCTGCCCCTCCCTCATATAATCTGTTGTGATTGCGATGTCCCAGCGAGGGACCACGGCCCCCTCCCCGACCCAGAGCTTGATCTATCGGACGTGGCCGTCAGCGGCCCGCGTCTCCGCCTCTTCCCGGCGGTCGCACACACCTCCAGACGGACACGGTGTCAGCTGGACACGCAGGCCGGTGTTCTGCAGCGCTGACGGCGGTTTTCGAGAACTTTTCCGACACTTTAGACATCTCGCTCCCACCGACCACTTGGAAAAATGTATGAACCACGCACGGGGGGGGGGGGGGGGGGGGGGGGGGGCGGGGGGGAGGGGGTAATGAAACAACCCCGACGTGGCTTTGTTTCGTGCCGCAGCGATCGATGATCCCCCCCCCCGACCCCACCTTGGCTCGCCCGTCTCACAGATGCTATCCAGGACTTCAATAAATAGCCCAGGTCCTTGTAGTCTTGAGATTGTACACTCGTTGAATATTCATGCGTCCGGGGCTGCCATTTTTCATCGGCCTCGTTCGTTTCGCACACACACGCACGCACACACGCAAGACTCAAACTCACACTAGCGCACAAACGCATGCACACACACACACACACACGCGCACAAACGCATGCACGCACGGATGCACGCACACACACAGAGTGGAATACAAGTCGTGCTGGCTAATCAAATCACTCCTTTCACTTATAATAGCCGTGGGATGAATGGGGTAGAATATGCATTTTTTTTTTTTATTCATTGATAGCATCTTAAGGTTGAGGTAATTGAGCCCACCCCTTACACACCCCCCCCCCCCATTTGGCTGAATGAATAATGATTTCATCTGATCCTCCATGAGCCCGGGAAAGATTCTGACCGGCCATTGTTCAGACACAAGGAGAGCCCTTTCTGCCTCTTATGCCCCCCCCCCCCCCCCCTCCCCCCCGCTCCTTTCTGTCTTAATTTTTCTTCATTCTAATCCACCCAGACCCCCTATTTTTCTCAATAGCTCAACCATGAAGTATGTTAGCGTGCCACTGGCTCGCAGTGAAGGAGGGACTCCCACACACCCACACCCACCCACCCACCGTCCAGCAGCTCCTTCCCCGCCTCCCCCCCTCTCTCTGTGTGTTCTCAGCCACTGGGTCGTACCCATCAGCTGGGGCGGGACGGCTGGGTGGATCCAGTGCTACCGTTCTGGTCGTCAGACTCACTCCTTTGGTCCGAGACCTTTTACACACCCTGGTGATGGGTGTGGAGGAAAACAAACGGTTGGATTCAATGTTTCGTGTCGCCCATTTGTTTTGAGGCCTTTATCTCACAAACAGTGTAGGGTGTTGCTGCGACCTGGGTTCGGTTCCTGGACATGGTCCCTTCTGCTTGTCCTCCCCTCTCTCTCTCTCTCTCTCTCTCCCATACCTTCCTGTATACATAACTCACTGTAACTTGATTAATAAAAGCATAAAAAGGCCAAAAGATATTCCTTCAGAGGATTATCTTCGTATATATTTCACATGCAGTCACATTCCCCAAATCATTTTGTGTGTTTGTGTGTGTGTGTATGTGTGTGTCATATTTAGCCGTTTGTTTAAGTGTGGTGTCTGAGAAAAAAAGCCCTCTGTGCGCTTCGCTGGCAGCGCCACCGTTGAGGGGGGGGGGTGACACTTCTCCTCTTTTTGACGTCTTTTTTTTCCCACCTGCGCTATTGGCTGGGCGACACACTCGACGAGAGACGAAGAAAAACATGAACGAACCCTCTTACCCCCCCCCCCCCCTTCCAACCCCCCATCCACATCTCACACTCTTTACTCACCATCATTACATTTTCTTCACGAGGGTCTCCAACATATGGGGGCTACCCCATTGACCTCTTATCATACGAACAAGCACTTCCACGCCAACTCTCTGCTTAGAGGTTTACCATGACAAAGAAGCAAACCCATAAACTCCGTCCCCCCGACACACCGATGATGTAGTGGAAATATATATCCACAGAGGAATGTTTTTCATTGGTGTTGTAGTCTCTGCCCCTTGAAGAAGCCGTATTCTAAGGTTTTGCAAAGGGTTGGGGAAAGCGAGCATGTTTTGTTTGGCTCATAAACGTCAGTTGAAGTGCTAGAAATGCTAACATGCTCGTTTTTATGTAACACCTGTCTTTATATTTGTTGTATGAACCATGAATTGATTTGGCTGCCCTTTGTTAATAATCCGTCAAATATAGTTATGCTTCAATGTGGTTATCAATGCTATTTAGGATTTAGCAAGGAGTTTGATTTTGAATTTGATGTTTAAAAGTACATTTGTAATTATGAATTCAATTTTACGTGATCCATTGTACTGCTCTGCATTGAAATAAAACGAAACAACAAGCTCTCTGTTCTTGAGTTTCCCCCCATTTCCCCCGCTGTGCGGTAGACACGTGCCCTGACCCGAGTCTCTGGTCCCTGCAGGTGGGCCTGCTGGACCTGGAGCTGAACCGCCTCACCAAGGCCCTGTTCCTGGCCCAGGTGGTGCTGGCCTTCGTCATGGTCGCGCTGCAGGGCTTCGTGGGACAGTGGTTCCGCAACCTCTGCCGATTCATCGTGCTGTTCTCCTCCATCATCCCCATCAGGTGCTACACTTTGAGTCTGTGTCTCTCTCTGTCTGGGGGTTGTCTCTTTGTCACTCTCTGTCTGTCTGTCTGTCTGTCTCTCTGTCTGTCTGTCTGTCTGCGATTCGTCCGTCTGTCTCTTTGGCACTATTTTCCTCCAGTGTCTGTCACCCTGTCTCTTTGTCCGTCTCTCTGGGGTCTGTCAGTCTTTCTTCCATCAGTCTGTGTCTCTGTCTTGGGTCTGTAAGTGTCTTCCATCTGTCTGTCTCTGTTCGGGGTCTGTCAGTCTGCCTTCCATCAGTCTGTGTCTCTGTCTTGGGTCTGTAAGTGTCTTCCATCTGTCTGTCTCTGTTCGGGGTCTGTCAGTCTTTCTTCCATCAGTCTGTGTCTCTGTCTTGGGTCTGTAAGTGTCTTCCATCTGTCTGTCTGTTCGGGGTCTGTCAGTCTGTCTTCCATCTGTCTGTCTCTGCCTTGGGTCTGTAAGTGTCTTCCATCTGTCTGTCTCTGTTCGCGGTCTCTCAGTCTGCCTTCCATCCCTTGTCTCTCTGTCTTGGGTCTTTGTCAGTCCTAATCCAACATTATAGTTAAACTCTTTCCACGTCACATGCATGTATGCGTACACAAACAAAGGTAAACAAAATGGCGGCTCTCTGACTGTGTCTGGTTCCCCCGGTCCCCAGCTTGCGGGTCAACCTGGACATGGGCAAGACGGCGTACGCCTGGATGATCATGAAGGACGAGAACATCCCGGGCACCGTGGTCCGGACCAGCACCATCCCCGAGGAGCTGGGGCGGCTGGTCTACCTGCTCACCGACAAGACAGGTACTGGGAACACTGGGAACACTGGGAACACTGGTCAGGGGCGGGGCCTCCTGGGACGGAGAGGGGCTAGGGGCGGCTGGTCTACCTGCTCACCGACAAGACAGGTACTGGTGTCACTGGGAACACTGGGAACACTGCTCAGGGGCGGGGCCTTCAGGGACAGGGAGGGGCTTAGGGGCGGCTGACGGGTACTGGTGTCACTGGGAACACTGGGAACACTGCTCAGGGGCGGGGCCTTCAGGGACAGGGAGGGGCTTAGGGGCGGCTGACGGGTACTGGTGTCACTGGGAACACTGGTCAGGGGCGGGGCCTCCAGGGACGGGGAGGGGCTTAGGGCCGTCCTACTCTGCTGGAGGTCTGCAGGTGGTCTGCGGTACAGGGGGTCTCAGACCCAGGTCGGTGGTCTGAACACACTGCTCTATACACTTTAAGGCTCGGTGGTCCTGTGACATGTTGTGGGATTTGTGTCCTGAAACTGGTTCCTGATAGAGTAGGTACTATTCAAGATTTCCTTTAGTATCGATTCATTGTTCCCTGTGACGCAATGCCTTGCTCGATTTTCAATTACAATTTCCTCTCGTCAGATTTTTTTGGGAGTATCTTATTGATAGTTTGACAGCAGTTCATGAAAAATGCAAATTAGTAATATCCTGGTAATGACTTACTTAATAAATCATGCCTGAAATTTCTGAGACGATTTAATTTCTGGTTGTGAAGGTGGTTTATTGTACTAGTTAGTCACTTTGGATGAAAGCGTCTGCTGAACACCCTCAACGTAAACGTAGACTACACCTCCGTTCAACAGCATGAACCGCATCATAAACCCCTCAAAGTTGACTTTGTGTACAAAGGCCGACCCACCCCACCCTCCCAGCATCAAGCTCCACCTCCACGCCACCCCTCCCAGCCCTGCAGCCTGTAAAACAAATGGGTGTTTGTCGCTGATGGCGACATGGTATAAGAACGATAGAGTCCCATAGAGGAGCAAGGCGCTCCCCCTCCCTCGCTCTCTCTCCATCCCCAAACTATCTAGGTAGGAATAGATTAGCCTGGCCAGCTATTTATCCCCGTTGATAGTTAACGCAGACGGAAAGAGGACCAGGAACAATCAATCCCCTTGGATTGGATAACCCCGTGGCTGTAGTGTTATTGGAAGGTGGATGCAGGCCTAATCAGGTTTAGGCTCTATCAATACGCATCCTGGCAACAGGCATCCATTAAAGCGGCCCATTGACCCCATTTTCATGTTGATTTCCCGCTCTTGGTTTTTTTATCGGGCAGTTTGCGAACTCTGAACGCAGAGTGTCTTTAGTATGACTTTTTTGTGGCCGTGCTCGGGTTCGTTAAGTTAGCGAGCAGGCGAGTAATGAGGTTAGTGGGTAGGAAGGAGACCTGGCGCACCGTAGTGTGTGTGTGTGTGTGTGTGTGTGTGTGTGTGTGTGTGTGTGTGTGTGTGTGTGTGTGTGTGTGTGTGTGTGTGTGTGTGTGTGTGTGTGTGTGTGTGGGGCAAGGTCGTCTTAGGGTTGGATGCTAATAACACCGCCACATCTTTCGGACACTATACACGTTCTGATACGCGAGACAAATTCTGATCAGAGGATCGACCCTTCGTCCAACGTTCAGTCGAATGAATCCGTGATCCAACAAAGGAAGCATCTGCTAAACTGATAAATACTTTATAAAATGAATAAATAATTTTATTAATGTACATCAATTTTTGCAAACCCTAACCCTGAAATGTCTCTGATCTGAATCCGCAGGCACTCTGACCCAGAACGAGATGATCTTCAAGCGTCTCCACCTGGGGACGGTGTCCTACGGGACGGACACCATGGACGAGATCCAGAGCCACATCATCCAGTCCTACGCCCAGGTACAGTGGCCCCCCCCCGCCAGGGAGACCCGCCTCCTCCCTGGGGGACTGACCCCCCCATGGCAGCTGGGGGTCAGGGGGATACTACTCTCTGCTACTTCATGCTAAAGGACAGTCACTTACTTCGTTGCTTCCGCTCTTTAAGTGTGTGCGAATGTGTGCATGAATGTGTGAATGTTAAGCAATATTCAAAAGCGCTTGAGTGGCCACTGGTTAACAAAACAAAAGCGCTGCGTAAAATGCAGTCCATTTACCAGTTACAGATCTTGGGTTTTACGGATGCTGGTTTAACAGAAGATGAGTAGATATTGTTCCTAAAGTATGAAAAGCCAAGCCTTCCCTCTTCCAACTGAGTGACATTTCCTATATTTAACCACGGCGGACCGCATCTTAAAGGAGAAGAGGGTCAATATTGTTCGTCTCAGTGCGTCCCTGAATGCCTCTCTGTTACTGTAGGCCAGTGTTGTTCCTCTCTGAGCGTGAGGCGCTGAAAGGCCTGACAGGGCCATATTGTTCACACTCCAGTCGACTCTAAACATCTGGTGAGAGCCGCGAGACCGGCTGCCAGGCGTTCCTGTTTGGAGCTTCAGCTGATGAAAAATGACCAGCTTCTTTTTTTTTTTCTTTTTTGCTACGAGCTAAAGCTAAGGCTGCTCAACTGCAGCTTCTCATATTTTGAACTACTAAGTAACTGAAATAAGGCTGCTACAGTCTAGAACATGAATACAAAATGATGACAAGAAAAGAAAAATACTAGATGATGGTATAAATATATGATAAATGTATAGATTTATACCACCTCGAGCTGGTGTGTGGTGAGCGTTCTGGCGCAGATTGGCTGCCGTGCATCACCCCTAGTGGGTGCTACACACTGGTGGTGGTGAGTGAGGTCCCCCCCTTCAATGTAAAAGCGTCTTTGAGTGTCTAGGAAAAAGCGCTATATAAATTCAATGCATTAGATAAAAATACAAAAATAAAACAAACACTTTTGTCTGTGACCAAATAATACAGAATCAACTGTGAATATAATTTTTTATTTAATCTACAAATAAAGAAATCTCTTTATTTGTATCAGCTTTATTACAATCAGCTCTCCTCATCCCCTTCCTCACCCTCCTCATCATCAGCGTAGGAGTTCTCTGGTCTCCGCCCCCTCACAGGAAGTAGCCACGGCGTCTTAATGACACGTCTGAGATCACGCCTGAACCGCCAAGCCACATGATGCCCCGTCACAGCCAGCTGGCGTTCCGCGGCTTGCGGTCTCTAGGGGGGGGGGGGGGGGGGGGGGGATTGCGGCCTGGTGGCGCCCGTTGTGAGCCCCCACTCA
Organism: Gadus morhua; assembly: GCF_902167405.1. Taxonomy (NCBI): domain Eukaryota; kingdom Metazoa; phylum Chordata; class Actinopteri; order Gadiformes; family Gadidae; genus Gadus; species Gadus morhua. The sequence continues at coordinate 6,592,910 of NC_044069.1, forward strand.
GCTGAAAGGAGGGGCGTTGTCAGAGTGGGGGGGGGGGGCACTGGGGGTTGGTGAGGCCCCCTGTTGAGATATGATGTGATGGTTATGGGAGGGGGGATGCTCTCTGGTTGATGGGGGGGGGGGGGGTTCAGTGTTTTGGGGTTCTGATTTCGTAATCTGTTGATCTAAGATGGATCCTCTTGTTAGGAATTAAGCAGAAAGGGAATTACTGTTTTCCGGAGACTTGTCACTAAAGACAACGGCGTGTGTACAAGTTTGTGACGCGCTCCTTGGTGATAAGACCCTGTCGGACAAACCACTTCATCCATATTCAATAACTCACGCTAACTCCATTCACTCTAACCAGGCGCACGCTAACTACTATCACGCTAACTACTCTCACGCTAACTCTGTCAGGCTAGCTATATTCAGGCAAAAGATCGGACATAATATGTAACGGTCATCTATTTTCCCGTTAGCTATGTATCACATCAGCGTGGTCGCATTACCTGATGTATGCTAACCTTTCAAGCTAACCAAATCCCCGCTAAACACTCCCCCGCCGCGCCGTCCCCCCAGGTGGTCCCGCAGCCGGCCAACGGCGTGGCCGGCGGCGCCACCCCCTCCAGGAAGCCCACCGCGGCGGCGGCGGCTCCCAAGGTCCGCAAGAGCGTGGTGAGCCGCATCCATGAGGCGGTGAAGGCCATCGCGCTGTGCCACAACGTCACGCCCGTGTACGAGGCCGGCGCCGGGGACGGCGGCGAGACGGAGGCGGCGGAGGCCGAGCAGGACTTCAACGACCACAGCCGCACCTACCAGGCCTCCAGCCCCGACGAGGTAGCTATGACGACGCGTCGAACGGGCGGCTTTTCTCGGCACTCAGGGACACCGCACCACGGTCATTAGAGGTCCCGGGACATGCCACTAGGAATGGGCGATATACGATATAAACGATAGAAAATGGCCTACGATAGAGGGGTATACGTCATTACACAGAAGATTTTTTTCTCTGCAGCTACAACATTATGTTGTATGATTTACAGTTTTGCACAATAAATGTTCTCAAAACGACATACTAAGTTTCTTTCTTTTGTTTTATTCATTTAGCAGTTTGGCTTTCCTTAGAGTCTATGTAACCTGTTCTGAAATGGTTATATTATGATTTATATATCTTGATATATATCGTTATCGCAATAGGTTGCAATGTATATCGCAATATTTTTAGGCCATATCGCCCATCCCTACATGCCACCAGGTGTGAGTGTGACTAGCATGGGACCTTTAAAAAGAAACAACAATAAGATACAGAAAAGATAATAACACTAGTAGTAAGAGACATAGCAATCGGCCTCAGATGGACTAGGCAGTTGTACACAGATGTGTTTTGATTTGCGATCTGAAACGGGGGAATGAGTCCGTGTTTCTGCGTTGGGGTGGTAATGAATTCCAGGACTCTTTGCGAGAGCACTCGTTGCTAAGCGATGCCGACTGGTTCCCGGAGTTCCTTGTAAAGTCAGTGCCCGGGGGGGTGGCATGCAGCTCAGGAGGTAGAGCGGGTTGGCTGGTAACCGGAAGGTTGCTGGTACGACCCCAGGCTCCTCCTAGCTACCCTAACTGCTCCCGACGAGCTGGCTGTCGCCTGGCATGGTTGACACTGCCGTCAGTGTGTGAATGTGTGCATGAATAGGTGATGTTAAGCAATACTGTAAAGCCCTTTGAGTGGCCAGTGGTTTGCAAGCTGCTTTATATATGCATTCCATTTACCTTTGCTTGAGTTTATTAGCAGTTTAAACTGCTCCCTGTGAATTCATCTCTTCGACCCTTATAGAAGACTCTAGACCTGAAATGCCTCGCTGGGGCTTGGGTTTTTTCTCCACCTCTGGTTCCCTTCCTGGTGATTCTCTAAACCGACTTGTTTATAATGATATACTGGTTCATAATGGGCCTTATTCACCTCGCCACTTCCTCAGTTCCATCTTGGTGTTGAACCAAACCTCAAACAAACTGCCCAGTGTTTAAAACCCAAGATGGCCGTCAGGCGATGTGCTGAGCTAATGGCTACACCCATGGCATTATGGGAGCGAAAGAGAAGAATAAGATGAAGGAGAGACTCAATGATTATTGAGTACATGGAGCTAATAGACGGCTGTTGGTTTGTCGATAAGGAATGTCACTGCTCCTTTTCTGTTAAAAGAGCTGTTCAATATGTATTGAAGGAAAGATCATTGTCCCGCTGTTTGATTTGTCGGTGAAATCTTCTTTTTTTTCGTGTTAGGACATGACACAAATCAAGTCTATGTATGTAAAGTGCTTTTTTCCTACCCAATCTAATCCCATCAGTCTATTCCCGAAGCCGTCTTTAACGGCTCAGATCATGAATTCGGCTTTCACCAAGAATAATATTGAGTGAGTTTATTGAGTTTTTGACGTAACGAGATGTGGCGTTTCTTCACGGCTAACCGCTGCGGTCCCAGTGCAGATAAAAATGGTAGCCCAACTGAAATCTCGTATTTCACAAGCACAGTGTGTGTAGCCCCCCCCCCCCAACACATTCTCCCACCCCCCCTTCTCCAGATTGATGTGTGCGTTTATTTATTTTCCTGCACGATCCACTCTATCTTTTTCCCCTTCTTTGTCTCCCACCGTTGGGAGTGATCAATATTTAATTTTCTCTAAGAGACGATGAGTGAGTGTGTGTGGGGCGATATCTATCGGCCCGTCCTCTCCACCTCTCTGTCCACTCTTTGTTCTCTGGCTGTCGTTTTATGTCCCTGTTCGGGGCCCCTGACTGGGGTTCATTGTGTGTGTCCGTGTGCCTGTTTTATTTCTGTGTTCCAGATAACATCAGAGCAGGTTATACAGGTGACTCGCACCTGAGACGCCTCTCACTAACTTTCTCTTTATCTCTCACTCTCTTATGATCTCTCTTTCAATGTGTCTTCTCTCAACTCTTCTCCCCCCTTGTCCTCTCTGCCCACCATCCCTTCCTTCCCCCTCTCTCCTTCTTTTCTCCCAATCTCTCCTTCTTTCTTTCCTTTTCCTCCTCCCTCCCTCTCTCTCCCCGCAATACCTCCCTCTCTCCCCTCTCTCTCTTCCTATTCCCTCTCTTCCCTACCTCTCTCTACCCCACTCCTCTGCTTGACCCCTCTTCCCTGAGGCAGATTACCTGACTCTGGGGTATGCCTCCGCCATCGTCACGGCGATGAAAGCCCCCCCCCCCCCCCCCCCCCCCCCCCCCCTCCTGGAGGTCAGACGAGGGGGTCAACAGTCGTACTTAGAACAAGAGCCTCCCTTTGACCTCTGACCCTGAGTGATGAGCGGGCCCGTGACCGTGGCCTTTAATGACCGCAGGGGGCCGTTAACGACCTGCTTATCTTTTTCAATTGGTGTTAATTGGACGGCTGCACTGAGGGAAGACTGCAGTGTGATGGAACGACCTGAAGATATGATCGATTGGTAATCGATCATATGGCTTCCTCTGGGTTTGAGGGAAGAAGTGTAAATGTAAACACGATTTAAAGCCATTTATGAAGCATTATTTGTCGTATTTGTGTAAATTCTCTTCACATCCTGACAGTAATCAATAAATGAAAAGTTGGGACAAAAACTAAAAAACAACCGTAATCTGAGTCTGTTGCAGGCCTGTAATAAGCCCCTCAAATCATTGCAGTCGGCCCGACTGAAATTATAGGATGGCTCACCTGTCTGTCTGCCTACCTCCGTGGCAGACGTATTGCTAAAGCTAGCGAGTTAGTCACTGGAGGGCTGGGTTTCTTTGGTTGGATGCTTTCAAAATGTATCTAAACCGGTTCCTCCACCAACGTTACCCTAGCTTTAAGCATCTGCCAGAACGTGAAATTTTCCCTGGTAACCTAAATATCTCTTGCAATCGATACAAAATCTATCGCTAAGGCAGTTGTAACCTGGGCAACAATCCAAAGCAAACAAATCATCGCTCCGAGGGCCACATCCAGCGGTACGGCCATCAACATGAGGCGGGGGAACTGAACTCTGAATGGGTGTTGATCCGGCGTTGAGACGTGGAGCTGGAGAGGGTTTGTAGATCCAGCCGCCGGGGAGATCTACACTCTGCTGCCCGGGAACACTGGGGGGACGCCGGCGGATTGATGGCGTGTGTTGTTTAAACCAATCTGGTGTTGTCGTAAAGCTGTCACGCATCGTCTCCTCTCTTTCTCTCTTTGTCTCTGTCTCTTTCTCTCTGTCTTTCTCTCTCTCGCTCTCTCGCTCTCGCTCTCTCACTCTCCCTCCTCCTTTCTTCTCTCTCTCTCTCTCTCTCTCTCTCTCTCTCTCTCTCTCTCTCTCTCTCTCTCTCTCTCTCTCTCTCGGTCTCTCCTCTTTTCTTCTGTCTCTCCCTTTCTTCTCTTCTCTGTTTGTCTCTGTCTCTCTACCCTTCTCTTCGCTCTGTCTCTCTGTTTGTCTCTGTCTCTCTACCCTTCTCTTCGCTCTGTCTCTCTGTTTGTCTCTGTCTCTCTACCCTTCTCTTCGCTCTGTCTCTCTGTTTGTCTCTGTCTCTCTACCCTTCTCTTCGCTCTCTCTCTCTCTCTCTGGGTCTCTCCCAGCATGGCGTGTGTAACCCACAGCTCGTATCGGGGCTGACAAGGTTTTAAATAGCTCCCATGAAATTGATGAGGGAGATTGAGGGGCTCTGTTTCAGATCCTGTGTGTGTGTGTTCCTGTGTGTTCATGTGTGTGCAGGCATGTTTTCATGAGCGTGTGTGTGTGTGTGTTTGGTTTGTGTTCTCATGTGCTACCACCCATGATGCTGTGGGTGTGTTTTGTATTCCTGTGTGTGTGTTTGTATTCTTGTGTGTGTGTGTGTGTACGTTTGTATTCTTGTGCACGTGTCGGCCCCGCGTTCTACATGCGCACCCTCCCTCCCTTCCCCCTTGTGTGTGTGTGTGTGTGTGTGTGCGTGTGTGTGTGTGTGTGTGTCCCCACGCGCACGCCGGGATAACGACACACAGATGTGTGTTAAGTAAATACAGCCGATCCTTGTTGCCGGGGCGCAGAGAGCAGAGATGACAGGGTATTAACAGGAAGTTCCAATTTGTAGGTCGGGAGTATAATAACAACCTTTGAGCGAGCAAATTGAAAATGAAGCCATTGAGGAGCCGAGCGGCACGCAGCTGAGGGAGCCGTCTCGGGGGGCCCACTCAGTTCCTGCTGAGGAGGTGAAGGGGGAGGAGCGGGAGGGAGGGAGGGAGGGGGGGGGGGGGCGGGAGAGAGGGAGGGGGGGGGGGGGAGCGTGCTCCTCCGCAGCTGAATGAAGGGGGAGGCTGGGGGCTGGGGGCTGGGGCCCAGGGGCCCGCACCGGGGAGCTCTCTCTCTCAGGGTCCCACGGCCTCTCGCCGCCGCTCCGGCCAGGGCCCGCAACGCCCGCTTGTAGTGTTGTGTGTTTGTATTCTCCTGTGTGTGTGTGTGTGTGTGTGTGTGTGTATTTTTGTGTTTGTGTATCTCCGTGTGTGTTCTGTGTTCTTGTATGTGTTTGTATTCTTGTGTGTGTGTGTGTGTGTTTTTTTTGTGTGTGTGTTTTTTTTGTTTGTGTGTGTGTGTTTGTTTTCTTGTGTGTGTGTGTTTGTATTCTTGTGTGTGTGTGTTCTTTTTGTTGGAGTGTGTGTTGTGTGTGTGTGTGTGTGTTTGTTTGTTTTCTTGTGTGTGTGTGTTTGTATTCTTGCTTGTGTGTGTGTGTGTGGGGTTGTATTCTTGTGTCGGTGTGTGTGTGTGTGTGTTTGTATTCTTGCGTTTGTGTGGTTGTATTCTTGTGTTTGTGTGTGTGTGTTCTTGCGTGTTTGTGTTTATCTTCTTGTGTGTGTGGTTGTATTCTTGTTTGTGTGTGTTTTGCATTCTTGCGTGTATGTGGTTGTATTCTTTTGTGTGCGTGTGGTTGTATTCTTTTGTGTGCGTGTGGTTGTATTCTTACGTGTGTGTGTGTGTGGTTGTATTCTTGTTTGTGTGTGGTTGTATTCTTGTTAGTGTGTGTGTGTGTGTGTGTGTTCTTGTGTGTGTGTGTGTGCGGGAGTCACGGTCGGGTCGTGGGTTGAGATGTTTAATTGTCCAGATTCAGATTCAAACAGGGACCCATCGAGGATGAGGAATGGGATGGGGGTTGATATCCCCGCTGTGTGTGTGTTTATTTATTTATTTCCTGTGCGGACGACGCGGTGTTGATCCGGTCGTGTTTTATTGATCTGACGTTCCACTGCAGTCGAACATCTGTTGATGAACAAAGACTGTCCTTCTGCTTAACCTGGGCCTGCTTCTCCAGTGAGCCGCTCCACGTGACTCACAACGTCCAGACAATGGCACCAGCGCCTGATGAATCCCGCCTATTAAGATTGATGCAGATAGGGCATTGTAACAGGGCTAGAAAGTAACGTTCCTCGTGGAACTTTTGACCCCAAACTACTGGGATTACTGGGAGTTGCTTGAGGACATAAGAAGGCACCAGTGGGACTCGTGTGTGTTTAAAGGATCAGAGGAGGGTTCAGGGGACATGAATGGATACGGTATTGTCAATCTAAACTGGGCGACATCAGTGCTTTCACAATTGACAATATATATATTTTAAGTTATTATTCACTGCTCGCACATTTATTTTGAAATTTAAATGTGGATCAAATGATCAACAGCAAATACTACTTATATTTTATTTCACGTGTGTGTGTGTGTGTGTCTGCGTACGTGTGTGTGTCTGCGCCTGCGTGCATGTGTTGTGTGTCTGCGTGCGTGTGTGTGTGTGTGTCTATGCATGTATATGTGCAGCCTTTGTATATATTCTCGATACTTAAAGGCCGCTAACTGCATTTAGTCGTCAGCGACAATAAAGTTGACCCTAATGTAATGTGTGTGTGTGGCCCCCAGGTGGCGCTGGTGCGCTGGACGGACAGCGTGGGGCTGACCCTGGTGAACCGGGACCTGGCCTCCCTGCAGCTCCGGACCCCCTCCGGGCAGACCCTCACCTTCCACATCCTGCAGATCTTCCCCTTCACCTCGGAGAGCAAGAGGATGGGCATCATCGTCAGGGTGCGGCCAATCACAGCGCGGCTCGCCCACGACCAATCACATCGCTGCTCGCCCACGACCACAGCTCAGAAATAACTGTAGGCCAGTTGAATGTCAACTGACTTCTTTTTTTATCGGTTAATGTTTCGGTTAACTTTCCGTACCGACTGGATTTTATAGGTACAGACGTAAATAGATAAAACACGGTATAAATGTATACCTCATCTTTTATGGGTTGTATCCAAAGCGACTCATAAAGGATGCAGGTAGATTTAGTTAAGGAGCAGGTAGGGGTGAGGCATCGTGTTCAAGGATGACTAGAGGTAGGCTGAGGACATTGTAGATCCATTACAGAACATTCTGAACACCCTACCGACCAGGGTATCGTCTACTTAAAATAAGGCTCATGCGCACACACACACAGACACACACAGACACACACACACACACACACACACACACACACACACACACACACACACACACACACACACACACACACACACACACACACAGACACACAAACACACACACAAACACACACACACACAGACACACACACACACACACACACACAGACACACACACACACACACACACACAGGGTTCTTGTGCTCATGAGTGTCATGTCTGTTGCAACAGGAGGAAGCAACAGGTGACATCACGTTCTACATGAAGGGGGCGGACGTTGCCATGGCGACCATCGTCCAGTACAACGACTGGTTGGACGAAGAGGTAAGTAATGCCCGAGTGCCGGACCTAAAAAACTAAAAAAAAATTAAAAAAGACGACCCTAAATAGGATTTTCAGTAATGTCCAATTTAGTTTCCCTTCCTAAAGAAAATCACAATATCCAGTTTGGACCTAGCCTGGCTAACGCCAGACCTCATCTCACTCTACACCGAGATGAGTTCTGGGGGACCATACAATCATTTTCTTGGATTTGAGGCGTGGTTTACGATTGCCCGGAGCCGTTTATTGGGCGCTACGGATGTCTATCATATGAGTCTGTACGTCGCTCACAGCCAATAGCATCAATCATACCAGATGACGGATGTAGAGCGACAGAAATTAGACGAGGAACAGGACGATGGGTGTGTGTCGAATAGACGTCGTCCTCGTCTCGCCGTCCCTCCCCGTTCTGTGATTGGTTCCCTATCTCAGGTGAAATTCGAAATGAAATCACGCGCAAGGCAGCTAGGGTGGACCCAACTGACATTCTTGTAGTGCTCTTTGGCAAAGCACTGACAGCCATTTGGGGGTCACATCTTTCATGTCAGTTGGAAACCTCAAACTAGAACCTCAAACTACAATCTAGAACTACAACCTGGATCTAGGAAGCCGGGTCACCACGACAACGACTGCTGATCATCACTGCGGTGATTGAAACACAACCCCCACGATCACCACAACGCCATTAATGAGGACATCGCGACGTGACATCACAACGACTGATCTGGCGGTGGCTGCGTTCATCATAACTATATCGAGCGTTATCGAGTCGCTGACTGCCCCCCCGGGGCCCTCTGGGAATTAATCAGTGACCTAGATGGGTCGTTAACGGCGTGTCATATCCCTCTGTCTGACGGCCGCTAACGACTGCTGTCCGCACCGTGTTCCACACGGCTGTCAATAACCAATCAGCACCTCCGACGCGCCCCATTGGTTTATCATATCAGATATAAACCGCCAGCCCTCCCCGTTGGTTTTATGGTGTCCTCAGAGCCGCAACCCCCCCCCCCCCCCCCGGGGAGGGTATCTGTGATCCCTCATCGATCGGCCAATCACAGCGATGTATGTCTGTTGTGCTTTTGTCTGCCGGCGCAACATATTAATTATTGAAGGGACCCCATTTTGGATTTGATTCATCGTCTTCGTGCTCCATGTTGTAGGATGAGCGTGGATTACAATCAGGGGGATGATGCTCTCTCTATCTCTCTCTGTCTCTCTGTCTCTCTGTCTCTGTCTCTCTGTCTCTCTGTCTCTCTCTCTCTCTCTCTCTCTCTTTGTCAGTGTATATCCCTCTTTCTCCACTTTCTCTCTCTGTGACATGATTGTGACCGGTGGCTGGAACAACCGCCCTACAAGTTTAGAATAGTTTATGACTGACTTAATGGCAGTTTTGTGTAAAGATGCATATTTGAAAAGAGTTTAGAAAACAACGATGTGATACTTTCCAATGGGATTGTGTTGATTAGGGAGGAACAAGGAACGGATACAATTTGGAGAACAAGCAAAGCTTGATCCTGGACGGCTGGGAAAGTTGTTATGTCAACAAGTGAAGTCAAGAGATAATGAAAACCCTTTGTGATTGTTGGTGACCCTCCACTCCGTGTGTCCCTCTCTGCTCCCCCCCCCCCCCCCCCCCCCCCCTCCCTTCGATTCCTCTCCCCCTGACTCCCTTCTCTCCCTCCCTCCCTCTCTCCCCTCAGTGTGGGAACATGGCGAGGGAGGGTCTGAGGACTCTGGTGGTGGCCAAGAAGTCCCTATCGGAGGAGCAGTACCAGGACTTTGAGGTGAGTCATTACACGCCTCCTCCTTCTCGTCCTCCTCTCTTCCTCCTCCTCCCCCTCTCTCCCCCTCTCCTCCTCCTCCCGCTCTCTCCACTTCTTCTACCTCTCTTCTCCTCTACCTCTTCCCCCTCTTCCTCTTCCTCCTCCTCCACCACTACCACCTCTTCCTTCTCTCTCCTCCTCCTCCTCTACCTCCTTCCCCCTCTTCCTCCTCCTCTTCTTCCTCCCCCTCTCTCCTCCTCCTCTACCTCTTCCTCCTCTCTCCTACTCTCTCCTCCCCCTCTTCCTCCTCCTCTTCCTCCTCCTCCTCCCCCTCTCTACTCTTCCTCCTCCTCTTCTTCCTCCCCCTCTCTCCTCCTCCTCTACCTCTTCCTCCTCTCTCCTACTCTCTCCTCCCCCTCTTCCTCCTCCTCTTCCTCCTCCCCCTCTCTACTCTTCCTCCTCTCTCTTCCTCTCTCCTCCTCCTCTACCTCTTCCTCCTCTCTCCTACTCTCTCCTCCCCCTCTTCCTCCTCCTCTTCCTCCTCCTCCTCCCCCTCTCTACTCTTCCTCCTCTCTCTTCCTCTCTCCTCCTCCTCTACCTCTTCCTCCTCTCTCTCCTCCTCCTCCTCCCTTCGTCCCAGATCAACATCCACCCCGTCCTTCATCACAATCACCATCACAGCGTCGGACCAAACTGACTGCTTTCTCCCCCCCGCCCCAGAGCCGCTACAGCCAGGCCAAGCTGAGCGTCCACGACCGCAGCCTGAAGGTGGCGGCGGTGGTGGAGAGCCTGGAGCGGGAGCTGGAGCTGCTGTGTCTGACCGGCGTGGAGGACCAGCTGCAGGCCGACGTCCGGCCCACGCTGGAGCTGCTGCGCAACGCCGGCATCAAGGTCAGAGGTCACCGCCTTGGAAGGTGTATGGTCAGAGGTCGCATGCAGGGTCAGAGGTCGGAGGTCACGTTGTAGAATGGACGTAGGGGCCCGAGGTCAGAGGTTGCGATGAAGTTGGATGTAGGGTCCGAGGTCAGAGGTCAAGTCATAGAGCAGATATAGGGTAAGAGGTGAAGTCACCCCCCCGTTTGTGGGGGTTTCCGTCTCTCAGGGCTCAAACATTTGTTTTACGGCAGACTACATTCGTATTAGTGCGTGTGTTTTGTGTTTCGTCCCTTAACCTTGCGATACTGCTTGTTGGTGCGGTGTCCAGATCTGGATGCTGACGGGAGACAAGCTGGAGACGGCGACCTGCATCGCCAAGAGCTCCCACCTGGTGTCCCGGAGCCAGGACATCCACGTCTTCAAACCGGTGGGTTTCAATCCGTCTCTGTCTCTGTGTCTCTGTGTCTCTGTCTCTTTTCGGTTTGTTTTGCAGGCTCAGTCCCCTACCTTTTCTCCCCCACCTTCTCCCTTTCTCTCCGTCTCCGTGCCTCTCTGTCTCTCCATCAGAGAGCATGTTTCTCTCTGCATGGGGGGGGTCTCTCTGTGTCTTTCCATCCCCGTTCTCGCTTGCTCTGCATATGTGTCTCTGTGTGTTCTGGTGGCTAATCGTAGCGTGTGGCTAAAAGGGTAATGGTAGATTCGGGTGGCTAAACATAGCGTGTGGCTAATGGGGGATATGGAAGCATCTCGTGGCTAATCGCAGCGCGTGGCTCTCGAGCAGGTCTCCAGCCGTGGAGAGGCCCATCTGGAGCTCAACGCCTTCAGGAGGAAACACGACTGTGTCCTGGTCATCTCCGGAGACTCCTTGGAGGTACTGACTCTCTCTCTCTCTCTCAGTCAGACGCTGCCTGACTCGCCCACAGCTACTCAGCTGGGCTAAATAGGCAGAGAGCGGCTCTAGAAGGGAAATCAAAGGCCCGAGCTAATGCTGTCCTTGAGAGTTCAAGCAGTCCCATATGGGACCGGCATGGGTAATATTCAATCTGGTTTTTGTTGGATAAAAAAAAAACTCTTTTGATTTTGCTTATAATATGTATACGCTACTATTGTTTTCACTCAAACTTTAGATTTATTCTATCGGTAATTATCATGTCAATCTATTCATCAAATGAAGCTCCGAACCCAAATGCTTGGAAACTACTTCAGAAAAAAAAATTATTAAAAAAGAAAATATATATATATTAGTGCTGACAGTTAAACGCGTTATTAACGTTTATTTTTATTTTTATTTTTTCTTTGGCTCAAAACAAAGAAGCAGTAGCCTGACTGCTATGTTCAAGGCAGTATGTTTGTATGTTCATCGTTTAACTGCACTATAGGCTTTTTTTTGTATCGTCCTGTATTGATCAGTATATGCTAATGTTGTTATCAATAAAAAAACATTTGCACAAGGCAAGCTGATGCACTTCTCCATGTTGATAAGAGCATAAAAATTCGAAAAATTAATGGGACAAAGAAATCAAGGGATATTTAGCATAGAATTTTTTTTGCGATTAATCGCGATTGCTCGCGATTTATAGTGAGATAACTATGACATTAATGCGATTAATCACGATTAAATATTTTAATCGCTTGACAGCACTAATATATATATACACACAGTATCTATGATTCAATATTTCATTACCCTGAATATGTCCTTCTCCATCTACGGGTCCACCTTTCATCCACCACACCAAACCCCAGCACACCCCTGGCCCCTCACTAAACCCTTCCCCGTGTCTCTGTGCCCCCCCACCCCCACCCCTTCGCCCACGTGCCCCCCGCCCCCCGCCCAGGTGTGCCTGCGCTACTACGAGCATGAGTTTGTGGAGCTGGCGTGCCAGTGCCCCGCCGTGGTGTGCTGCCGCTGCTCCCCCACGCAGAAGGCCCAGATCGTCACCCTGCTGAAGCAGCACACCTCCAACCGCACCTGTGCCATCGGTGAGCAGCGCCCCCAGAACGGTTCAGACCGGACCCCGTTCAGACCTGACCCGGTTCAGCCCTGACCCGGTTGAGACCTGACCCGGTTCAGCCCTGACCCGGTTGAGACCTGACCCGGTTCAGACCAGACCCGGTTCAGACCTGACCCCGTTCAGACCTGACCCGGTTCAGACCAGACCCCGTTCAGACCTGACCCGGTTCAGACCTGACCCGGTTCAGACCAGACCCCGTTCAGACCTGACCCGGTTCAGACCTGACCCGGTTCAGACCAGACCCGGTTCAGACCTGACCCGGTTCAGACCTGACCCGGTTCAGACCAGACCCGGTTCAGACCTGACCCGGTTCAGACCAGACCCGGTTCAGACCGGACCCGGTTCAGACCGGACCCGGTTCAGAACCGACCCAGGTCATACCCGACCCGGTACAACATTGCGGCCGGGTCGAGTCCGTATTGATTTATTGAAGCCTGTAATCCCAGTACCAGTCTTGCAAGGCTTCTGGGAGCAGAGTGGTTTTTAAAAGTGTCCCACACTTGCACTCACAAACTCAAACTCACACACACATTAATGGTATGTTCCTGAATACTCCAGCCTTCCGAGTTGCACTTTTGACGTAATTTCCGGTCTCGGAGCATTTATAGCGTTCCTGTTCGTCTTTGTGATTGTGTCAGGAAATTGGCTAGTCCTAGTTTATTGTTAGCTACATTAGCCTCTTTAGCAAACCAGCCCAAAAACAAACAACACAACTTTACACTGTATTGCACGCACAGCAAGACCGTGCAATGCATCAATTGGTGAACGGAATAAGACAAGTCACCCTCCGCTCAACCTCTGCTGGACTACTATGTATCCCCACATCACGACTCACTTCAATGGGTGCCCGGTCATTCAGCTGTTCAGCACCCAGGCTCTGGAACTCCCTCCCCCCACACATAAAACAGTCAGACACCATTTCAACCTTCAAGTCACAACTCAAAACTCACTTGTTCAAACTCGCACACAACGTCTAACTGATCACTGTTTTGATTTATTTTTTTATTTTATTTTATTTATTTCTTATTGCTTATGTTTATTTATTTATTTATTTATTTATTTTTTCCACAATGTCTTGCTTTTTAAAAAATGTATGATGACTATATGCTCTGTAAGGTGACCTTGGGTGTCTTGAAAGGCGCCTCTAAATTAAATGTATTATTATTATTATTATTAAATGTATTATTATAAAGAAAAATCAAAATCAAAAATGCGTACACGCACTAGCCAACTCACTGTCTCACACACACACACGCGTGCGCGCACACACACACACACACACACACACACACACACACACACACACACACACACACACACACACACACACACACACACACACACACACACACACACACACACACACACACACACACACACACTTTGAGACTTTTTATTCCTTGAAACATGTAATCTCAGTTCCAGTCTCAAATGGCTTCTGGAAGTGTAGTGGGCAGGTGGTTTTTAAAAAATTGGTGTTTGTTTGAGTAGATAGACGGGCATATCTGCTTATGTCTGAGCATAGTGAAAGGATTGTTTTCTTGGATGTTTTCATATTTATTAAGAATCACGCGTGTGATATTATTATGTATAGCAGTTCATGCCAACACTGCATTACTAGGGGCATTAGAGCATTGCGCCCACTGAGGTGTTTGACTCCCAGTAGAAAGGTTCAGCGTTCAATCCCCTTTGTATAAGGGCGTCTGCTAAATAACTAAATGGTAAAATAGGAGTAACAGGTCTGTTGGACCGTGGTGGGGGGTTTTACATGTTTGGGCTGGGGATTTGGCTGTGGACCTAGCGGACATGCACTCAGAACACACAGTGAGGGGGAGAGTGTCTCACACACTCAAACACACGCACACAAACGCACTAGCACATAGACTCAAACACACACAGATTCGAACACGCACTCACTCTCACACATACTCATACTCGCATACACTATTTCTCTCTCTCTCTCTCTCTCTCTCTTTCACTGACTGACTGACTGACTGACTGACTGACTGACTGACTGACTGACTGACTGACTGACTGACTGACTGACTGACTGACTGACTGACTGACTGACTGACTGACTGACTGACTGACTGACTGACTGACTGACTGACTGACTGACTGACTGACTGACTGACTGACTGACTGACTGACTGACTGACTGACGGACTGACTCACGAGCGCACACACTAACAAACTCACACTCCAACCCTTTTTCTCACTCTCACACACTGGAGGCCACTGATGCAGCGGCTACATGTACTACTCAATATGTCCAGCAGATGGCAGTGAAAGCTCATGGGTCAGAAAGTGCCTCTGTTCTGCACGTTGGCTCTTGTCTTATGTTTGTGTGTGTTGCGGTTTAGGTGACGGGGGTAACGATGTCAGTATGATCCAGGCTGCAGACTGTGGTATCGGCATAGAGGGGAAGGTACGGCCCACACACAACACACCTGTTGACCTCACGACAGCATCATGCTTGAGTGTTTTCTGTAAAAACATTGCATCTCTTTTTTCACAGTTTTATTTCAATTGTCATGTATTGAATGCATGTATTGTCATTTGTTTCATTACTATTAATATTTTCAATATTACAAATTAACCACTTGTCACATTTATTGTCTCTTTGTGTGTGTGTGTGTCTGTATGTGTGTGCATATCTCCTTTGTGTGTGTGTGTGTGTGTGTGTGTGTGTGTGTGTGTCTCTGTGCATGCGTGTGTGTCTGTATGTGTATGTGTGTGTGTGTGTATCTCTTTGTGCGTGTGTGTGTCTCTCTTTGTGTGTGTGTCTGTATTTGTGTGTGTATCTCTTTGTGCCTGTGTGTGTGTGTCTCTTTGCGTCTGTGCCTGTGTGTGTGTCTCTCTGCGTCTGTGTGTGCGTGCCCCTGCAGGAGGGTAAGCAGGCGTCCCTGGCAGCAGACTTCTCCATCACGCAGTTCAAACACATCGGCCGGCTGCTCATGGTGCACGGGCGGAACAGCTACAAGCGCTCCGCCGCCCTGGGCCAGTTCGTCATGCACCGCGGCATGATCATCTCCGCCATGCAGGTAGGCCCACACACACACACACACACACACACACACACACACACACACACACACACACACACACACACACACACACACACACACACACACACACACACACACACACACACACACACACACACACACACACAGAAATGCAACACATAAAAACACACACACACACAGAAATGCAACACATAAAAACACACAGGCTCAAAGGCTCACGCACACACACAGGCGCACACACACACACAGGCTCAAGCACACACACACACACACACAGGCTCAAGCACAAACTGGCTCACACAGACACACGACCGGACATGCATACACACAGACACACGCACACACATTCACCTGGCAAAGACACACATTAACCTGGCACGGACGCATACCTGGCGCTAAAACACACACACACACACACACACACACTGTTTGTGTCGGTTTGAGCCAGGAGTTAATCACTATTTGCCGGTGTAATTTGATAAACAGTTGAAACTGTCAGTAAGAAGGATTATGATTGCTCTTTAAAAAAGTGTGTTAGTAATAATCCAATAATAATCTAAATTTGTGACCAAACATCACCTTTATATTCTCTCTCTCTCTCTCTCAGGCGGTGTTCTCCTCCATCTTCTACTTTGCCTCTATCCCGTTGTACCAGGGTTTCCTCACGGTGGGGTACGTGTCTTCTCTTACCTTAAACACCTTGTGTTGCACTCAGCTGCTGGGCTGACCTGCAGGCCAGGGAAGGGAAGCCCAGGGGCCAGTCGCCAGGGGCCGTTTTCTAGGGGCCAGTCGCTAGGGGTCGGACGCTAGGGGCCATTTGCCGGGGGCCGGTCGTCTGGGGGCCAGTCACCCAGGGGCCAGTCACCCAGGGGCCAGTCACTAGGGGCCGGCCACCCCGGGGCTGGTTGCCATGGGCCAGTCTCCAGGGGCCGGTCGCTAGGAGCCATTCGCCCAGAGGCCGGTCACCCAGGGGCTTGTCGCTAGGGGCCAGTCACCCAGGGGCCAGTCGCTAGGAGCCAGTCGCCCGGGGCCAGTCGCTAGGGGCCAGTCGCTAGGGGCCAGTCGCTAGGGGCCAGTCGCTAGGGGCCAGTCGCTAGGGGCCAGTCACACAGGGCCAGTCGCTAGGGGCCGGTCGTCCGGGGGCCACTCCTACAGTATTGACCTGTACGTGGTGCTGTGCTCCCTGCAGCTACTCCACCCTCTACACCATGTTCCCCGTGTTCTCCCTGGTGCTGGACCAGGACGTCCAGCCCGAGATGGCCCTGCTCTACCCCGAGCTCTACAAGGACCTGACCAAGGTAGGCCGGCCCCCAGGAGCCTCCTCAGAGCCTCCTCAGAACCCGCTCAATACATAAACCGGATCCCACCTAGAACGTAGCTTATTTCATAACATGGGTTCAAGTGCGTCTTGAGATGTGAATTAAATGATTGGTTTCTCCTTCCCAGGGCCGGTCGTTGTCCTTCAAGACCTTCCTCATTTGGGTGTTCATCAGTATTTATCAAGGTAAGAAGACGAGCGCATCATACCCACACACTGCTTATGAAGATATAAGATGGCCTCGCCTCTTAAACCTCCATACTGGTCCCGGTCCTGGTCCTCTTAAACCTCCATGCTGGTCCCGGTCCTGGTCCTCTTAAACCTCCATACTGGTCCCGGTCCTGGTCCTCTTAAACCTCCATACTGGTCCCGGCCCTGGTCCTCTTAAACCTCCATACTGGTCCCGGTCCTGGTCCTCTTAAACCTCCATACTGGTCCCGGTCCTGGTCCTCTTAAACCTCCATACTGGTCCCGGTCCTGGTCCTCTTAAACCTCCATACTGGTCCCAGTCCTGGTCCTCTTAAACCTCCATGCTGGTCCCAGTCCTGGTCCTCTTAAACCTCCATACTGGTCCTGGTCCTGGTCCTCTTAAACCTCCATACTGGTCCCGGCCCTGGTCCTCTTAAACCCCATTCTGGTCCCGGTCCTGGTCCTCTTAAACCCCATTCTGGTCCCGGTCCTGGTCCTCAGTGGCGTCGGCTCCCAGCTGGCCGGACCCGGCTGTACTACCGTGTGGTTCTTTTGTGTGCGTCCAGTAAGTGGATCTGGGTGGGCGCGGGCTAAGCCCCTCCGTGGGTGTCGAGGGCCGCGGGCCCGCCTGCCTCCACTGTCCTCCACGCTGCTGTTATTTAATTAAAGGATAATAAGTCAGCCGGCCCGGCGGAGGAAAGAGTAAAAAGATATCACAGCAAGGAGCGCCGCACAGCCTAACCGGTTGGAATAGGCCTGCAGTCATGTTTTGGGGTTTTTAAGTTTCTTTTTAAGGTTTTTTTAAGACTCACATTTATTTATTTTTGACCGTCCTTCTATGGTTCGTATTCGGTGTTCTCGCTACTCTTTGGTTTCACGTTCTCTCATTTCTTTACTGTTCAGTTTCACCTTTTTCTAATATCTTAACCGTGTCTCTACTGATCTCTAACTCTTTTTGACGGTTCTTCTCTCTACTTTTCTCTTTATTTAATTTCTTAACCCATCTATCCTCGTGTTCCTGTTTTATTCACCAATATTTTCCTCACTACCCTCTTTACCTCTCTCACTCTGTCTCTCTCTCTCTCGCTCGCTCACTTTCTCTCGCTCTCTCTCACTCTCCCGCTCTCTCTCGCTCTCTCTCTCGCTCTCTGTCTCTCTCGCTCTCTCTCCCGCTCTCTCTCGCTCTCTCTCTCGCTCTCTGTCTCTCTCGCTCTCTCTCCCGCTCTCTCTCTCTCTCTCTCTCGCTCTCGCTCTCTGTCTCTCTCTCTCTCTCGCTCTCGCTCTCTCTCTCTCTTAACCAGGCTAACTGACTGGGCTGCCCTGCGCCGCGGCTCCTCATGAAAAGCTAATTATCAGATCAGTTATAGGCCATTAAGCCCAGTTAGCGTCGACGCTTCAGCGCTACTATATGGGGGGGTATCGGAATACGTCGGCCAATGAGACGAGGCCGGGGGTCCGTCCGGGATAATTAGGGGGTTTGGAGCGCTGGAACACTGGAGCACATTGTGTGTTTCTCCTCATAAATAATGTTATCTAATCAATGCTTATCTGTCGCTCTGGCTTTAGTTCCTCGTTCCCAGGGCCCCGTTCTGGTGCTTGAGGTTGAGCTGGTCTAGATGTTTTTTATCTGGGTCTGTAGAGGAACCGAGGGTTTTAAACCATCAACCCGGAAGCTAGGGGGGTTTTGTGTATCTGGGTTACCCTGATGGAGGTGTCTGTTCCGAGCTCTACTCAGAGGGGGAGACTACAAAGAACAACAAACAAATGTTACATCTAGAGGTTAGAATTAAAGACTGCTTTGAGTTCCTACATTGTAATAAGTCTTCTGTATCCTATTCTTACTGTGAAATGTATATTTTTATTTTTTTTTGATCCAAGTTGACGATTTCAAATTCCATTTATTATTTTATCATGGTTTCTTAAACTTAATATACTCAACATTTACGCGTCCCTCTGACTAAACGGCCTGTGGCGCCCCCAGGTGGCGTCCTGATGTACGGCGCGCTGGTGCTGTTTGAGTCGGAGTTCCTCCACGTGGTGGCCATCTCCTTCACCGCGCTGATCCTGACGGAGCTGCTGATGGTGGCGCTCACCGTCCGCACCTGGCACTGGCTGATGGTGCTGGCCCAGGGGCTCAGTTTGCTCTTCTACGTGTGCTCCCTCTTCTTCCTCAACGAGTACTTTGGTAAGCCAGTCCGATACACTGCATCTGAATCACCTCGACAAAGGGTCTCTTCATGGGTTCCGAAGACACGCCCACTTTATATGGCCACGCCCACCTTAAGCCCCGAGC
Organism: Gadus morhua; assembly: GCF_902167405.1. Lineage (NCBI taxonomy): Eukaryota > Metazoa > Chordata > Actinopteri > Gadiformes > Gadidae > Gadus > Gadus morhua. The sequence continues at coordinate 6,612,127 of NC_044069.1, forward strand.
TCACAGAACGCGAATTTCGCTTTGTATTTGTAGTGCGACATAAAAAGATTATTAGAATCGTGTTGTTTTTAATTGAGCGATACTCTTAATAACGTTTCCTATCTGAAGCAATCTATCGTACACAACGTGTTATTGGGTCAGAAAAGGATCTTTAAATGTTCCTATGTTCTGTGTATATGTCTTGTGTGTTTATTCCCCTGTTGTGTTTTGTGTTTATTCTCCTGTGCGTGTTTTGTTTATTCAGTTTTGTGTCTCTTCTCCTGTTGGGTTTAAGTCGACTGAACTCTGCTTTGCCGTTTTCCTCTTCTCTCTCTGTCCTTTTTGTAACCTCTTTTATTTACTCTTCCTCCCTTGTGATTTATTTTACTTTCTCAAATGTTCCTCTCCCTCCTTTATTTTTTGTCCTTTATTTGATCTCCCTCTCTCTCTTTCTGTCCATCTCTCTGTCCCTGATCGTCTATCCGTCTCACCAACCCTTTATTTTCTCTTATGGCTGCTCTTTTGTCTCCGTGTTGCTACGGCGACAGGCATTGGAAGGATATCCTTGGGAGCTTTCCTTGGTAGGTTTTTTCTCTCTCTGTCTGTCTCTCAATCTCTGTCTCTCTCTCTATTGCTCTTTCGGTCTCAGACTCGCTCTCTCCCCTGCATTGCTTGACGTTTTCTGTCTGTGTACGTTTAATGTGTCATCAGTGTGTTTGTCCTGGGGGTCAAGGGTCGTTTGACTTGTTGATACATGTCATTCCATTGTGCCGTTATCCGTCATTTCCCGGTAGAAATTGAGAACTACTTTCAAACTATTTTTTGGTGTATTAGGAAATGCATGAATCATAGACGCAACACGATAATAGCATGACTTTTTTATTACACGATTCTCTACTTGGAAGCGCTTGTTTTAACGTGCGGCTGGTTCTTCCAGACCTGCCCTTCATCACCACGTGGGTGTTTGTGTGGAAAGTGTTGGCCATCACGCTGCTCAGCTGCCTGCCTCTCTACATCATCAAGTACCTCAAGCGCAAATTCTCCCCGCCTAGCTACTCCAAGCTCTCCTCTTGATCGCTGCACATTCCGTCAATGCGCCTCTTTGGAATTCCAAAACTCCAAATTCCGGAATTCAGAATTTGTGGTCGGATTTTGGCTGGGGTTTCTTCATTCGTTTTTTTCTCGCTTAAGTCACTTTTTCGTCGTTTCTAGCAGCAATGATCAACCTCGATACTTCTGGAGTTGGAAGGGAAATATTCGAAACGGAAAAAGCTAAACGAGTCACATTCGCTGTTGTCGCATGGACTTGGGATTACTTGAAAAGACTGAAGCACACAAAGATTGTTTTTGTTTTGTTTGTCGTTTTAAAAAGATGAGTTGTCAAGACGAGGGTGGCAGGCTGTGAAGGACCACTGATTTTTCGAAACACTGGGAAGGCCCCTCGGCTTCGCTTTGCCTTCTTCTATTGGACGCCAATCAGCTCCAAGCATCATTTTATACTCGATACTCGAAGCATTACTTTGGATGTACACCTTTTCTTTTTTTTACGTGTGGGGTCCCAAACATTTTTTTATGAATTTTTAGTACTGCAATTAATTCAGTGACTTCCCAAATCTGATGTGTTGATTTTCACACAGTATTCGATCCAACTGTACAGTTGTGTGTTTACCAGATAGATTAAAACCTTTACAATGACAAAATAAACCATTAGCAAAATAAGAATCGACTAACAAACGATGCATTCCGCCATGTTCACCAACGTTATTATTTTACTTTTCTCTTACTTTAGCCTCTCAGTGCTTCTGCTATAGTATGAAAAAATTACTTGGCTATAAGATGATGCTCAATATTTTATGAATCAAATGTCCATCTAAAGATCAACATCAGTATTTCTAATCAAGGGGAAAGTGGACAAATTAAAGGTTGGATCTTGGTTACAGAATGCGTCGTCATTACGTTGACAATCATGTTAGGTGTTTAAAAGGAGGGTAGGAAGTTAGTGAATCGTATTAGCTGGTTTTTAAAAAAAAAAGCCATGCCTTCGCTTTAAGGTGATTCTTGCTGTACTCCTTAATAATAGAACATTTCATAAACATAATCTCAAAGTATAGAAAATGTGGTCGGGTGTTAAGCGAGCACAATTGTTCTCATACTATGGCCTTTTATTTATATTCCATGGTTCAATCTGTAGTCCGGATCAGACCACTCGCGCTGTGCCTCATCAGTATGTTGATGTTTTACAAGTCAATGTACACAAGCCAACTGTCTCGTCAGTCTTCATCCACCTCACTTGTCCATCGGTCCCAACTGTTTCTCTTTGCATTCCTGAAATCTTTCCCACCCACACGTTTGTGTGTGTGTGCGTGTGCGTGACAAACTGTATCCTGCTGTTGAGGATTTCTTGATTATTTGAAATCTTTCTCACTGCTGCTCCTCCTCCAAAAGGTTATCACCAAGGTAGCCATGTCCTGAGTCTTACGGGAATGAGTTTTATCATTCTCAGGTCTGTGTTCTCCCTGGGTCCCCATCAGTGTCTAGAACCGATGTGTTTTTTTTTAAAGTCTTCAACGCAGTGTTGGCGGAGCTACGTTGGGTTGCTAGGTTGCTGTCATTTTCTGAAACTCCAACTGATCTAATTCCTGATTGTTATTTATTGGGTTTTAAATGTGTCAACCTCAACCCTTGAATTATATCTGCTCACCAAAGATGTGGAATGTCCGTTTGATGCAAATTGCATCTAGGGTATCAATCTGTTTTTAAATGACTTCTCAAAGTGTTCATTTCAGTGTTTCTTTCTGTTGATGAATGGTGTTATACAAATGTCCCCTAACTGTGTAATTGCTCACCATATCTAGGCACTTCTGTTTCTAACCCTATGACCATTATTTATAATGTTATTATCGATATGTTAGCAATAAAAAAATTAAATTTAACAATATGTTTCGGTCTCACTTGTCGTTGTGTGTAAAGGCGTATGCGTGGGGTTCTTCTTAGGGCCACAAGATGGCGATAGACTCAACCATTAAACGGGACCGAACGGTTGGACTGCCCTTGACATCTTTTTCTGTCGAAGGCAGAAGGTAAGTACCTTCGTCAGTTATTGTTTGAACAATCTAGTAAAATGTATTATTATGTTTTTTGTCACAAACACCATTGGGTCGACATTTTTTGAATACTTATATTAGCCGACATTTCTTTATCAGGAAAAAAAACGAACCCATACCCAATTTCAACAAGTCCCTTGATGTTGCTCTTTGTAGCATAATATCCAGTTGGAATGATGTATGGGACTTCATTTATTATAAAAAGCTCTGGATTGAAAATGTATTCCCAACTGTCAAAAGGGGGCGCAACGGTCTAAACGGTGGTGGACCTTTTAAATGCACACACCCGCCAATCGAATATATATTTGAATGCAGTAGCCTACCTTCCCTTTGTTTATCCGAACAGTAGAGTTATGTTTATTTTTTAAATCTCGCAAGATTGAACGCAACCACAAACTAATGAGTGAATGAATAAACAAATTGCCCATGCCATGAATCAAATCCACTGTGTGACCAGCCGCGAGACAAAAAATGTGTTATCAATTTCCCCCCGTCCGGATCAGGAAGTGCATTGTGGGTAATGGGCGACCCAGCAGTGGATGTGATGGTCCGATGGTTCTGACATGTTAGACGAAACCCCTCCGCTTTCATCTCCCGGCTCTAACGTCTCCGTATCTTGACGTTCACGAGCGAGGCGGGGGGGGGGGGGGGTTGGATAACTACAAGGTGTGTAATCCTGCTGGGTCTGTTTAGGTTTAAGGGGGTCCGGTCTTGGGGCATTCTCTGCAATGTCTTACTGGTGCCGTGGACAGCACCGTCATTGTGATGAAGAACACTACGGAGTTGTTCCGCAGCCATACAAATATATAAATGAACAACTTGACTCCAACCTTTTGACTATTGGTCTGTTCCATTCGGGAGTTAGCAGGGATACACTTAAACAAGTGTGAGAAGGGTCGGGAGTGTCAAGGGTTTGAAGGGGTAAGGGGGTAGAAATGGGGGCCTTAGGCCCAATCCCATTTCCACCCCCTTAGCCCTTCCCCTACCCCTTCAAAACAAGGGGGAGGGGGAAGGGGTAAGGGGTAGAAATGGGATTGGGCCATAGTCTTAAAAGCCATCAGTGAAGTATCCTCCATATTCTCTCATAGACTTAAGGTATGACTAATACGTTTGTCATGACTACTCGTCCCAAGTATTTAGTTGCGAAGAAATTATTGCTCACGACAGGCGTCGTTTGTGCGTCTGGTGTGGTGAAATAGTGTGTTTTCTCCATGGATTCTCCCTGTAGAATTTTGACAGTCAAATTGTTTGACGTCCCCAGAGTGCATACATTATGTAAAGTGTACACACCCTCCCGAGAAAGCTTAGGGTAGCCCTACTGGTGAGCTGTTGGTTGCACACGGTAATCAATAGGCTAGGCGTGTGCTACTATAGGGTTTAAGACATACTTTTATTTCTAATTCCTTTCAAACTCGTGGACAGGTACGCAGAGTTGCGGTAGGTTGTTTGACTCACAGCCAAAGGTTGTGTTTGATCCCCAGTGTCTACAGTATACTATACATGTAGAGGTATCCTTGAGCAATGTTCTCTAACCCCTACCTGCCCCTTACTAGACTGATTCTGAGTTCTCTTAGACACAAGCTTGGAATAAAAGTATCTGCTAAATAGTAAATAATGAATCCTGGTACTTTTCCCCCCCTGCATGATCACCGAGCAACACAAGAGAAACAAAATGGATTTTTGTTAAACCCTTTTTGACTCGGGGGAGATTCACCGACATAAAGCTGGAATACAAAAATATAAACACTTAAAGAGAGGCAACTTGAGATGTTAGGAAAATTTGTCAAATTAGTATTTCATTTTTTTGAGTCATTCCTTCGTGTTTTTTTATTTAGTATTTTTGGAGGCCGGTCCTTATGCCATTATGCTATCTCGTTGCTAAACTGCTTCGCTGGATTGGTGATCCCACTGCTTTTATAAGATTCCACGCAGCACCCCGTTTGAATTATCACGCCACGACCAGCTCAGATCGGGTTACTCGCTCACTGTTCTCCCCCACGTCCGCCAACTCACCCAAGGACTGCTCCCACATCATTCAGCACTCCCTGATAAGAGAACGTCTCAAAACACAGGTTGCACTATATAAACATTTCATTTTTGCTAGAATTAATCAGAGAATTGCGATATTGACAACTACTGCGATCACTGATTCCAAGCTGAGCTGGATTTTCCGACGTCTCTTAACTTCTCGGAGCAGTTTTCACATGTTTGTTCTTTGTCTGAGGACACGACCACAAATTTACTTCCACGTCGGCCAAAACAAATTATATTATATTTCTCGAAGATTGCATCCGCCTTCCGTTTCCAAACTTGTTTGAGTGCAACTGGGTCCAAATTCTGTGTCGGTTTTGTTCATTCATGTTTTATCCATTGCCAGAATAATCTGAAACTATGTCTAATAGGTTCTTATGTTTCCAGCGGTTTTCTCTGGGATTATTGTTGAAATGTATTGTTACTTATAATTTGGTCTTCAAGAACTCTACATTTACCATTCAGTAATGTAGCACTCAAAGCTGCTTAATTTGAACTAAGAAGCAGCTAGAAATTGGGTTATTTCGCTCAAGGATGCCTGCAGGTATGACATTGGGAATCGAACCAAGAACCATGGCTTTCAGTGATCCATGGGGTCAAAGTTGGTTCGGAGGCCAATGGAGTCCAGGCCCAGGCCTTCCTCCATACTCCCCCTCCTATGCTCTCACTACACTCCCCTCAGACCCCGGACTTACCGTCGAAACACACACAGAGCGACACAGTGATGCAGTTCTTTCTCCTTCTTGCTCCGTTTTGACCCAAGACAAACAGGTGATTCAGTGACCGGAAGAGAACAAATATTTGGGTCTGACTTGGTCCCTCAGCAGCCCATGTCTGTGACTTGGAAGTGAGGGGAAGTGGAGTGTGGGTGTGTATGTTGACTGTGTGACTCTCTGTGTGTGTTGGCTGTGTATGCATCGGTCACTGGTGGCTCTTGGACCATGCTTCAAAATTGCCCAATGTTCTGTCATGGTTATGTGTGTGTGTCTGTGTTAGAGTGTATATAACCCTGTGTCTCTATTTATACTGAAGGGCAGGAGGAACAGCGGAAAGGAAAGCAGAATGAAGAGACGTTTCCCCGACTCTCTTTAACCCCAACTGACCGTTGCTCAAACTCACACACCAGGACTCTGCGTGGCGCGTCGCTGCAAGGCTTTATGGGTAATGCAACATCCGACATTCAGTTGGCATCGTCACGCCGGATTCTCTGAGCCGCGGTCAGACAGGGGAGGAACGTGGCCAAGGGGGTAATTTTGTTGATTCCTGGAAGAAAGTTTATTTTCCGTTTCAGTTTTTGATTAAATAAGCAAATCCTGAGGGGAGCCCTGGGGCGGCGATCAGAACTTTCCAAAACGCAGGCTCGTCCACTACGTCACGGCCAGACAGAGTGCTGGAGCTGGGGGGGGCACCCGTCAAACATGGCTTGTTCTCTTGTGTTTATGTTGTGTTGACGTGTGGCGAGATGTTTGATATTGTATGGAATAATAGGATATAGGTTGAGTTATGATGCTGGATTGTAGGATTAGGGGCGAATCCACAGAGGGGGGGGGGGGCGGGCAAAACCAAAAACTAAAACAAAACATTTCGTTGGCAACCCAAGCATCACCCCTTTTGAATCGGACATTTCAATAATGGTACTTTGTCAAAAAAAGTATACATTCTGCCCGTTCTGTGCCACTCCGACTAAATCAGTGTGGACACAGGAATGAACTAACACCATGTGCCATCGTGCATTGGTTAACAGATCCAGTAGTTATTTAAAACCAAGAACATGATTCCTTCATGGGGAATGCATGACCAGCAGGGAACCGGAACTCTGAACAATAGAGGCGAACTCCGTCACCTCCTCCTCCGCATGTAAAACCCATCACTCCACGGCTAGCCAAGCTCGCCATTAGCGTAGCGCGCTAGCTCTCGTTAGCCCTCTGGCCCACCCCGCCCCATCCGGACGGGCGGCGGCGACGGCAGTGGTGGTGGTGTGTTGCCATGGCGTCGTCAACTCACTGGCAACAGTCCTTTGGTATGGAAAACGGAAAAGCCACACAGGGGCCCCATAGCGGCCCCTGACGTAGACGGCCCCTCGTGTGCCAATCACCACTGGTGCAGATATTTATTAACTGCAGGCTGGGAACCTGGGGGGGGAGGGAGGGGGGGGAGGAGGGAAGTGTGTTTATTGCAACACATGTTTCAGTTACACATAGCTGGACCGCAATCTCCCCCTCTCGCCGCTCCCTCATCCCACCCCACACACACAGGCCTCAGACCCTAGCATCCCCCCCCCCCCCCCCCCCCCCCCCAACACGGTGAGAGATTTCCATGAGGTCCAAGAGTGACGACTGGACGGGCAAGGGGGTCGCAGTGGGGGGGGGGGGGGTAAGGTGGTGGGGGGTGGGGGTAAGGTGGTGGGGGTGGGGGTGGGGGTAAGGGGCTGGACATTGTGGTGGGGATAAGTGGCTGCAAAGGTGTTTGTCCCCCTTTGATGACGCAGGCTGTCAGGCAGAACCATTAAGACCAGGGCTGTCCGTCTGTCACCTATGGGTCCAGACAGACAGCTTCTGTGTCTGTTTGTCTGTGAGTCATGCTCATGGTAAGGCTCTATTGGGATCACTCTCTCTTTAAAAAACCAACACCCTAACCTCTAGTCTCGGAGCGTCATACTGTGCACTGTGTCTGCTCCACGGAGGAATCAGCCTAAACCATTCTTTACTCTCCAACACATTGGACAAAAACCTCACAGTACAAGAACCGAGATGCTAGAGGAGAGGAGATGATGGGGGCGTAGTGTGTGTGTGTTTGGGGGGGGGGGGGGGGGTCATTTCCTCTGTCCAGTCACGGTCCCGCCATGTGACCAATGCCATCACAGAAACCCACCGCACACTGCCAACATGCTGCTCGCTGCCAAAGATAGCAACGAGCCCGCCTTCGAGTGGCGAGCTCTGGAGAAAGCAGGGGTCGGGTTATAGACACAGACCACAGCGAGTGGCCTATGGAAACCTCTGTGAAGATGTTCGGTAAAGCGTGTCAAATGATAGGCTTGTGGGACTTAGAATGTATATAGACCTCTCCATGTACCACAATGGGCAATGATGTGCTGGTAAGCCTATGGTGGCATACTCCGTCACCAAGAAGTGAAAACATTTTTTTTTCTTAATCATAACGTTGAGAGCCAGGAAATGTTGATATCAAGATCAAAAAGGAAGTGATCTTGTACATAATATCTGTGTGCTTTTGGATGGGTTTGCCTATATTTATCCGGATTCAGTGACATGCTTGGCGAGCATACTCACCACTCCATGCATCCAAAACACTGCGTTGTTCACGCTGCAGGCTGTTAAATCAACAGGTTCCTTAGCACCGTCCACAACTTTTCATGAATGGTTCAAACGATGAAAATGGAAGTAGTTCAGCGTAAGTCCACTCAGTTGTAGTGTTAAACTGTGGAGGAATAGGCGCCACTAAATCTTAATCATGGGAGGGATTCCATGTGCATTTTAATCATGTTGGCGGGTAGACAAGCGAATGTCGTTCGCTGCTTAATGAGCGCGATAGATATTTCAAAATCTAACTGACGTTAATTTACGTTTTGACGCATTTCGGGGAGGCGTACCACTTCATAAAGCTGTTAAACTGGAATAGTCCTTTATCTGTTTACAGTATGTTTTCCCCACGTTCACCAGGCTTAATTTCATTATCCAGCGTCAAACTCAAGGCTTTTATGCATCTTTAGCCCCCGGGGTCAGATTTCTAGACGTGCCTAATTAGACTGTTTCTGCTTTTGGAAACCCCAGCGAAAGAAAATATCTTCCTTACCCATCTGGTGGTTGAAGTCTGAAGATGCGTCATCAGTGTCGGGGGCGGCGCGTGGCGGCGATGGTGATCCCCGGGTTTATAAGCGCGGAGGGTCCTCGCTGCGCGAGGGCAGTGCGTCACACAGATCAGCACGAGCGAAGGATCCCCTTTCACCGAATCATAATTCCCTTTCTAAAAAAACAAGGACATAAATAAGTAATTTTAAGAGTGGTCATCTCCAGCGCAGTCATGATGTCTCTTGATATTTTGTCGTGCCGGCGTTTTAGTTTGTGAGGCAGAACGCATTGTTTGTTGTTTTTTTTTATAATCTTTTCGGTCTTTTATATTTTTTCGAGGATCTTTCTTGACACTTTCTGCGGTTGTACGTTGCGAGCAGATCCAGAGCAGTCGGGGAATCAAACCGCCCCTATATGGATAAAAAGCGCGTCCACATCTGTCAAAGTTGTTCTAGCTGCGTTCAAAGTTTGATTTCAGAAGTTGTTCCCAGCAACAAGGAGAAAATGAAATCGGCAGAAGAAGGTAAGACTCCTATATAAACATGGACAGTTATTATGGGGTTGAACTATAACGGATGCCACCCTGACCGTATGCATGTTTTGGCGCCGTCATTCTAGTTATGGTCGGGGATTCGGTTGAATAGTTATGGTCGGTAGCCTCATCACTCACACACGCACAGACGCACACATGCAATGCATTTGCCCCAAGTTCTCATGAACTTGGCTCAGCGTCACAGTCGAGCGGGAGTCATACGAGTACATTGGTACATCAAATTAAATTGAGTCAGTACATTAGGCTGAAAACAGTGGCAGCGTTTATTGCTAGTGGATGTGAGCCCCTCCCTTTTGTATTGGTGTGATGTGGGCGTGGGACACGCGATTAACCCTTATTGGTACAAACAACAAAAACTCATTTATAAATATAAACAGGGTCTTACGACAGCAGACTACAGTTTAGTGTGGCGCAGAAATCGTAGGCTAATATTTGTTTGAAGTATGTAATAGCCGTTACAATGGGCTTGGTAGGCCTAAGTAATATTCCCTGCGCCACAGTTAAATCTATTAATAGAATATATAATAGGCTTTTACCCAGACACGTCTTATATACAGTATCACGCAGCGCATGTTAAAATGCGTTGTTTTCTTTTATTACGAGGAGTCATATACTGCAACGTTGACGTCATAGGCATAATAGTGGTCTTTATGGTCGAGGGGGCCCCCTAATTCTCCTTAATTGAGTGCAGACAGGAGCCACTGTGTGTCTCTGTGTGTGGTGTGTGTGTCTGTGTGTGGTGTGTGTCTCTATGTCTGTCTGTCAGTTTTGTCTGCAGATGTCTGTCCCATTAATCTGCGTTTAATATCAAGGAGCCAGACTCTCTCTCATGTAGGCCTACTCACTCACCACAAACCCCTCCCGTCCCCTGGTGTCCTGCCTGTGTCCCCTTGTGTGTGTGTGTGTGTGTGTGTGTGTGTGTGTGTGTGTGTATTTGTGTGTGTGTGGCTCTGACCTCAGGCGGGGCCACAGTATAACGTTTTATAAAGAGGTACTCCTGCTCTTACAGGGCCCCGAGGTTGCTGTTGGAATGCACTCAGTGACCTTCCACGAAACCTAATGGAACAAAAATAGAATCAAAATAAAAGGAAGAAGAAATAGTCCTACCTCTCCGCGGTCTAATGTTCTGTTGGAAAAACGGCGAAATTCGCCAACGAAAGCAAAAAAGCGAGTCTGTTTGCGTCTTTACGTTTTTTTTTGTGTTTTTTTGTACCGTTAAGGTCACGGCAGCGTGGGCAAAAAGCGGCCTTAATCTGGCACTGCCCAGTGGAATAAACACCTGGCCCTGCCCTGAGGGTATTTATAGAGCCTGTTTTTTTCGCAAGGAGCGGTATTTTTAGCCCCTTATTTGCGTCTTAACTACACCTGACTTCCTCTCTGCGAGCAGCGGACTGCTCAGAGGTGTTGAGCTACGGTGGTTATGTCATGGCCCGCTCTGCCCCAGTGTGAGGTTACCTTCTGGCTCCGACGCCGCCCGACGCGGGCGACAGAAGGCAGTTTGTGTCCAGGCGTTCTCTCGCTGTAAACACGGTTGTCGGGGGAGGTTCAGTGCAAGTCGCTGACCGGTGACCTGCCTGGACATGGTGGCGTCACACGCTGCAGACACTGCCTCTGCTCTGACACCAACCCTCCTCGATAATCTACGCGGGCACTCTGCAACTGGCAGCTGTCGCAGGCCACGCCCCTCACAGGCCAGCCAGCCAATCAACAAGTGTTTTGATGTCGCAGGGGCCAGGAGGATAACATAGTGGCTATAAGGTGTTTTGGCCCCTCAGTTGAAGGCTCTGGGTCCTACCTCACTATTCGCAGCCTACCTGCGGGAAACTTAAACCGGACGCGCCGGGTCCTCTACCTGCTCCTTGATGACAGGTCTCATCTGAAGTCATTGTAGGTGTCTTTGGAGTAAAGCATCTTCTTAATGATTAATAGACACCTGGGCCAAAAAAAAAAAAAAAAAAAAAAAAGTTGGTTCCTGTTGGTTGTCAGTTGAGGTCATGGGTAGGTAGGGAATTTTTTTTTTTTTTTTTTTTTTTTTCCAGCAGCAGCAAATGATAGGTAGGTTGTTTGCATTTAAAAACGAGAAAATTCGCTCATCCTTGCGCAGAATGAAGAGGTGCTTGTACCAAAAACGTAATTATAGTTTGCATAAAAAAAAAAAAAAAAGCTCATAAAATAATTTGGGTCGCACATAAATTGACGGGGGTCGCGTCGAAACCGGAACCAAACGTTTTTTTTTTTAGGCCCTATGAGGCAGTAGGCCTGCTCTGTTATAATATGCTCAAAGTCATCATAGTAAACAGGTAATCACATGACTCCTAACTTGTTGCATACGGGGAATGTTAGCGATTGTAAGCGCTTGGCACTTAGTTCTATGAACGTCCTTAGTGTACCGACAGCGATATATATTGTTTCACTTCCTTATGAAAAATTGTATTTCTTGCAAGGCGCTTTGAATAAAAGCGTCGGCTTAAATGTAAATGTCCTGAGCGGCCTGCTCTGTTCCCCCCCCCCCCCCCAGACGCCTACAGCTACACCCCCAACGTGGAGCCTCTCCTGGCCCTTGGGGGCCCCTGCCCTGGCGTCCTCCCAGTACCACGGCCTCATGCAGAGCAGCCCCACCATCTCCGTCTCCGTCAGCTACGACGCCGGGGACGATGGCCCCGCGGCCGGCTACTACACGACCGGCGGGCCCCTGGCCAACGGGGGGGGGGGCCCCGGCGCTGGAGAGCCCGCGCATCGAGATCACCACGTACGGCCAGTTCCCCGGCGACGACGACCTCGACGGCGGCGGCGGCGGCGGCGGGGACGAGGAGGAGGGGGGGGGCCGAGGAGAGCTGCCTGCCCCTGGGCAAGCGGCTGAACTCCATCGTCACGCTGACCCTCCCCAACGCCGACGGCTACCGGGACCCCAGCTGCCTCAGCCCGGCCAGCAGCGTGTCGTCGCGCAGCGGCCACTCGGACGCCTCGTCCTACGAGTCGGGCTTCTCCTACCACTACGACCACTCGCCGCAGAACTCGCCCTGGACCTCGCCCAGCGTCTCCCCCAAGGGCTCCACCCTGGCCCTGCCCGGCGGCGGCGGCGGCGGCGGCGGGCCCCGGGGCAACGGCGGCGGCTCCCCGCTCCACTCCTCCTCGCCCTGCGCCTCCCCCGGGACGGACCCCTGGGCGGGGGCCCTGCGGGGGTCCCGGCCCAACTCGCCCTGCGGCGCCAAGAGGAAGTACAGCTTCAACGGGGGCGGGACGGCGTCCCACCCGGCGCGGCCCGCCTCCTCCTTCCCGTACTCCCCCGGCGGCTCCCCGGGGCCCTCCCCCCGGGGCTCTCCCCGCCTCAGCGTGACGGAGGAGTCGTGGCTCCCCAACACCAACCAGTACACCAACTCGGCCATCCTGGCCGCCATCAACGCGCTGACCACCGACGGCGTGATCGACATGGGGGAGGGCGTGCCCGTCAAGGCCCGCAAGACCAGCCTGGACCCCGGCATCAGCCTGAAGACGGAGCCGCGGGGGGGCGAGGGTCCGGGCTCCGGGGGGGAGCTCGGGACCCCTCGTGCGGCCGTCTGGCCCTGAAGAAGGAGAGCTACTGCGGGGGTTCCTGGACGTGCCGCAGCACCAGTACTCGTGGTCCAAGCCCAAGCTCTACGTCAGGTAGGACGCGTTCGGAACCCCACCTGTTCACAGCACCGACTTGTTGTGAACACCTGGGGGTCCCACTCTGAACGCACGCCTCCTGCACCATGTTGGCTACAGTAGTGTTGATTCAAATAATAGATTCAATTGACTGGATGGATGTTAAATGATAACGCATAGTCGTGATGTATATAATTCAAACAATATGTCAAGTAAATCTTTAGTATCGTTATCGCTTATTATCTTTATTATCACTATTTTATTGGAAAAATCGTACACTGGGAATTTTCCTAATTTCACCTTTATTGCACCAGACATTAAAAAATAATAACAAAGGATACACCTCCTTCCACTTCCTTCCCATCCCTCCTGTCTGCCTCCCACCTCCACTCCCCCCCCTCCCCCCGCCCCCCGCCCCCCTCCCTCCTCCCCCCCTCCAGCCCGTCGCTGCCCGCCCTGGACTGGCACCTGCCCAGCAGCTCTGGGCCTACAGCCTGCAGATGGAGGTGGAGCCGCGCTCCCACCACCGGGCCCACTACGAGACCGAGGGGAGCCGGGGGGCCGTCAAGGCTCTGGCGGGGGGGCACCCCGGTCGTCCAGGTCTGCTGCACTACTTAACTCTCTCTGTGTGTGTGGCTCTCTCTCTATGTCTCTCTCTCTCTCTTTCTTTCTCTCTCTCTTTCTGCTCGCTCGCTGTCTGTCTCTCTCTCTCTCTCCTCTCTCTCTCTCTCTCTCTCTCTCTCTCTCTCTCTCTCTCTCTCTCTCTCGTCTCTCTCTCTCTCTCTCTCTCTCTCCCTCTCTCTCTCTCTCTCTCTCTCTCTCTCTCTCTCCTCTCTCTCTCTCTCCTTCGCTCTCTCTGTCTGCCTCTCTCTCTCTCTGCCTCTCTCTCTCTCTGTCTGCCTCCTCTGTCTGCCTCTCTCTCTCTCTCTGTCTGCCTCGCTCTGTCTGCCTCTCTCTCTCTCTCTCTCTGCCTCTCTGTCTCTCTCTCTCTCTCTCTCTCTGCCTCTCTCGCTCGCGTTCTCTCTCTGGTGCTTTTTTTCTCTTGCTCTCGCTCTCTCTTTCTCTTGCTCTCGCTCTCCATATGTCCCTCTCTCTGCCTCACTCACTCTTTGCCTCTCTCTCTGGTGCTCTCGTTTTCTCTCGCTCACTTGCTCACTCTCGCTTTCGCTCTCTCTCGCCCCTCTCTATGTCTGAAACTCTCTTCCTCAATCGCTCTCTCCTGTGGTTCTCCTGTGACTCTCTCACCACAAACACACACACACACACACACACACACACACACACACACCACACACACACACACACACACACCACACACACACACACACACACACACACACACACACACACACCGGTCACACCATTAGTGGGCTGGTATTACAGCCGTGCCACAGGTCAGAGACAGTCACCTCAGCCTGCTTCCCAGACCCAACAACCCCGGTCGCGTCTCACTTTACCGCTTCACTTTTTTGTCTCCTCTTGACGTCCTGTTGTGTTTAAAATAGACGCGTCTGACGCGTTGGGAGGCGGTGGTGGTTTTTCAGATCATGCCCTCCCGGGTGGGTCTTTCGTAATGCGGCGTTGTCACATTTCTGAATGAAATTCCGTGGCATGCCGTTAGACGGACCTCGGTATCTGCCCGTCTCTCGAGAGTCACGTCCCCTCCAGACGACGGTGACTCAAACTTTTCCATCGCAATTTCGCCTGCGCCGCAGACACTTACATAGTGATGTAGTGCGCGTGTATGGGTATGTGTGTGTGTGTGTGCGTCTGTGTCTGTGTGTGTGTGTTAGTCATTAGCCTAACCGCTGGAGCTATGGCGGTCAGTGTTGGCCAGCTGCAGAGTTCCTGCTCTGGTAGAACGGTTCCCTCAGACTGTGAGATAATGTGCAGGTCTGATGTCAGTCTACACAGAGAGGTAGCCAGTCACTGTGTGTCACTGTGTGTCATGTTACCAATCAAACCCGTCTGTTCACTAGGTTTTATCCAGGCCACCTGGGAGTAAAGAGGTAGTACATTTTTTTTCGGGATGAACTTTTCTTTCAAGCGGCGATTCCAGATTTACGAAACGTTTGACGATTTCCCGAGAAACGTTGCAAAACCCCTCTTATCGAACGTCTTCTCAGGCAGCATCAGGGGTGTCGTGACGAAACCAAAAAAAAAAAAACGACAACTCTTAAATCAGAAAGCCTTTATATTCAGGAATAGCGTGACTCCTCCACATCTGGTCTTTGTTTAACGCGCGCGAAAGCCCCCGTAAGGTCCGTGGTTCTCCCGCGGCCCCCTCGTCAGACTCCAGCTCCACAGGCCTTCCCCCCCCCAAAAACAATGTGGCGCGCTCCAACATCAACCTGCGCCGCCGGAGCCCTGTTCGGGCCTGATTAGGTGCTAATGATTTAATGAAAGTGTGCCGTCGGGGGCTAGCCTGCGCTGAAACCAGAGAGCCGTGTGTTCCCCCTCCGACGACCCCCTCCTCTCCACCGCCGCCGCCGCCGCTGCCCGCCGCGGACCGGCCCCTCCACCCCCAGATGCACATGCACAGACCTCCCCTTTGTTTAGGAAAGTTTTTTCCCGTGTGCGGTGGTTGACATCATCCGCGCTGCGCTTTTTTCACGTCCTGTGGGAAGCGGTTGGTTGGTGGTGGTGGGAGTGGGGGGGGGGGGGGGCTGCAAAAACCACACACACGTTTCTGGCAGGGGCCCATACTGCAAACGGGTGGGGGGGGACTGTAGAGATTGCGGGGGCCAGGTCCCCTCCTCCCCCCTACCCGCCTCCCGTCCTCCCCTTCTCCTTGTGATCCCGCCCGATTCCGAGCACCGCCCCCCCCCCCCCCCCACACAGAGTGTTGCGGCCCCCCAGCCGCAACACTCTGTGAGTCACGGCCCTGCCCACCGCTCTTACACAGCACCAGAGAGCCGGTTCTGGAGGCTTCTGTTCCCTGTGTGTGTGCTCACCGCCGCTACAAACTCCACCCCTCCCTCCCCTCCCTCCCTCCCTCCCTCCCTCCCTCCCTCCCTCCCTCCGTCTCCCTCCGTCTCCCTCCCTCCCTCCCTCCGTCTCGGGTCGGGACGGCTGTTCTGTGCTCTCGCTCTGTGCCGCCGTGGCTGGCGGCCTCCTGCTGCACACGCCCTCGCTCCGGCAGCGTTCCGCGGTGCGTTCCCAGGGGAACGCCACAGCTATGCGGGCCGATACAAGCGGTGCCTCGGCGGTGGGAGGGAAATGCCGCTCTGTTCTTGAGTCGGCGCCGTGACTCTGAAGTCCCTGGAGTCTAAAACCAGCCGTGGTGCGCGGTACGGGCTCTGTGGGCTGCAGCAGGGGGGGGGGAGAGAGTACGTACGTGTGTGTGTGCTGTGAGCGCGTGTGTTTCTTTTCTCTGCGTACGCTGCTTTAGTCTCGGGTAACTCGGGAGTTAATCGTCTTTGAGCTTTACGCCCCTCAGCAGAACGAGTTGAAAAATAAAACACATTTATCGTACCAGGCCACCCTGCTCTCTCTCTTTAATATTAGTGTGTGTGTGTGTGTGTGTGTGTGCGTGCGTCTGTGTCTGTGTGTGTGCACGTTTTCGCATGAATGCATGTGTGGCTGGAAGCGTGTGTTGGTGCATGCGTGTGTGTGCGTGCATGTGCATGGATGTGTTGTGTGTGGCTGGAAGGCGGTGTCAGTGCATGTGCGTTTGTATTTCTGCATATGTGTGTATGCTTATGCATGAAGGTGTGTGCGTGTCTGGAAGAATGTGTGTGTGTGGTGTGTGTGTGTGTGCAGGCTCGCTGTGAATTCAGGGTGGTGAGGAGATAGGAGTGGAGAGGATAGCCCTCTCCTCCTCCCTCTCCTCCTCCTCCCTCTCCTCCTCCTCCCTGTTCTTCTCCCTCCCCGCGTACGTCTCCGTCTCCTCGTCTTCCTCCTCTCCATGTCCTCCTCCTCCTCTTCCTCTCGTCTGGCATGAGTCTTTGCATTCCTCTGGTGGGTGATAACGTGAACTGAGGACCTAGGAGGGGCCGCTGAACCGCCCGTGTCCAAGAACCGGCGATCCACGCAGAAAGACGGCAGGACTCTGAGTTAGTTTGTGTGTATATGGTACTCGTACTGCAGTACTTTGAGTACTATACACAGTTTAGGTGTTTTTATAGTGCTGAGACGACGGTACTGCTGAGTACTATACACAGTTCAGGTGTGTATAGTACTTTTACTACAGTACTCCGAGTACTATACACAGTTCAGTTGTGTGTGTATATAGTACTCATACTACAGAACTCTGAGTATAATTGCGTTACTATATCTATGTTATTATTATCTATTATTTAGTATTTATTATTTAGTATTTATGAGAGAAAAATAGTCTACAAAATAATTATTGAGACTTTTGATTCAAAGTCATCAGAAAATGAAAAGTTTGAGTAATTGGTAGAAAAGCCTTGAAGGTTGTTCTTGTAGGTGTAAAATCTGAAGTTCACTCTTATACAGTACAATTTAAATTTTTAAGATGAAGAATTCTTGTGGAGCAAGTCTGAATGGTTACTGGTAGCAGGTCATCCGTAATCTGCACCTGAATTACACATTCACCAATAAACACAGCCGGCTCCGAGCCTACGAGCTAACCTCGCTAGCGGCCACGCCCTCCTTGTTGCCTAAACAAACAGCATCGCTAGGCAGCTAACCATTTCTTACACAAATACACACTGCGCTAGGACGCTGCTACGGCCCGCCTCCAAATCACCAGTTTGGGCTTCTCCTCCAATGTTATTATGGGATGGCCAGCTCTATACCATCAGCCCCGACAGAGTTTACCAACACTTCAACGGCTTGGTGTGTGTGTATTTGTGTGTGTGTGTTGTGTGTGTGTGTGTAGCCACCGCTAGCTTCCGGGCTAACGGTCGATGAGTAAACAGTCTGAGATTTTTCTCTCATCTCGCTCCACCGCGCTCCGAGGACAGACAGTGATAGAAACAGTGGTCCTTTTTTTATTTATTTATATTCGTTTCATTTATTTTTATTGTATTTATTTTTCGTGCCAGGATCTCGATGATGAATTTAGCGAGCAGGCTACAGTTTTGTGTTTACATTTTTTTTTACGAAACCACCATGTTTGTTTGACATACAAGGACCCAACCCAGGCACACACGCACACACACGCACACAGACACACAGACACAAACACACACAGACACAGACACACACACACACACACACACCACACAGACACACACAGACACACACACAGCACACAGACACACACACAGACACACACAGACACAACACACACACACACACACACACCCCTCACCCGCCTACCCAGGCACCCCCCCACGACCCGCCCTTCCCCTCTATTCCTCACCTGTCACCGTGTATGGATAACACACATAGCTCTCAGTATTGCTTCAGTTCTCCGGTTCAAGTCTGCTGCTGGCTGCGCCTGGTGGCTGATGTCATTCTGGGGGGGGGGGGGGGGCGGGGGGCCGGGGGGCCGGGGCTTCTGGGAGCTGTCAGGGGAGCTGCTGTGCACGGCCCGCTCAGCTCCGCTCCAGCAACACGCTCCCTGAACCGTCTCCAACCCCCAAATCCTGCAGGGGCTCCTTTCACCGGGTTTACTGATGGAGATCAGGGGAAGCTCCGTGCCTGGGACCCCCCCTCCTCCTCCTCCTCCTCCTCTGTCTCCTCCACCTCCTCCTCTACCCCTCTCCTCAACCTCTGCCTCCTCTGTCTCCTCCACCTCCTCCTCCTCCTCACTCCTCCTCCACTTCCTCCACATCCTTCTCCCCCTCCACCCCCCCCCCCCCCCCCCACACCCATGTTCTTCCCCCTTCTCCTCCTCCTCCTCCTCGTCTCGCCCCGGGTTAGAGAGGGGACGGGAGGGGGGGGGCCTGTCCCCGGTCACCGCTGCCCTCACAAATCACACGCAGTTTGTTCCGGGTGGGTTCCTGAGCTCCGCGGGGTCGTGGGGGGCTACTGTTGAGGCCCCCCACCACACGGGTTTCAGGGGTCCGCTCCTTAAGACGTAAAGTGGGTCAAACTGCAGGAGGAAGTGGTGACGTTATACCAAACGGTGACTGTTTGTTGATTAGATGGTGATGTGCTGTTTTTTGTTTGTTGGAGTGACTAACCGTGACTATCTGTCTCTCTCTCTCCCTTTTTTCTTTAACTCTTTTTCCCCCCCTTGCCCTCTCTCCACACTTCCCTTCTCTCTCTCCCTCGTCCCTCCCTCTCTCTCTCTCTCTCTCTCTCTCTCTCTCTCTCTCTCTCTCTCTCGCCCCTCGTCCCTCCCTCTCTCTCTCTCTCTCTCTCTCTCTCTCTCTCTCTCTCGTCTCTCTGTCTCTGTCTCTCTCTCTCTGTCTCTCTCTCTCCCTCTCTGTCTCTCTCTCTCGTCTCTCTCTCTCTCTCCCCCTCCCTCCCTCCCTCCCTCCCTCTCTCTATCCTTCCTCCCCTCCTATGTCTCTCTCCCCCGGCCTCAGCTCCACGGCTACATGGAGAGCGAGCCCCTGACGCTGCAGCTCTTCATCGGCAGCGGCCGACGACCGGCTGCTGCGGCCCCACGCCTTCTAACCAGGTGCACCGCATCACGGGCAAGACGGTGTCCACGCCCAGCCACGAGGCGCTGCAGAGCAGCACCAAGGTGCTGGAGATCCCCCTGCTGCCGGAGAACAACATGCGGGCCCTGTGAGTACCCTGAGGGCACGGGCGGAACATAAGGGCATCAGCGTCTCGCAGGGCCATCCAATAAAAAGATTAGTGCTGTCAAGCGATTAAAATATTTAATCGCGATTAATCGCATCAATGTCATAGTTAACTCACGATTAATCGCAAATCTTTTTTCTATGCTATGTATCCCTTGATTTCTTTGTCCCATTAATTGTTCCCATTTTAATGCTCTTATCAACATGGAGAAGTGCATCGGCTTGCCTTGTGCAAATGATTTTTTTTGATAACAACGTTGGCATATACTGATCAAAACAGGACGATACAAAAAAAAAGCCTATAGTGCAATTAAACGATGAACATACAAACATACTGCCTTGAATACACAGGCTATTGCTTCTTTGTTTTGAGCCAAAGAAAAAAAAAAAAAAAAAAAAACGCCGTTAAAATTGGTTTGCGTTAACTCCGTTAATAGCGCAAACAAGTCATAAAGGAGAGAAAACAACATTAAGAAACTGTAAGAGAAACACATTGAGTCTTCTTTATTCTCTCTCTCTCTCTCTCTCCCTTGCTTCCTCCCTCTCCAACTCTTCCTCTCTCACCCCCGACTCTCCTCTCTCCCTTCTTTCCTCTCTCTCTCTCTCCCCCCTCCCCCTCTCCCTCTCCCTCTCCCTCTCCCTCTTTCTCTTTCTCTTTCTCTTTCTCTATGAGAGGGACATTTAATGGAGGGATCCATTAGTCTGCATTTCCTTGAGGTAACCAACCAGAATCGGACCACATTCAGCGGGGGTCTGGGGGGTCGCGCAAGCCCACAATCTTTTAGCAGTGTCTCCGGGAATGGGTCCGCATCGGAGGGACCGCGTACCCGGCCTACGGACCTCTGCATAAGCAGAAGTCCGGATTTGAAAGTAACCATCAAATCATCAAATCTCATAAGCTGGCTTGTCCATGACGACTGGAAATGATGAAAAGCCCGTGGAGATATAATCTGCGTGGGTCGAACATCCCTGTGTTTCTGTGTGTCACACGACGTCACACACAAATGCACAAGCAGGAGCCTGAGAGCGCTGTCGGAGAGCAGCTTCTCTCTCCCCTCGCCCGGCCCTCCATGCCTCCATGGTTCCCAGGAGCCACGATGAGGTCCCCACGATCAGTGGTCACGTGTTTCTGTGTGTGCTCGCGAGTCGCCCTATGTCCATCCTACAAATGCACAAGCCAGTTCTCCCAAGCAGCCCTCTCCGCAGGCCTTGGGGCCGTCCCCACAAAGCCGGGTCCCCACACTGTTACGCTGACGTGTTTCTGGGTGATCCGATCCAGGTCATCCCACTCTCCTTCCGCGTGTCCCGTGCACAAATCTCAGGCATACGTGTCTGTGCGTGCTAGCACCACATCTGAACGCATGCTGATGTGAGGAATATCGTGTGTGTGTGTGTGTGTGTGTGTGTGTGTGTGTGTGTGTGTGTGTGTGTGTGTGTGTGTGTGTGTGTGTGTGTGTGTGTGTGCGCACGTGCGTGATCGTCTGTGTGTGTGTGTGTGTGATTGTGCGTGATCGTCTGTGTGATTGTGCGTGATCGTCTGTGTGTGTGATCGTGCGTGATCGTGTGTGTGTGATCGTCTGTGTGTGTGTGTGATTGTGCGTGATCGTCTGTGTGTGTGTGTGTGTGTGTGTGATTGTGCGTGATCGTCTGTGTGTGTGTGTGTGTGTGTGTGTGATCGTCTGTGTGTGTGTGTGTGGTCGTCTGTGTGTGTGTGTGTGTGATCGTCTGTGTGTGTGTGTGATCGTCTGTGTGTGTGTGTGTTGTCTCCTGCTCTCTGTACTCTGGGGGGGGGTGGGTTTCCCATCTCGTGGGTGTGAGGGATCAGGTTACCTAGGGAACCACAGGGCTTCCATCAGGGGCCTGGGCCCGGTCTGGGCCGCGGCCAGCAGCCGGTAGCAGTCTGCTGGACTCAGCGTTTTCTCTCCTCTTTAATGGATGTAACACATAACGTGCACCCCCCCGCACACACACACACACACAGACACACACACATATACACACACAGACGCGCACACACACACACACACACAGACACACTTATATAACTGCTTCATTTGGGGATTGGGTTGCTCTCCTTCTCTGTCTCTGTCTCTCTTTCTCCCTGTATCTCTCTCTTTCTCCCTGTGTATCTCTCTCTTTCTCTCTCTCTCCCTCTCTCTCTCTCTCTCTCTCTCTCTCTCTCTCTCTCTCTCTCTCTCTCTCTCTCTCTCTCTCTCTCTCTCTCTCTCTCTCTCTCTCTCTCTCTCTCTTCTCTTTCTTTCTTTTCTTTCTTTCTTTCTTTCTTTTCTTTCTTTCTTTCTTTCTTTCTAACCTCTCTTTCTCTTTCTTTCTAACCTCTCTCTCTCTCTCTCTCTTTCTCTTTCTTTCAATCCTCCCCCCCGAGGGTACTCATTAAACTGGACATCGGCGTTGCTGCTCTGATGTTGATTCATGTTGACACGTCTTCTGTTGTGACAGTGTGGGACGTTTTAACGAGGTGGTACGAAAAGTGGGGATATTTTGCTGAAATGGCCAGTTTGTCGTGAGTTAGGAAGACGGCTTTAGGTGCAGAACAGAAATACAGCCTGGTATTAATCACATTCAGTTGAGAACCTCCTGTGCTTTTTACTCCTCTGTATTTAGCCACCATGGTCGCGGGTTAATAGAAAAATTTGCGGTTGACAGTTCAGATCCATTCCAGGTTTCAGCAGAACCAGCAGCTCAGAAAGAAACAAAATGCCTATTTTATGGTATCAGGCTCCGCAGCTGGCTTTTTGTTTCTGCTACGTTGCCCTGTGTACAGCAGGCTAACCCGCCGTCTGTTCTTCTTCAGAACCTGAGGAGACAGGAGAGTTGTACATCATAATAACAATAAACTTCAAACCGAACCCCCTCTAGTCCTAGGGAAACCCCCTGACCCATGACCTTGAACCCGGGGAAACCTCCCAGAAACATTGCCACGTTCAAACATTCACAGTTTGTAATATGCCCCGCGCCCTCCTTAAAATTTGATCTGTTTCTCATTGAAGGCCTTGAGTCAACACAACGTTTTGCAGTATTAAAATGATTAAATAGCGATGAAATGTCCCGGTTAGTTCCCAGCCTAGCGTGGGTCCGTGCAGGCGACATCTGGAGCTGCTTGCCTCAAACAACCTGAAGGCTTCTGCCTCTCTGGTGGAGCCGACTGGAGGAGAAAGGCTGGGGAGTGTCACACAGTGTGCTACAGTTGACGTTAATATCATAGCTAGGAGGAATGTGTGGTGGATTAAGTAGCTTGGTGAGGGAAAAGTCCAGTACGCTGGAAGTGTGAATGTTACAGTCTGACCGTGCGGACAGGGAGTGGTGTTATTGGGACGTTAATAAGATGTTGACGAATGACTTAAATGTACTAGGACTATAACTTCATTAGGGACGTTTTGACTTCGGGGTTTTTTTTCGGACAAATGCGACCGGGATGAGTGGGATAGTTAGTGATCCATCTAATTCCTAGGGTGGGAAAAGTGAATTCTGACCCAGCCAGATGATGTTGTGTTTGCTAACTCGAAACCCCTTTCTTCGGCTTTTTCGCAGAATCGACTGCGCCGGAATCCTGAAGCTTCGTAATTCTGACATCGAACTTCGGAAGGGCGAGACGGACATCGGACGGAAGAACACGCGTGTGCGTATGGTGTTCCGCGTGCACCTCAACCAGCCCACCGGCAGGACGCTGTCGCTCCAGGTGGCGTCCAATCCCATCGAGTGCTGTGAGTAGGTCTGCTGACACAGAGCGAAAAAAGTTCTAATAATATAAGAATTGAATTCTGGGATTGTATTTCAGTGATGCTATTCAAACGATTCAATTCGACAATCAAAGCTATTCAACAATTACAACGCTCCAACGATTAAAACGACCAAACAAATAAATCAGTTAAACGATTCAACTCAACAATAAAAATAAAACATTAAACTGATTTAAAAACTGCAAAACGTTAAACTGTTTTAAATGTTTTTTGTAATAACTGTCGGGGGGGGAAAAAAACAATCAAAATGAATAAAACAGTTCAGTTCTACAAACAAAGAAAAACAAAAATCAACTGATAAAACAGTTTTGCTGAACCTTTTGAAATCGCTAGCAGCCTGAAGAGGAACATCTGATCCGCCACATCTGCTACGTGTTCGCTTGGCGCTCGTGTGTCTGTTTAGTGCTGTTGGCCGACCTGGCTCTTTCTCTGGATCAGCACCATTGACTTTCTGTTGCTCTCCATTTGACCCGGCAGTAGAGTGGGACGAGTCCAGGCAGATTTACCTACTCGGCGCGGCTCTGGCAGCCAGGAACGCCATTGACACGGAGTCTCTTGAGCGAGATCAGAGACAGTAGTTCAACAATGAGCTCAGCTTACTTGAAATAAACCATTGTTTTTATTTGTTGAAAACTTGCCACTGAGCAAATCGTTTTTTAACCCAATTTAAGTTTAATTTCTTTAGTGGTCTGCATCTGTCTCTAAGAACGGACCGGATGGAGAGGGGGAAAGGTCCGTCTCTGGGCCAAGAAGGAGGATGAGTTCACGGATAAAAATGCTTAATGTTTACTAAGCCAGCATTAAATAAAAGACCAATCGTAACTTTTTTTTTTTCAATAATCTTTACCGTATGCACCTTATTCATCAAGTGAGTCAGGATCTTATTTCACATAACAGCGCTTCTTCCGCCAACAGCTGGTCTTCTTGGCAGCAACACGCTGGAGAGAGTCTATGATAGCGAAAAAGATAACTTTCAAGGTCGTATTAACTTTCGCAACGAAAAAAGCGAAGAGAGAGAGAGGAGAGAGAGCGAGAGAGAGAGAGAGAGAGTAGAGAGAGGAGAGAGAGAGGAGAGAGAGAGAGAGAGAGGAGAGAGAGAGAGGAGAGAGAGAGAGGAGAGAGAGAGAGAGAGAAGAGAGAGAGAGAGAGAGAGAGAGAATATGACATAAAAACAGACGAATAATAGCGGTGATTGGAAAGGGAATCCCCAACTGAAAGGGGGAATGAAGATTCTTTCCTCTCATTTAGGGCACGGAGACAGGTCCATTACAGGACAATGCAATTGGAGCTGGCTAAGATCTAGCTAGGAGAGCTAGCCTGTGAATCACTGGATGCTCCCGGTTAGCATGGGGAGTGGGTGACTGTTTGCCTAGCCACCGCATTGATCCTTCTCACTCCTGCTCTCGCTCTCACGCTCTTACTCTGTCTCTTTCTCTTCTAAACTCTTTCTCACGCACACAGACTCTTTTCCTTATTGATGTATTTTTGCCTCTCTCTGTCTCCCCCCTCATCCTCTCCCCCTATTTCTCTCTCTCTCTCTCTCTCTCTCTCTCTCTATCTCTCTCCTCTCTCTCTCTCTCTCACACTGTTTCTTTCTCTTTAATATTTGGTTTATTCTTTTACTCTTTCTTGGTCTCCCTCCTCCCTCTCTCTTTCTCTAAATTTCTATATTTATTATATTTTACTTTACTCTCCCCCCCCTCTCTCTCTCTCTCTCTCTCTCTCCCCTCCCTCTCTCTCTCTCTCTCTCTCTCTCTCTCTCTCTCTCTCTCTCTCTCCTCCCTCCCCCTCGCTCTCTCTCCCCCCCCCCCTCTCTCTCCCTCCCCCCCCCCCCCCCTCTCTCCTCTCTCTCCCCTCACCTTCTATTTTAATTGCCCCGCTCTCTTCCCCCAGCCCAGAGATCGGCCCAGGAGCTGCCCCTGGTGGACAAGCAGAGCCTGAGACCTGTGTGGCCCCCGGGGCCAAGGATGCTCCTGAGCGGGACACAACTTCCAGCAGGACTCCAAGGTGCTGTTTGTGGAGAAAGGCCCAGGTAGGCAACCCCTCTCTATGTGTGTTAGTTTCTGAATAGTTTGGTGTGTGTTGTGTGTGTGCTCTCATTAGTATATATGAGTGTGTCCTGCATGAATCTGTATCTGTGCGTGCGTGCGTGCGTATATGTGTGTGTGTGTGTGTGCGTGTGTCTGTCAGTGTGTGTCTGCGTCAGTGTTTGTGTGGGTGCGCCTGTGTCTGCGTCAGTGTGTGTGCGTGTGTCTGCATCTGTGTGTCTGTCAGTGTGTGTGTCTGCGTCAGTGTGCGTGTGCATACGACTGTGTCTGCGTCAGTGTGTGAGTGTGTGTGTGTCTGCGTCAGTTAGTGTGTGTGTGTGTGTGTGTGTGTCTCTCCCCACACTGTTATTTCGGCGGTATTTTCTCTTGCACATCTGCACACACTCGCGTGGGCGTTTTGTGCGTGTGTGTGTGTGTGTGTGTGTGTGTGTGTGTGTGTGTGTCTCCCTCTCTCCCTCCCTCCCTTCACTGGAGGAACCCCAGGACCCCCCCCCCCCCTCCCCCCTTCTCCTCCCTCTCTCCACCGTCAAGATATCCTCCGTCGAGCCGGAGCACCACATGTGGTGCACATTAATGCGCTGTATTTTTAACCCAGTAGATTTACATTTCCAGAAGTTTCCATTGCCTGTTCCGCAGAGGAATGGATCACAAAGGCAGCGTGTGTGTGTGTGTTTGTGTAGAAGTGCATGTGCGCGTGTGTGTGTCTGTCTGTGTGCAGTTTGTGTGTGTGTGTGTGTGTGTGTGTGTGTGTGTGGGTCTGCCTGTGTGTACAGTATATGTGTGTGTGTGTGTGTGTGTGTGGTCTGTATGTGTGTGTTTATTAGTGCGTGTGTGTGCGTGCGTGTGTCTGTGGGTGTGGCTCGGTATGCATGTAGACCAATGTGTTGGTGTGTGTGTGTTGGTGCGCATGGCAGTGTGTGTTCGTGCACTGCAGTGTGTGTGCGGTGGCAATGTGTGTGTGTTTGTGGGTGCGCATGGCAGTGTGCGTTCGTGCACTGCAGTGTGTATGTGTTTGCCTGGCCATGTGTGTGCGGTGGCAGTGTGTGTGCGCGCATGGCAGTGTGTGCTTGTGTCTGTGTGTGTGTGTGTGTAATGCCTTCTCCGGGTATTTGTTTCCCCGTCTTGAAGTCATCTGTGTCTGCGGCCCGACAGATGTTGACGCGGGGGCCCGTTTACAAACACCAATTTCCTTGATTAGCTTCAGAGGAGCAACGTGAGGCAGGGCCTCCACACGTGACCCCCTGATTGGCTCGCAGGCCCGGGGGAAGCCGTCCGATTGGTCCACCTGTCGGGGCTAAAGAGACACGCCCCCTGTCCCTCTGCCACTGAGCTTGTTTATCACAACACACTTATCCTCCCTCTCCTCAACTGCGTCCAAATCCCGGAAACCCTTCGCTTTGTGTTTTGGTTTTGTGTGTTGTTTTTTTCTTCCAAACGGAAGCGTTGTGCGTTGTGTGTTTGTTAGTCTAGCGCTGAACTGGGGAAGACATTAACCCAGCGTCGCCACTCGATAGCTCCTCAAGGTTCTGGCATCAATAGTTCTGCTGTGTTCTGCCTCCGGGGCCCAGGGGCTCCAGAGGGGGGAGGCCCGGCTCGGGGCCCCACCGGCTAGGAGCCCCTCCGGCTAGGGGCCCCTCCGGCTAGGGGCCCGAAGTGGTAGTGGTGAGCCAGGGGCCTGTGTGGGTGGCTGTGTTGCTGTCCAGCAGTGGATGTGTGTGTGTGTGTGTGTGTGTGTGTGTGTGTGTGTGAATCTGTGCGTGTGTCTCTATATGCGTGTGTCTGCAGGTGCGTGTGTCTGTGTGTGTGTGTGTGTGTGTGTGTGTGTTTGTATGTCTCTGTGTGTGTGTGTGTGTGTGAGTCTGTGAATCTGTGCGTGCGTCTCTATATGCATGTGTCTGCGGGTGTGTGTGTGTTGTGTGTGTGTGTGTGTGGTGTTGTGTGTGTGTTGTGTGTGTGTGTGTGTGTTTGTATGTCCTCTGTGTGGTGTGTGAGTCTGTGAATCTGTGCGTGCGTCTCTATATGCATGTGTCTGCGGGTGTGTGTGTGTTGTGTGTGTGTGTGTGTGTGTGTGTGTGTGTGTGTGTTTGCCCTTTTGTTTTTGACGAGGGCTTCCCGTCTTTGGCAGCGGCTCCACGTTCCCTGGGCAACAGGACCATGGAAACACCCAGAGGCCAGGCTTCCAACAGCAACTAGCCCTCCTCCTCTCCCCCTCCTCCTCCCGCCATCCTCCTCTCCTCCCTCCTCCTCCCCTCCTCCTCTCCCCCTCCTCCTCTCCTCCCCCCTCCTCCTCTCCCCCTCCTCCTCTCCCCCTCCTCCTCTCCCCCTCCTCCTCTCCCCCCTCATCCTCTCTCCCTCCTCCTCTCCTCCTCTCCCCCTCCTCCTGCTCTCTTCCGCTCGGTCCGTCCCTCTATCCTTCCACTCGGCTCTCCAAGGTCACCTCAAAGCCTCCAAGGTCACCTCAAAGCCTCCGTCTTCCGAATCCGGTTGGCAGGCGATAGCCTACGATGGACAGATTAATAAATGGATGGATAGATAAGAATATAGAAAGTTGTGAATATGGATAGGAAAGACAAGATCACTGTTTTTAAGATGACTTAGTTACTTTTTAAATCAAAGAAGACAGATAGATAGATCGATCAGATGGATTGATAAATTCATGGATGATGGATGTATACGTAGATGGATGAATGAAAGATGCATGGATGAATGGTAGATGGTGGGATAGAGTAGACCGATGGAGAGACGGACGGATCCGGGCTCGGATTTCCAAAGGAACGACTCTCTCATTCTCACCGAAATGAAATTAGTCTGTTTTCCTTTTCGTTCATAAACCACACCGATCCCCCCCCCCCGCCCTTCGCCATGTTTGTCCGCCCCGTGCCAGAGCAGCGGTCTGAGAGAGGCTTTAATGATTGGCTCGTGAACCCGGTGTGGTTAATTCCGCTGCTCCGCAGAGCCGAACCCTTTTCTCTATTTTACCAATTTTTCCTTTCAATTCTTTTTCCAATAAAGACTTCCCGTACCGCCATGAGGCACGGGCAGCAGTGGGGCGAGCAGAAGGCATTCTGGGAGAACAAAGGAACCCTCTGTGTTGTTGTGCCTCGTGTGTTTACGGGCGTCAGGACACATGTGCGATGTTGACACAGAAGTCAATCCCCCTCCCCCCCCCCCGCGCGCGTCCTTGTCTCACCCCTCGCTCCGTCCCTCCTTCCTCTGCTCCCTGTCTCACCCCTCCACCACCCCCCCCCCCCCCCCTCTCCCCTGAAACTGTTTATCTCCCCTCGCACGCTATTGGCTGTCTCGCCTCCCAACGGTTACCCTGCCCTGTGTTGCTGTAGATCTGTAACCCCACCCGCCGACTCACCACCGTCCCGCTCCTCAACCACACCAGCCTGCTCGCTCCCTTCGTCGTCCTACTGATGCTAACCAGTTTCCACCCTCGTCCGTTGTGTACCTGTCTCACCCCCTTACCTCCTGTCCTCTCCCCCCAGCCGTCCCCCGCTCTCCCCTTGTGTCAAGTCCAGCGCGTTATGTCAGTAGGGCCCTTAATCACTGCTGCAGCCCCAAAGGTCTTCACTGCATGACACCCCTCCTCGCGCCCCAAGGCTTAATTAACAGTCGAACGTTGGGGAACTTGGCGATCCGGCACGCTGAGGTTTGAGCCGTCTAAAGTACAGCGAGGAAATGTCCCGTCATCATCACTGACTGATGACCCCGCCCTCCGTACGCTGTCCCCCGTCGTCCCCACGTCCCGTTCCCCGTCTCCCCCTGGTAGAGCCGGCCGCCCTCTGAGAGGCCGTGGCCCCGCGGCCCAGCTAGCTCAATAGAGATCACTGCAGAGTCATCAGACATCAGACTGTAATCTGAACCAGGCCCAGGCTGACCCTCCATTCATTCTCCCTCCCTCTCTCTCTCCCTCCCTCCCTCTCTCCCTCCCTCCCTCTCTCTCTCTCTGTCTGTCTGTCTGTCTGTCTGACTGTCACTCTCTCTCTCTCTCTGTCTCTCTCTCTCTCTCTCTCTCTCTCTCTGTCTCTCTCTCTCTCTCTCTCTCTCTCTCTCTCTCTCTCTCTCTCTCTCTCTCTGTCTCTGTCTCTGTCTCTCTCTCTCTCTCTCTGTCTCTGTCTCTGTCTCTGTCTCTCTCTCTGTCTCTGTCTCTGTCTCTCTCTGTCTCTCTCTGTCTCTCTCTGTCTCTCTCTCTCTCTCTCTCTCTCTCTCTCTCTGTCCCTGTCCCTCTCTCTCTCTCTGTCTCTCTCTCTCTCTCTCTCTCTTCTTCTCTCTCTCTCTCTCTCTCTGTCTCTCTCTCGTCTCACTGTTCTTGTCTCTCTCTGTCTCACTGTATCTGTCTCTCTCTGTCTCTCTCTCTCTCTGTCCCTGTCTCTCTCTGTCTCACTGTATCTGTCTCTCTGGCTCTTTGTCTCTCTGCCCAGGAGATGCGGTCTCTGATACACCCTCCTCCTCCTCTTCCTCCTCTTGGCTCCATTAGGGAAATTAAACGGAGCCCTGATGGTTTTGTTCAGCTCTGAGGTCAGGGGATGGCT
Organism: Gadus morhua; assembly: GCF_902167405.1. Classification (NCBI taxonomy): domain Eukaryota; kingdom Metazoa; phylum Chordata; class Actinopteri; order Gadiformes; family Gadidae; genus Gadus; species Gadus morhua. The sequence goes on from NC_044069.1 coordinate 6,642,239, forward strand.
AGGCTGGAGGTGTTGGTGTTCCTGTCTCCAAAACTGTTATTTAAATAAACGTTAGAACACAGTCTCTGTTGTATTGGATAAATGTAATGATTTAGTTAACTGCTGATTCGTTCATTGATTTAGGCGAGTGTCTGATCCACTAGAGATGCATTCTTATTCATCCTAGTTTAAATCATTGTGTCTTTTTGTGAGAATAACAAAGTGCAGAGTAGTCATCGTTTGGTTATGTGCTGGACATTTGGTTGCGGTAGCATAGAGGGGTTACATTTTGTAGTTTAGCGTAGAAGTCTGCCAGCCTACCGTGGTTACAGAGTGGCAATCGTTTAGACGCACAGTACGGTGTGTTTATAAAGTGGTGCGCGTTTAAACGGTGTTCAAACACCAAACCCCCCTGTATACCAGAGCGTTATCGGCTGTTGTCAGGTGACGGTTTCGGTTTTGGTTTCGGTTTGTTCCCCGTGTGGACCGGGGGCCCCCGGCGCACGCTGGGCCCCGACGGGAGCCCTGTCGGCGGGCCGCTGAGGAAGCTATCCGTCTGCCTGACGAGCGCCGCCTGGACCGCCGCCGGCCCCCGCTGTCAGCCTTGTAGCAGATAGCTCACCGCAGGCGTGGGGGCCAACTGTCTAGCCTGCTGACCCCTGACCACTCCCCCCCCCCCCCCCCC